>NC_140653.1:29159769-29759769 GCF_978046115.1 Saccoglossus kowalevskii | reverse complement strand
ACTTAGTGTGATTGGCTTTATGATTGAAGGTTACGCCTTAGAGTCTTTTTACTGCTTTGTAATTGGTTAGAGTTTTGAAAATGAATAAAGAGAGTTTGAGTTGGTCTTGGGGAGCACAGCACGATAGACGCAGTAGAGAGTCCAGTCCTGGAGAGCCTTGGGGCGAGCCTTGACGCAGTCGAAAGGCAGTCCTGGAGAATCTAGAGCAGTCCTGGAGAGCCTTGGGGCGAGTGTTGACGCAGTCTAAGAGAGTCTTGGTTCAGCCTTGCGATAGTCTTGGGGACTTTTCCCTAGGGCGCTGTGTCTTATAGAGTGCTTCACAGACCGACTAAGACGAGAGTTGGAACGTATTTTGTTGTGCTTGTCTTATTTGACTGTAAAGCTTAAGTGACTTTCCCGATCCCGTACCTCAAGGGGACGAGATATAGAGACGAGACAAGTGTGGAGAACCCCGAGAGAACCCGAGAAAGAGATTTACCCCTGATAGTCCCATGCAATTAATAGCAAGTGAAATTCCTGGGATTGAAACATGTATTTTGAAGTCACTGATGTAGGCAAGTTGGCATGAAGACGAGGTAGTTTATTTAATCAGTGCTGAACTAGAGGCTGAAATTATAATTAAGTGCGTTGTCATATAACTTGTTTATTTCAATTTCTTCTGAAGTCAAATAGAATGCACTGGTGAAACCGTGAGTGAAAGGATGTTTTGGGGGTATAGTTTACATTGTGTATGGAGTGGTAGGGTCGGGTGTCACATAATTTGTTCATTTCCAACTCTTATGAAGTCACATAGAATTTCACTTAATTTATTTTCGCTGAAATGTTTTCAAGCATTACATGTAAATCCGATTTTCCCTGTGCTGTGTCTCAATAAAGTATGAGGTAAATGGCATTTTCACTGGAATTTATTTCAGGGGAAAAACGTTTTCAGTAAAAATGAAGTATACCACATTATTACATATGTACTTCAGTTTATTTTGATTTGTCTATGAAATCGGTATTTCCACACCCCATATGCAAACAAAGTAGTCCTTTCAAGAGTAGCGTTTTCGAAACATAGCAGAAATAAACAATATTTAGAAGTGCGATATTTTACCCTTGGGGTACATGAATATACTTGCCGAGTGAAATGAAATTTGAACAACAGTAATGGTACTTCTAGGCAGTCATTTATTTTGACTAAAACAAATTTGCATATCACCCATGCAATAATGTTTTCGGTATTTTCACGGTCAATATGCTAATGAACATGGTATTGGCGATCCGCTCCACTAGGATTGCCCCTCAAATCATTTGTGTGTGTGATTTCCAGTGTGTTCATGTATTAGTTCTTCTGTGATTTTTTTGGCTTGGCCGATTTCGCTCAAACATGGCAGGTAGGTCACACCTTCACCCTAGTTATTAGGAAAAATCTGCAAAAAAATGTTGGTCCATCGTTGCCATAGTAACAGTAAAAAATGATTTTTAGATAGCTTCGAGCTAAATGTATCTCCTACAAATTTAGGATACAACACCTCAGACATAGCTCATTGTACTCGGCTTGAGTGTGGGCACAATGATACTATTTGAATTTTTGATATCTTTTTTCATCACATACTTGACATGTAGGTCGTACCATCACTAATTGGGAAAACAATCCTGACCCACCACTACCATGGCAACAGCCAAAATCTGTTTTTTTTGAATACTTTCGTCCTAAATTTATTACCTCCTACCAGTCTTGTAATAGAAGTGTTCAAATGATCATGCCTTTTACTTTGTTTTATTTTATTTATCACCGGCGCTGACATTGTTCCACTGTATCAATAGGGATTTCAGGGGAAAATTATACACATATCATAGAGTAGTTTACATGGTGGACAGATCTCTACTAGAGCAATACAATGCACCTTGTTTGATGAAAATCAGGGTAACCGTTCTCGAGATAAGGTACTTTGTAGCTTCAATTAGCATCTCTTAATTTTGGACAAAGGATGACACAACAAAGCACTACTGAATAGTAAAGACAACGGCACCATTTTTGATGAATAAGCACTAATTATTTAATTGGAGCTGAACTTAAACTGCCATATCTTTTCCCCTTTTTATTGAATTTTCACCAAATTTTCAACAAATGAACTTTATATAAATGTCATTAGAAGGCAACATATAACCCATCGGTTACCATGGAAACAGGCCATATTCAAATTTCATTTTAAATCATCTGTCAGTGTCAATAAAGATAAACAAGTTTTACTTTCGTTTATGTTACCTTCGTTTTTATTCCAATACAAATGCATTGAAAACGCTCTCATCGACCGGCTATGCGTTCTACCAAGCTTTGCTTATTTTTACGCTATAATAATACTTATGAAACAAAAAGCATTGACACGAATAAACAAATCTAAGATATTACATTATAGCATAATATACAGCTTGTTTTTTAGCAACTTAGAAATGAAGTATACATGGAAAACATAACTGGGAGCTGCCCGGAGAATTTGAAATCTCTGTGCCTGATCGATCCATTTTTATGCCAAAATAACCAATGAATCATATCAATTCAACAGCTGTGAATGCTCTAACATGTACAATTCGTTTTACTTTGCATTTACGCTGCATTTTAAAAACAAAATATTTTGCCGTATATAAAAGTGAAGGAGTGAAACATTCTCTTCGTACATGAAAATGGAGTCCATGTAAACAAAGTACCGGGTTGGAGGTACCACTTTTAAAATGGGCTTGTCGCACTCTTTAAATTGATGTCACACTCACAAAACCTCGATTTTTGTCTATTAAAATATATATTTTTTCAAATTATGAGTGATAGATATGCCAGAAAGTTGTAAGTCGATACGAAAATTGCCGTTAAACTTTTGTTTTTATTGCCGTTTCGCCAATTTTCGGCCGATTCTATAGCTGTCATCCCCTACTTGATTTCTGTGGGAAAACGCAGCAAACTTCTCTGGATTTAGAACACCGGGTTAAATTTGGAGGTGACGCTCGCGTTCACGGCGCTTGCCAGGATTTTCAAATGTTTCAATTTTTATTTTCCCGTGTTGTCAAAACGACTACTCGCAATGGGTTGCAATTTTCAGAAAATGACCATAAGATATAGAGCTAGAATTCATGGTAATTTTTTGTTTTTGCTTTTACTTATGCTCACGTATTTTGTAGTTTTTGATGTCATTAACCAAGTGACTGAAAGAAATCCCTAATATTAGCTGTACACCACATGGAATAATGCGATTGAGAGAACTTGATATATGTTGAATAAGCTTTATCATAGACCATCAACATCAAAGTACCAGGTTTCTGCTGGCGACGTTGCGGCGTTACCCAGTTCCAAATAAAGATTACCAACGCCAAATGAGCGACATTTTTACCGGAAATCAAGATTCATTCAATCCACGGCTAACAAGCAACATCACAAACGAAGTTATAGTGTTCAGCTCATCAACGACCGCTGTCGAGAAAAGTCATTCCGTCAGTGGAGTATGGCAGTTGTGACGGCATGTTTGCCAATGCACAATTCTGTGGAGGAATTTTTAACTTAATTTAAACTACGTATGACTGATTCGAAACATTCTATCGAGATCGGACGGTGCCCCATCGTACCAATCCTTCACCATTGTATTCAAACGAACCACATGGTGTGCTGTTACATTCACCTTCAAACCCGGGATTCAACCATTAGGGGCGTTTTAATAAAAAAACAACATCGCAAATCATTCAAATTTAGCATTTTTAAACAAGTATACTAAAAAGGAAATGCTCAGCGATGCAAAAGAAGGATATATATTACTTTTTCAGTATACACATCTCTGTTTATACAATCCTTCACATATTCTACTCCCAACTATTCCTGCGTAAAATGGAATAGCCTCTTTCCATGTTGACATTCTGAGTAAAATCACGTGATAGGCTGTTACAATTGGCTGTTACATACTCTTTCGCCGGTCTGGAAAATGTGTTTAATTAGCTCTCATTCAAGCGACAATGCATATTTCCCAGTGGGAGTGAACCTAGTTCGAATCTGCCATTAAAAAATAGGGGCCTTTTCAGCAAAAAACGAATAACCCTTGAGTGCACACAATACACTGATTTTCAGAACAAATATTGCATTAGTTACAGCAGCAGAACACCACAGAAATATCAGACGAAACATGAAAACACTATATATTGTATTTTGGCCTGAACCCTCTCTATTGCAATTCCAGGGATTACCCCCATATGTGCAACCATTTCCCACCTTGGTATCACCCAACCCTGAAAACAAATTCTTAATACCACGCTGAAGCGTTTGGTAATAAATCGTGAATCCGGCGATCTGATTGGTGGAGGGTACAGAGCCATGTTAGAATAGCTCATTAGCAAACAACATGGCGGACTCATAGGAACGGATAGCTGCGGATAGCTGATACAATTTGAAATAAGGGTTGCGAATTCTAAGTATAAACCGACATTATACAGTACAAAGATTGCTGCCATTGACCCGTACTTCTGCCCCGTTCGTCCCCGCGCGTTAATTACTAGGACCCATTCAAGATGGCTGCCCCATATAGTAAAATCATGTAGGCCATCTGACTGTGGTCCAAGCATATGTTCCTAGTGTAACGCCCGCTAGTACACGGCACGCAGCTCGCCCACACTGTTACCATTAAAGTAAGTCATTGGAACAAGATCGGATTATTATTCAATTGAAATGTTTCTGATGCAAGATTATATTGAATGCGACTAAACAATGCACGTAGTGTTGTTACGTTTCGTAGGCTTCGAAATACGTACAGTTTTGATATAAATATAGATGGGATTCATGACATTACGATTGGAACACTGCACGGCTACGTGGCAGTCCAAGTAAAAGAGGCAAAAAAACATGACCATAAGTATGGGATATACATATTGAATCAGAAAATATTAAATATGTTACATTCAACTCTCAAATAAGCACCTATTAAATTTGACAAATAACTGGTTACCATGCAGGAGTCTGTGTATAAACTGCCGAATTTTGTAGCAGTGAACATTTCTCTCGGGACAGTGATTTTTTTCTTTACGAATACCATAAAATCCTGCTATCAGAAAAATGTCTAGCACTGGAGATACGTGGTTTACAGTGTGTGTACTCCCTTTTATGTATTGGTGGCATCTATAGTTTATTTATAGTGCATTTATCACAGCGTGTTCATTTATATATGTTTATACCAGCAGTAACTCTACAATTGTACACCGGACTGAAAATCATTTTATTCTTTTGAATCCCAGGTGAGATAATTACTTTACTGAAACAAAACAAATACATATATTCGTTGCTTAACATTGCTGTTATTTCTAAACGTTGTTTTCATATATTTTGCAAGTAGTAATGTATTATTGTGTCGATGTCGGTATCAGTGTCACTTGTTTGCATATTAAAGCAGTGAGTCTACATTTTGTCAGAACCATTTCCATACCAATTGTTAGGTAGTGTTTAATTTTCATGTGTTTTTTTGAATGCCCTGTATGTTTCCATTTTCTACTGACTCTCACGTGTGGGATAAATTTGTTGATTGATATTATCCGATTGATATTTTGATGCAGTAAATGCCAACATTCTACAGCAGTGTGTCCATTTTAAACATCTATTTTTAGTGTAAATTTACTGTAAAGCGTACTTCAATGGTATATTGGTCAATTTTGCTAAGCTGATGTAGTTTGTGCTGCTATAAAACACAGTTGATACATTGATTGTAAAGTCATATTACAAAATCATCATGTTTTGTCTCACTAAAACGCATATATATTTATGTGTCTTTCTCAAGTTTCAGATAAACTACAGTTCTTATTCACTTACCATGGCAGCAACACAAATGGATGAAGCTGCAAGCGGTCTGGATGATGTAATAAAACCCACCTTATCATTGGAGGATGTTAATGATTTAGTCAGTCGTCTTTACAACATTACTGCACAGAGTATAAAACAGCTAGATAGCTATGATGACCAGAACTTTCACATTGTTGCCAAGACAGCAACTAGTAAGAGATCTGAGTATGTTTTGAAGATAATTAATGCAAACGATTCCAAAAATGAGGTTCTACTTGATGCCCAAACACAAATGATGTTACAGTTAATCGAGAAAGGCTTTGTTTGTCCAAAACCGATACGACTGCCAACTGGTGAATACATGACACTGGAACCAATTAATGGCCAAAAAGGTAAATTGGATTTTTGTATTGATGCTTCATTGCAAGATTTTAGTTACAATTGGCTTTTGACAATGTTTCCTATTTTTAAAATAGCGATTCAATGGACATGTCTATCATCTTGTGGTCGCAACTCAAAATCAAGGCTAACAAAACGGCTATAAGTAGTCTATTTTAGCGATTTTGATGAGAATATAAGTAAATTATGTGGCTGTGCATCGTTATCATAATATACCAGAATTGGTTTACATAAAAATGCAATAAAACATTTGTTTTGAAACAATCAATTTATTGTCAAATGTTTGATTTTTGCTAAGTTCTGAGGTGGACAGCTAAATTTAGAAAGTAATAGTAGTTTTGACTTTAAACAAACAGAATAATTTCAGAAGTGTAATAAAAGCAGTGAGTCTACTACTTACAAAACCTTTCTCCAATTTGTTTTTTTGTTTCCAGGTTGCTTTAATCACATGGTGAGATTACTTAGCTACATACCTGGTGTGCTTTACAAATCTGTAGACATGACCTCTGATTTATGCTACCATGCAGGTCAGCACCTTGGCCGTATGAATATGGCCCTCAAGGTAATTGTGGTTCTCTTAAGCATCCTATTTGAAGAATCTGATTTGTGTATGATGTATACGGTTCATCTACGATGTGTACAGTTTGTATGTCATTTGTGCATGACGTGTATGGTTTGTGTGTGTTTTGTTATGTGTATGGTTTGTTTGTGGTTTGTTATGTGTATGGTTTGTGTGTGGTTTGTTATATGTATAGTTTGTGTGTGGTTTGTTATGTGTATGGTTTGTTTGTGGTTTGTTATGTGTATGGTTTGTGTATGGTTTGTGTGTGGTTTGTTATGTGTATGGTTTGTTTGTGGTTTGTTATGTGTATGGTTTGTTTGTGGTTTGTTGTGTGTATGGTTTGTTTGTGGTTTGTTATGTGTATGGTTTGTGTGTGGTTTGTTATGTGTATGGTTTATTTGTGGTTTGTTATGTGTATGGTTTGTGCGTGGTTTGTTATGTGTATGGTTTGTGTGTGGTTTGTTATGTGTATGGTTCGTTTGAGGTTTGTTATGTGTATGGTTTGTGTGTGGTTTGTTATGTGCATGGTTTGTGTGTGGTTTGTTATGTGTATGGTTTGTGTGTGGTTTGTTATGTGTATGGTTTGTGTGTGGTTTGTTATATGTATGGTTTGTGTGTGGTTTGTTATGTGTATGGTTTGTGTGTGGTCTGTTATGTGTATGGTTTGTGTGTGGTTTGTTATGTGTATGGTTTGTGTGTGGTTTGTTATGTGTATGGTTTGTGTGGGGTTTGTTATGTGTATGGTTTGTGGTTTGTTCTGTGTATGGATGGTGTGTGGTTTGTGTATGATGTGTACATTTTGTGTGTGGTTTGCGTGAGGTTTGTAGAATTTGCATTTACTTTATCATTTCATTATACTATGTTATTCTGTTTCTCATCTAATAGAGATTTCAACATGAAGGTTTAAACAGACCAGATTATGTATGGAATTTAGTGAATACTCCTCGTCTTGAAAAATATGTAAATGTCTTCAGCGAAGAACGGAAGAAAAGTATCCTGATATATTTTATTAAGATGTTTAAAGAAAAAGTAATACAAAAATATCCATTGCTTGTAAAAGGTTAGTACTTATATTATAGAACATGATAAGATGGCTAATTAAGCCTTGTCTGATAGAGTTCAAAATAGAAATTTGTGTGTCATGTTCTGTTTGTGTATCATTGTGCAGTACAGTGCAGTGCAGTATTTAATAAGAAACCCTGAGATTGATACAGTACTTATAGTATTATTTGAATTTATGTAATAATCTAATTGTTATTTTATATTTCTGGCCAGAAAAGACACCAGCATTAAGAATTTTTTCCCCTGCATGTATATCTGTATATATGTCTGTATGTCTGGTTGACTATTATAGTATTAAGCCTACTCATGATTTCATTACCCGGAATTTATTCATTCTCCAATAAATTGTAATTGGCAATATAAGGATATTAACTTAAAAAAACTTGGGGGTCACCAGCTTAATTTTTGAGAAAATGATGGTTATATTTTAGTGGATATTGGCTATTTTGGCAGTATTATTATAGTACAATAGGTTGAAAAACAAATAAATATTGTGCATGTTGTGGTACCTTTTGTTTTCTTCATTATTTCAAAAATTTGGGTAATAAAATGTCAAAAAATGCAATTTTTCTTCAACATTGTGCTCAATGCAATTATTCAAAAAAATATTGGAAAATATTAGGACAAATTTCTCAAAATATTTTTTGTCTTTGTCAATACACAGGCTGTTTCGTTTGATATTCTGTCAGTTCTAAAGACATCATTGTTACATTGATGATCGGGTCCAATGTATAAATAAACCATGCATATATTCAAATTTAAGTGAATAATACAGCCTTGATGCCATGAGTGTCAACTTGATCCCCAAGTGCTATCAGATGATATCTATTTATTCACATGATTTCCTAACACATATAAATTGTGATGTAAATAATGTAATATAAATATTTTGTTTGATAGGTGCCATTCATGGTGATTTTAATGGGTTCAACATTCTTGTTGCTCCAAAAGTAGTGAACAGCAGCATTGTAACTGGAGCTGGAAAATCAGGAAGCTGCACTTATGAAATATGTGGTATATTAGATTTTGGTGATGTCCATTATAATTATTACGTTTTTGATGCTGCCATTGCAATCACGTACACAATGTTGCAGAGCCAGGATCCTATCACTGCTGGTGGTCACGTGCTTGCTGGATACCTGTCAACATTTCCTATATCTGAGCTTGAGTTGGATGTAATATATTATTGTATAGGTGCTCGGGTTTGTCAGTCGCTGATTTCAGGAATGTACAAATACACTATTAATCCAACTAATACATATTTACTAGCCACCCAAGAAACTGGTTGGAAAGTATTGGAATTATTGTATTCTACTTCAAAAGAGGAAATTGAAAAATCATGGAACAAAATTGTTTCTAGTAGCTGCTAATTAAGGATGATAAGGGAAGATGAAACTTTTCAAATGCCATTTTGTCCATTGTACCAGTAATCTAACAATTCATGATATCGACGTGGAAAGTCAAATCTATGTAACTATATAACATACCTGACAAGTACTTCATAATGAACATGTACTCTAGAAACTGGTTGTCCTATTTTATTTATGCCAGCCATAAAAGCTATTAGTCATGCGTGTATACATTGTATGTTAGTATTTAATTAAATCCCCCAATACACAGAGCTGGTAAACATAACATCCAAGATTCAAATTCATTTTAAATTTTTGTTGGACATGTGTGTCCTCAAAAGTAGTGACATTTCAACATGTGGAATTGTCAATTTGTCTGTTGTCACTGTCCCATTACTTTTTCTTGGAAACCATTAACTCTATCAGTTGTATACATATTTTCCTGTGGATCTCTATGAGATTTGTGTTTAGATCGGGTGGAACCTCCACAACAATATCTTCAACTCATCTGTCAATATACTTTCTTGTATCCCTTGACAAGTGCCTGGGTCTCAAAAGCATATAATTATCATCGCTGAAGTTTATTGCTAAAAAAATGTCAATATTTCAATTGAATTCAATATTGAATTGGTGGTTTCTAGTCAATAAAATACAATGATTTAATAAATATCAATGTATTTTCGACATTACCAACTGAGCATTGTCGAACTTGAAACATTTGAATTGTTAGTTGTTATGCTGCTCATGTTACTAAAACAAATTGTCACGTTGATTGACAGCTCATGGTCAAGGCTTTTTCACAAATCCATTCAGCTGAGAAGTAATCACAGATGAAAATATAATCGCTTTAGTTAATCACGCGCTATTGTTACCTCCGCATAGAACGTGGTACGTAACGTGTCGCATGCTTTAATGGACTGTCTGTTGAAAAATACAAATAAGGAGCTGTGTGATATGAGTCAAAGTTATAGTATAAACCTCTATTCATTATAATCATTAATTCTATTTGTAAATGTCATAACATATATGATATACCTTATTTGTATATCGGCAGTAATAAACACGTTTCAAATTGGCTAGCTATCACATAAGCTTCGAAAATAATCGCACACCGTGCTTTTGCTGAAATACTGTCATTTCCGACAACTGCAGCATTCTGTCAAACCCAGTAACTTTTCTCTTTGCATGATAACACCTACCTGTGCTATAATGAAGGCATCAAACAAAAGATATGCCTGACATAAAAATGGTCATATATGATCATTAATATACATAAGCACATGGCTTATTATAAAATGTTAAAACCATATCTCGACAACCAAACCAATTACATTCTTGGAACCACCTGCATTTGGACCAAGTGGTACTGATCTTTCAAACTGACTAACTAACATAATAACAATCAGGTCACCTCATTAATTACAAAATTGATGTTTTACAGCTTGGGCCCAGCTGACGCCGCTTGCAGCATTAACTCTGTTAGTTTATAGATATGTTGCTAAAATTTTTATTTGAATTGTAACAATGAAATATTCTTTCATATTTAAGCTTAACAATTGAGAAGTTTAACAATAAAGTCACATATGTCACAGCTTTTACCGAAATCCTTGAAATACTATTAGTATTGCGCATCTCATCAGGCACGACATGAAACCATATTGACCACACAACAGTGTCCAAAGGTCAGAAATCAATTCACATATTTAAACCCAGGAACAGTGATATGGGTTGAGAATATTGCCTAATAAAATTATCTGGGAGTCATTTGAACATTATTCACTTGCTTTGCTTGTTCCTTTGTAACCGGTCGTAGTTCGGAGTCGGAGAATAGTTTTAGTTTTTGGGGAAAGGAAAGTAATATATCGACCTGGTTCGGATCATAAGTTGTGGAATTTCTCGCTTGGCAAATGTGAGAAGTAAACTTGGGGATCAATTGACTCACTCGAAGACAAAGGTCAGACCAATAAGTATACTTAGTTCGTTTTAGTTAATAATTGTAAAACGCCAAAACAAACAGTTCCGTCATAAAGACAGGAGTAAGGTCTCGGGGACGTCCTTTGTGCGTGGGGACCCTCGGGTCGGAGATCTCCTCGATTGACTGCAATGCATGAGAGTTTATGATTGAGTTTGAAGAGAAGTGAACAGCCTTAGCCTTGAACACTATATCACGCAAAGCATCACGGAAACAAAGACAGCTGAATCGCACGGTTAGAGATTAATGGGATTTTGTTTGTGTGTTTACGTAGTACTGGTAAATAAATGTTTTTCTTTTCAAACTAGTACAGTGTTATGCCATTGTATTCAGTGTGAATAATTTCATTTGTAACTATTAGAAGGCGTATGCTACTTACCCGTTTTAAATTTTGTTTTAGCCCACTTGTACCTTGACTAATTTTGATTAAAATATTTTTTTACAAGGGCGGGTGTCCGTTCATTTACTTTACATGTTTTACAGCGGGCGCTTTGCAGGGATTTGTACGGGGAGTCGGCAAACTCCCCGGGAATATATTTACGAATTTTGAGACTGACTCAATCACGCTCTCAGAAATAATTGTTATGAAAAGAATTGCTATGTGACATGTTGTGACAATCTCACTTCCTCTTGCGCTACTTGAGTTTGGACTAATAACTTTTGTGCTTGTACATACTATGGCTACGTCTCTGTCTGTTTCATATTGTATCATTATTGTGACTATATAACAACATAACATAACTATGAGAAAACTATATTAATGAAAGTTTTACATGAATAAGTTCTTACATATTCTTTTTTTTAAGGTAGAGATGCAGGTTCATGGGCACTTGGGAGTGAATCTTTTTGTTTTGTTTTTGCTTTTCATTATCCAAACAGTCTTGGCTATAGACTGTTGAAGTTTTGTAGAATTGTGAATAGTGGAACATACTCAAAAAACGATTTTAAAATATATATAACAGGTGCAAACATTCTTTCTTTTGAATGCTTAGCAAGATTTAGCAAGGCTGTACATAAATAATAAAAAAGAAACATGGTGAAAAAAAGAAATGACGGGACCTCCATATTATGCACTATATTTAACTTTTAACAGAACGATAATACATTTAAATTTGGAACTGTTAGCAAACTTCTCATTGAGTGAATTGTTATGCAAATTAGCAATTATCTCTGCTTCTTTTTAGTGCACATCCCAGAACTTAAAAAAATAGCTCTTAGACGCTTTGACCTTTTGTTTTGAAATTTTCACAAATGATTGACAATGTGTTTATTTTTAAAACATCGTCAGGGCATTGTTTTTGGTTGAACAGTGTTACAACAATCGTACAGACAACTAGCCTGGGTGTTAATTTATGCATAAACTTTAAGTAGTGAAATTTGAGCTGCTGCCCTGCAAAATTGACAACTGGTAGACAGTTTTCAGGACGGCACTTTCTTCATAGTAAACAGATGTACCCATAAACCAACTTTGACAGGAAACAGAAGCATGGTTTAGAAGCTAATTTTTTTTAAATCACTTTTGACCAAAAAAGCACATTTTTGTGCATATTTCAAATTACAGTGTCCAAAAAAAATATACTAACACAATTTTTAAATTCATCCAATAAGCTTTCCGAAAATATATAGATTTGTACAGTTTGTGTGTGGCTTGTGTACAGTTTGTGTGTGGTTTGTGTATGATGTGTACAGTTTGTGTGTGGTTTGTTTATGATTTGTGTGTAGTTTGTGTATGATATGTACAGTTTGTGTGTAGTTTGTGTACAGTTTGTGTGTGGTTTGTGTACAGTGTGCGTGTGGTTTGTGTATGATGTGTACAGTTTGTGTGTGGTTTGTGTATGATGTGTACAGTTTGTGTGTGGTGTTTAGAATTTGCACCTTCTTTATCATTTCATAATACTATGTCATTCTGTTTTCTATCTAATAGGGATTTCAACATGAAGCTTTAAACAGACCAGATTATTTTATGGAATTGAGTGAATACTCCTCGTCTTAAAAAATATGTAAATATCTTTAGTGAAGAACGAAAAATAATTTTTTTATTAAGATGTTTAAGGAAAAAAATACCAAAATATCAATTGCTTGCACAAGATTAGTACTTTTATTACAGAGCATTACATTATGTGAATGTAATGAATGATGGGGTATTTTTTTCTCCATTATTTAAAAAAATGAGTTTTAAAAGTTTTAAGAAATGTAATGCAATTTTTCTTTAACATTGTGCTTTATGGTATTATTGTAGAAGTAGATTTTTTTGAAAAATATTAGGACGAATTTCTCAAAAATATTGTTTTTTATTTGGTTATACATTAGGCTGTTTCTTTTGTGAGTTCTAAAGACAGAAGTGCTACATTAATCATCAGGTCACATGTAAAAATAAACCATATATTCAAATTTAAGTGGATAATATAGCCTTGATGCCATGAGTGTCAACTTGATCGCCAGTAAGTTCTATCAACTGATATTTATTTATTCACATGGTTTATTCCTTATGCGCAAACACATAGAAATTGATAGGTGCCATTCATGGTGATTTTAATGAGTTCAACATTCTTGTTGCTCCAAAAGAAGTGAACAGTAACATTGTAACTGGAAAATCAGGAAGCTACACTTATGAAATATGTGGTATATTAGATTTTGGTGATGTCCAATATAATTATTACGTCTTTGATGCTGCCATTGCAATCATGTACACAATGTTACAGAGCCAGGATCCTATCACTGCTGGTGGTCACGTGCTTGCTGGATACCTGTCAACATTTCCTTTATCTGAGCTTGAGTTGGATGTAATATATTATTGTATAGGTGCTCGGATTTGTCAGTCGCTGATTTTAGGAATGTACACATACACTCTCCATCCAACTAATACATATTTACTAGACACCCAAGAAACTGGTTGGAAAGTATTGGAATTATTGTATTCTACTTCAAAAGAAGAAGTTGATAAATCATGGAACACAATTGTTTCTTGTAGCTGTTAATTCAAGATGAGTAAAATGCTATTTTGTCCATTGTACCAGTAATCTAACAATTCATGATATCGACGTGGAAAGTCAAATCTATGTAACTATATAACATACCTGACAAGTACTTCATAATGAACATGTACTCTAGAAACTGGTTGTCCTATTTTGTTGTTTATTTCTGACAATATAAGCAAATAAAAAGCTTATGTAATACGTTGATGTTGGCTATCCTAAGTAATTAATTCCCACAATAAACAAAACTGTACAACATAACATCCAAGATTCGAATTCTATTTTAGATTTTTTATAACATGTGTGTTCTTTAACATATGCAATTGCCAGTTTTTTTTAGGTATGTTGTCATTGAAAATGGATGATTGACCATCACCAGCGGCAGTGTCCTGCATCAATTTGGTTTACAATGAATGAGATTTAATCATTTCGGGACGACATCTTCAATTCTCTATTTTTAATGACTATTTTTGAAATCTGTGGTCATTTTTTTTTATTTTTACTTCTTCTTGAGAAGTTGTGATTAGTTGTGTAACATTGGGGAAACACTCAACACAATCCAACACTAATTCACAGACATATCCTACAACCCAACATTGGCCTTGTATTGGGATGCTTTGTCAATGCAATTGTGTCTAAAATATTTAGGTAAGATTTGGTAATATTAATTATAATTCACAGACTTTCCTACAACCCAAGTTTTTGAATCTACTTCTTGGATACTATTAAATTGATAAGATCTAAACATAATAGAAACAGCAGATCTATTTCGACCGTCACGTCGCTTGTTTATATTAGTATTTTAATCGTCCTTGTGTATTATATAAAAATAGAGCATCATAAATAATTTATTTTTGTAATATTAAATTATATATTAAATTGAAAAATCTTATAAATAAAGGAGCAACGGCTAGTTCGTTTTCATTGGCCACGATCCTTATATTATATATATATTATTGTTATATCTGCACCAACATGTAATTATTTCTTTCACCATCACACAAAAAGAAAATCAAATTTCAGAATGATGAAAGCATTAAAAGTTTTTTGACAATGAAGGTTTTAATTTTTTTGAAAAAACAACAACATAATTTGTGTAGAATCATTGATTTTACGCTATGGTTAATTAGAAATGCTTTAAAAAACGTCTCCGTTGTTTGCCATATTCATAAGATCATTTCTTCATATATCTTTCTAATATTGGCCAGAATTCTTTGACCTAAGTATTTTAACTACCTACAATGAAGTGAATTACAATTTCAAAAATATTGAAATTCGTGTCAAAAATGTGCCAGAAAAAGAAGATGCTGACGTGGTATGCTTATCTGGTTGGCTACGTACTGTAAGAGGTAACATTAAATCTCGCATTGCACACTCTTAATTTAAACAACTGATTGGAACATACTAGTAATATGCCGATTGTTATTATACATATAAAAGCTGAACAGTACATCACATGTAAATATAAGTTACATGCTCGATGCACTACAATGCATCATTGTAAAAATTGTCATGTTCCTGGCAGAGTTGGCACATAAATCTGACTCAAGAGACAAACAGGCCGCAATTTATAATATAAATGCCATGTTAGTTGAATAAACAGCTGTCGTATAATAACAATTCAGTGGAGAGAGTTATTTTAATTTAAATCTCAATGGAAATGACAGGATAGACGTCAGGTCATTTGATCACAGTGTAGTCTAATAGACTAAGTGCAAAATGTAGTGAGATATATATGAGATTTACTACTGTAGCATAATTTAAAAAAATGGAACTTGAATATTTCCGACTGTACTCAAAATATCTGCAATCAATTTTATTGCAGAAACTATCCACCCCATAGGAATAATAAGGTTGTACTTTTGATTCTACACTAAAATATGATACTATGTATACACAAAACCACTCGACCACGGCGTGTTTCGATGTTGGCGTCACATTTTTCAGACAGCAGTTCAAGTCGACAGTTTGTTCAGCAATTTTGTTTGTTTGTTTGTTTGTTTGTATGTTATTTCGCTCTTCCATTTATTTATTTATTTATTTATTTATTTATTTATTTATTTATTTATTTATTTATTTATTTATTTATTTATTTATCTACAGGATTCATTTATTTACAGGATTCATACAAACGATAAAATCTTAAATATACAAAATGGATAAAAACAAGAGAAAACCACAAATAACTGTAAAAAACAATAACAAAGGAATTTCAATTATTAAAATTATCACACTTTTCACTGATTTTTAACTAAAAATTTACTCCATTTTTTTATGAAATGCGTTCTTCCAAAAAAACAATGATTTATTTTTGTCCAGAAAGATTTCTTCTTGTTCTGCCTTTGCACATTTGATGTGTTTAGCTCGGGGGGGGGGGGCGTCAGCAACAACAAGGTCTTCCACTGACGAAACACTTTCTCTTTGATGATTATGAACTTTGAAATGTATACCTTTTTCTCTGTGAAATTCCAAACGCACATGCGTAAAAATGAGAAAAATGGCAAAAATCAATTAATATCATTTAAACAAAATGAATCACTTATGTAACTAAAAGCAGCTGTCACATTGATTGACATGTTTAAAATAATTTTATTATTAACCTTCACACCATGCTGTGTCATAAATCTATTCAGCTCAGAATTAGTCACAGATGAAACTATAATCGTATTCATTCATCACACACTATTGTTCCATACGCATTGCATGCTTTTTGACTGTTTGTTAAAACTCGTTTCTGATTGGCTAGCTAACACATAACCTTCTAAAATAATCGATACACACCTTGCTATGTTACGTGAAATAATGTTTCTGTCATTCCCCAATACTGCAGAATGCTGCTAACCAAGTAACGTTTCTCTTTGGTGACGTATGGTTTTCACAGGGGAACAGTGGGATGGATCTAATTAATAATCTCAGCAAAGGATTGGGCACTGGATTGCAGGAAAATCAATCGACAATTAAGAATATCGTGATTGCAATTAGTACCGTGGGTGGTGGCCAGGTATTTCACAACAAAGTGTTTGTCTGTCCGTGCACCAACAGAGTTATCTACGGATTGACGTACATGTTTGCTCCCGCCGTCATATTGCTGTGCCTTGGTGAGTAACAGTTTTTACAAACAATACTACTAATACGGCAAACCTGAAAAAAGACTTAAACAATTAAACATCCAATATTGAGAAACTAATAAATAACGTGTTGATGTGCAAGAGTATTACCAAAAAATGTTCGACTGTGATGTCTTATACTATAAAGGTATGGGACCAATGCTAATTAACAAAAGAATATACAATTAAGGTGTTCTGAAGATGAAGAATAAGCGGAATATTCGTTACTCGTCATCAAATAATGATGCCCCTGGGAGAATACAAGCACCGATTAGTTTAGATTGCGGTATTCAATCAAATAGATGGGGGTGTACACATTATCAAAATATTTTGTTTCAAAAGCGTCACATAATTATTTTTGAATGTTACACATGTCATTATATTCTCGAGTTTTTATCTGAGTATGAAATACTTGTTTGGAGATCACAAAATGAACAGTTTTGTAAGCCATTTTAAAGCAATATTTCATAAACATGAAATCACCATGATGGCAACCTTGTAACTACATGATTTTTTCAACAAATATAATCAAATGGTAAGTGGTTCAAAAAGCCTTATTTTTCACGGATATTTGTCCTTTGTTTTTTTGTTTTTTTTTGTTTTGTTTTCTGACAATACAATTTAACTAATCATTGTCCGTGGAACACAAATTTGATTGAAACAAGGTCGGTATTAAATCTCTCTATTAGGCCACACTGATTTGATTTTATGGATGACATCTTCTGAAGACCCCAAAACTAATGCGAGAGGGCGAAAAAAAAAAATCGGCCAAAAAAAATAAAATGCTGCTAAAACCACAGGATTACGGAGCTATTATTACGAATTTAACCACAGTGTATCAAAAAACAACAAATCTTTATTTGTAGGAGGCACATGTTGATGTACACATTTCGTACTGTATTACTGTCACAGGTATCATCACCTTTGATTTTGAAAAGGCAAGAGGATAAGGCAGATGTTAGCTTTGCCAAAGGCATACACATCAACTCAATAATAAAGAAAAACTTACTGTGTTGTATTGAAAAAAATAATTAATTAAAAATGAACAATAAGTTTGTCAACAGCAACCTGGAAATTAACTTCTTTGACATTCAAACTACAGCTTTTAAAGTGACACTTCAGATAGACTAAGTGTAGACACAAATGCTCTAGAACTACTTCAACTATGTAACAAATTATAAGAGGCTCGATATTGAAAAAAACACACACACCAACGTCACCCCGTAAGGGGACTTCGGCCAAGGAGCTTCTGCTGCTTTCGTTGCAGTTTTGTCGACTTCAATGCGGACAAAGCAACCGAACTGATTTGTCGCCTGACCGACTTTTAGGCCACCATACACCTCCACTCTTCTCCCATTTCTCTCATCATTGCAGAAGAAACGCGGGACAGCCACTCTGGACAATATGTTCTCAAAGTTGTCTGGGCAAAACACGCTTGCCGCTACCGACCTCTCGTATAGCTGTGTAAACGTCTCCCTGGCCAAGTCAATTGCGTACCAGTCTACAACAATCCCTCCGTTTTACCCCTCAACTTGTATGCTCACGTATTTTGGTGGTGTGGTCGCCATGTTGGATCATTTATGGCAAAATTTGCATGTTTTGAGACAATCTCTTTCCCATAGGTCTTTGCGCTTTACGTAACGCCCATCTAACTGTGCGGAGTTTGGTTTTGGAGTAGTCCAAAACGAGTTTTACGACAAGTCGGCGCTTTGCGACAATATGAGTCGGCAAGTTCTGGACAGAAAACCGATCTGTGGAGACTCGTCGTCGGAGATTTTTTTTTTTTTTTTTTTTGAGAACAGGCGAAAACTAATGCGCGCGCGGATGTCATCCATAACATTAAATTGGTGTAGCCTTACTATTATTCACAGAACACATTACACGCACGTGTGTCGTACAACCATACGCAAGCCAAAGTTTGACCAATTGTGATTAGTTGGCAAATTGAAAAAAAAAGACGCAACAGATTAAAATCATTACTTGAATGTATTAGTCCACTAGAATGAAATGGAATATACAAAATACACACAGGCAATGGTTACACATTGACGTCATACTATGATGACGTGTTCCTATTATTTATGTATTAATAACTAATGAATTATTCCAACCATTGCATGCATGTTCAACATACGAGGGCGGGCTTAACTTTCTGTCATAATCGAGTTCCTTCAATAAATATGATAAAATATTTTTGATTGGTCAAATAACCGAGTTGGATACGATGTGTGATTCGTCAATTAATCAATTGAGATGAAGACTCCGGTGTAAGATTTATTATTTACAACTCACCATCTAGTTAGATTATTAACAAGTAAATATTCACATAAATAGTTCTGAGGATATTATTAAACAATTAATGAATATGGACATTTTAATACGCCCCTTGTTATCACAGGTGTTCTGATAAACAATACGACCTGGAGACTAGTCACCGGATGTTGCCGAATTCACTCCGTGAAAGACAAATGGCAAAAAGGCCGCCGTGTGGGTCAAATTGTTGTAAAAGCTTGCCTGGCACCATCTGCGTGGATATTTATCTCATTATTAAAAGGAGAGTAAGTTTATTTTCTCAACTATTTAAAATATGTTAGTTTATTGGTCAATGTGGGAATGTCGTTATCAATGCATCTTGTTGATAATTTAAATAACCATCTACTGTGTATATTAAATACGTTAGGTTGATATCTTTCAATAAAGGTTCTACGGATGCGGTCAATCCACTGTACCCTGTCAGAATGCAAATGATAAAGTAGTTGTGTCCAATGAAGATAAAGCTATCTCTCAAATGTTTGGATGGATACTCGCCGTAGTGGGCGTTTTAATAATAATACTCACTTACTGTCTTAGTCGAAGTTTTGGTCGATTCACCTATGCACAAAGACAATATGCAATGTTTTATAGTGCGGCGGAAAAGCAACTGTTTGAAATAAAAGCAAAGGTAAATAATAGTTTGTCTTGTCTCTTGATTCAATGAAATGTGAAAATTCTATAGTATTATTCAATATTATTATGCATCTGTCATCGTAACGCCATAAGTTACAGCGTGCCGTAATTTTGCGGTATTGCACTGGGTATTTTCATCCTACCATATAAGGAAATGTGAATTCCAAATTTGGAATGATTACGCGCTTAAGCGTCCTCTAATAATAAAAACAAACATGGCTGCCACCAGGGTTTGACCGGACTCCACACAAAGAAGTTCGCTGATTTTGTTCTAAACATTTTGGATTTCGGAAGGAAGGAAAAGATGTACAATAATAAGGCTATTACGAGGATATCTCAAAGTATGCGCTCAGACAGTACACCGTCGCATCGACCACCGCTGCGAGTCGGTCGATACTCCAGCTGTACTTTCTACGTACATACTTTGAAGTGTCTTTTTAATAACCTCATAGTATCCTCAGTATGTGTACAAAATCACAAAAGTGGTTAGAGGTTAAGGCGCCACAGTCGCGCAACCTTCGTTCGAATTTCGTGTAAATAATAAGCAAGGTATCAAACCTATTATTTTTTACAGGAGCTTGCAAAGAAAGAAGCCGACATAAATACTGAGAAATTTTTTGATCAACAAGTCATTGCTCCAGCCCCCCTGCTGACCAATGATGAATGGCGGGATATGCAGAATGCCTGGGATACCGTCACTGTTATTGGTTCATGCCGTGGTGGAGGACGAGGCTACACTCCCCTCTATCACTGGGCGAAATTTGGTTCTGACGGCGAGTGCGTTGAGCCGGCAAGCACGCTATCGTCAACGTCGTTGAAAGGTGAAACAGTCGAATTATTAAAATCGGAATGTCACAATGTGCCCGTTTACGATTCTACCAAGCGTTAGTAGTTAGACGAGGGACATTCTAGTCATCTGTCCACTCATAATTTAAATGCCACACCAAACAATGCGAGTATGTTTTGTGGGTATTTACCATGAATCAATATTTTATGATATACATTATTTTGATTTCGCCGATAAACAAGCGCTCTGTGTAAACATACAATTAGTGTCTCATAAACGCACTTATTTCGGAGATATAATTTTGTTTTGTGAAATGCATTGTCAAGTTTCAACTATGTGAAAGCCGAAATTGCACTACTAAATTTAGTTCCAAAAGCAGTCAATAAAATTTGGACATAGTTGCATTATACTTCAGCAGATTTTGCATAGAAAGGAAAGCAGAAGGCAATTGTTTAAACTGATCATTTCCTCAAATTATCACATCCCACACTGTCACTCGATAAGAGAATTGAATATCTTTTTAATTCACCGTACATTGTTTATTAATACAGAGCGTAATCATGGTAATATAACTATGACATACATACACAAACAACTTAAAGACAGGAAGGTACTTACCATATATAATTGACTACAATCTTACACAATATGCTATCAAATATGTTGCCGCCCTGCGGACCATAATTTGGAAATTGTTTGAATTGATATTCCATTAGCAGTTCATTTGACAAATACTATATGCCATCTTATGAGTCCGTGATATGTAATGTTGTGAGTATTCGTCGTTAAACCCTTCTGCCATCTTTGTGCTAATTAAAAGTAACCAGCGACCCTTACCATAGAACATTGTAATAACTGAATTCATATCATTGAACAAGGATATTTTATCCGGCTGGACTACGATTACCTCCTACCATTGTTTATCTAGTGAAATATCTGCATGATCATTTCTTTGTACATACAATCGTAGTGTAACAATGTAATATACTAATATACTTTCAAATCGAAAACAACTGTTTTTAGTGTTGGTATTTTGAGCTCCGCCTGCCATTCTGTGTGTCTGATTTGTACATAATTTAGAAACATGGCTATTGGTCGATCCATAAT
Organism: Saccoglossus kowalevskii; assembly: GCF_978046115.1. NCBI lineage: Eukaryota > Metazoa > Hemichordata > Enteropneusta > Harrimaniidae > Saccoglossus > Saccoglossus kowalevskii. Next base: position 29,737,718 of record NC_140653.1, on the reverse strand, counting down.
TGGGAATTCTGATATGTATTGGCATGTACGAACACTCACTAGGATGCAACGCAATCTCACCAGTCATACACAATCCTAAATTTACATTAATAATAATAAAGTAAGATCCTCCGCAAGATGTGTTTTCTATAATCACGTTCAGAAACTGTTTTTTGTATGCAGTAAGTATGTCGCCGCATTCATAAACCCCTCCTGAAAAAGCCAATGGCATGTCTAGCTTATATTGAATATCTAAGCTATATAAGCCAGATCTTTATCAGATTCATCTAAGTTCTTAATCAATTTTTTTTTCGAGATTTTTAACATTTGTTTTTTTACCATCAAAATGGGCTTCAAATGACATTTCTCCAGTATTTATTCAGAGTATAGCCGTAACCACTTTGAATCTTTGGTCCTTTCCAGCATGACTGTCCCAAAGCTGTGGGTTCCTGTGAACACACAAATGTTACGATCTATATTTTTTTCAATTTGACTTGTCTATTTTAATTTGGCTTACTGAATAGAATTACATTACACTTGTTTGTACATCTTTGAAATTTTATTACCGGGCAAGCTGTGACTTTATTACCAGGCAAGCTGTGACCTTATTACCGGGCAAGCTGTGACCTGTATTCGCACTCCATAGAAACACAGGGAAAGTGTTAACTAATTTTGTATGTGAAGACACGTCTGATTGCTGATATACAGGCAACACCCGGTTGCTAAGCAGTCAGAAACCTGCGTGATTGCCAAGTGCCAACACCCCGAGTTTGTGATTCCCCGTAGTGACTTTAGTAGAAACTAACTAGTTTGGTGAGATTATCTACTAACAATCTTTGAGTAACTTCCAAGTCTTGGCGTGTTTCATGTCTCTATGCATAAGTCTATTTGAATGGGTGTACATCAACGATCACTGTACCTCTGCTGATATGTGAGTGTCCCCGACTCGAAGAATCTCACTTCCGATATCCTGACCACACCCCGAACAATATACATCCGACTCTACACTTTTACATTTGTGAAACGACGGTTGAAAACACATTTACTCTAAAGCATGGTATGCTTCAGAATTTGTCTTGAATTTATCTTGGCTGAGTCCCAGGGCTTTTTATGTCTTTTTCGAACGAATGTCTTACCTGCGAGTCGGAGTGAAGACAACGCCACGCTTGTGATGGAGTAACTTGTGATGTGGTTTGACCAATATAAAGATTGAAAGACAAAAATGTCGAACAAATTGCAAATTATTTTCTTCAATTTTGAGATATTTTTTTCCAGGATAATGTTGCTGCAATGTTGTCTTTCACTCTTAGTCTAAGATAATAGACTATTAAATGTGTATGTTATTTTTCTAAATATTATGAAACTTTCTATGTATTTTTTTTAAAAATCTACCTATTTTAATGGACAAACCTCCGAGCGTATCGTACGCGATTGCCGAACATCAAAATGCTGAAAATGGTAAAGGATGTCACGCGATACGTTATGTCGATTATTTGTGGTATCTAGCTGGTGGTCGTCACTCGTCCCGCTGTTTACTGGTTGGCCAAATGCGTCCATGCATCAAAATGATTTTAACACTATTTATTTATATGTGAAAATGGACAAAATAGAGAGGACCCAGGTCTACGTCGATAAAACCCAGAACACTCAAAGGGGTGTGTAATATCGATTATTCCCGATCATTATGCGATGGCCGCGTTTGGTCACGGATAAAATTCGCCCTGCAAGCAATCAGCGGCTGCTGAAATACGAGAGAATGAAAATTTCAGATCTCGAGCATAAGGTTGTGCTGATCTATCACCAAGTATTGCTCTCGGTAAACAAAATGCATAACAAACCATTCATATGTCAGAAGACTTAAGTTGATATTTCCATTTTGAAACTTGAGGTGTTAGTGTAAACTGTAAATGTGTGAAGGTTATATAGGATTTATTTTTTCTTTCGAAATTATGTCGATAACTCTGGGCGCAAAGATGAAACGACAGGTTAACCAATCACTGTACATCTTTTGAATAAAGGTCATTAATATTCCGACAATCCTACAATTACGCTGGCAGATTTTGTAAATTCTGGGAAGATATGTAATAATACAATGACTCGCGAAAATCCAACCACGGAATATACCTCATCACGAGTGAAATTTACTTCTATACTGCAAAAACTAAACAATGTAAACCAAATGTCACAATTACACTTATGGTCAAGCAGCTGAAATACGACAAACTCGTCACGCAGTTCGCGAGACAAGACCACACAGCTGATCAAAGTAAAGCGAATAATGTTAAACGTTGTAGCATTTATTATCAACACCATCAATTCGTGAGTTGTATGGTATTCCTATATTTAACATAAACAACTTGAGTGTGCGACTGACTGACACGTGGCATGTTTTGGTCTTGATTCTACAGATCTCTACAGATGGTCTGGGGTGAAAACAAATAGGTAACCGTACCTTAAAAATTCACAAAACATCGAAATAAATGGATAGCCAGCATTCACACAAATGAACAGAAATATTACGAGAAGCAAATCCGGTTAGGGGAAGTGACATAGTGACCGTGGAAGTTTGTGACGTCACAAATAACACAATAATACCCATTATTATTAATGTAGACATCTTGAGTGTGTGGTGACATATTTACGTAACTGTAGCCACATTGCATCACACATATTGGATAGATACTGTCAACGTCATCCAACATATATGTTCATTTATTAGATATGGCCCAAAGCGTGCCCACTATGCGCATTCACATAGCGTTTACAACCGGTTATTAGTCCATGCAGTAATGCGAGATGTTTATTGGTATTTATCGTATTGGTATTTCAACGGAATGACATACAAAATCCTTCACATATGGCCGGTGTTCTAGAGTTATGGATATAAGTTACAGTTTATGGAAGAATGAAATTAAAGCGCTGTTTATTGGGATCATTCTTACGAGATTGGTAACACAATTTCAGACTGCGTTGGCTTGTGTCGCGGTTACTTCTTGTCCAGAGAATTATCTTAAAATACCAGGGAAACCATTGAAAGGTGAGTTAAAGATGTATTAGAGTAGAGAGTTGATTTCCCAAGTGTTATCATATGAGAACAATAACGAGATACTAGTATAATTCAGTTGCATTGCACAAGGTTTCTCTAGAATATGTTCTGTTAACGTATTATTATTCCTTACTACCTCAGTGACGACACAAACTCTAATGAAAGACAAACAGAGAAAGACTACACCACTGATTCAAGGGATTGCATGCTAGTGTTTATGTGGTTCACACCACGACACTATTCTTTGAATTTTTGAATCCAACTTCAAACCAATAAGGGGTTGACCACTATAAATTTAGGAGAAGATGACAAATTTGCAAAATAAAAACATTTTTTACAGAGCAAATTTCGAAAATAAAAATTTGACAAAGAAAAACTGTGCATTATTTATAAAATACACACACAATCTCACCTCCCATATTTACTCTACTTATCATAATAAACATATTTGGTTCTCATAAAAAGTGGTCAGCTCATAATGTCAAAGGCAATTTTTTCTGTAAATCGCACATATTTGTTTTGAAAAAAACAAACAATTCCACTGGTTCGTGGTGGGGGTAAGGATGACTTATGATCTAGACAACATGACCGTTTAGAAAGGTTAAACAATTAATAATTGCGTGAGGTCTCATCTTCCATTATTTACCCCACTATGCATGATTCGTAATGCTAATTTTGTAGTTGTATATGTATTCAAAAAATCAACAGTGTCATTTCACGGAAATGTATTCAACGTACTAACTGTTTAAGTTTTAATATACTTAAAAGCTAATTTGCATATTCAATATGACCAAATATTGTAGAATTTTTCCCTTGGTGGTTACATGACACGCAGTCTTTGCAATATTTAAACGGTAGGAAAAACAAAATGTGAAATAAATAATTAAACTGCGCATGCAACTACAGCTTGTAAAAACAACAATTAACAAAATTACCACACAGTTTATTCAAAAAATTCTTCGATATTTCGTTTATTTTCAGAAATAGTGATGGATCAACTCAAGTATATCAGCAAAAAAATGGGTAACATTGTGACGGAAAATAATACAACTCTTACAAATATTCTGATCGCATTAACCACTGTGGGCAGCGAAGAGATCTTTCAAGTTACGGTGTTTTCCTGTCCATGCACCAACAGATCTCTCTATGGATTTATGTTCATTTTCTCTCCTGCATTTTTCTTATTATGTCTCGGTGAGTATGTACACTCGTTAGTTTTTTTTCCCACTAGGAATTAAACACAGACTGCATTGTCACTGATGTGCAAGAATGTTACCGATTCCCTTGACAATATACACAGGAATGTATACGCTGAATAAAAATGTTCCAAACGTACTCAGAAAAATGAAGCGTTTCTAATAAATACAAGTTTCTTTCTGAAATGAGCACCCGGGTAATCAAACAACCGCCAAAAATATGTGGGAAGTAGATTTCCACAAAATAAAACACAGACTGCATTGTCACTGATGTGCGAGAAATCACGCGCGCAATGGTCCAAACATGATGATGACATTTTGTTGACAGAGACGGCATTTTCTGCTATTGTATTTGGCATTGTAGTCTTGAATTATATCACATTTTGGTCTCAATCCATGACACAAACACGTGATAACGAGCATGTAACAAGGGATATAATCTTTCTTAACATTCCTCATCTATGAATGTTTTCGATCTGTAACGTCCAATCTGGACCAAGATAATAATTTACATTCTTATTATTCATTTAAATTTGCATACCGGTGTGGTATTATAATAAATCGTATTTTTCAAATCATTGTGTATTTTTTTAAAGAAAGATAACGATTAGTTTGTAATTAATAAATCAATCAATAATAATAAATCATATATTAAGTAAATTGAAATACGGTAAAATGAGTCTAACTGGTCTGTACATACCTGTATATATCATTTACCGCCGGAAAGTTGTACGTAAATATGTTTAGGAGTGGTTCCTTAGAATATAATGTCGGAAGTCACCCACGTGATTTTATAATATATTTGATTTCATAATTATAGAGTGCATTAAAACTCACAATTTCAATAATGTAATGCTCATTTAAACTGTCTTGTCACAGGTATACTTATAAATAATAGAACTTGGGAAATAGTGAATGGATGTTGTCGAATTAAAGCTTTGTGTGGTGGGCACGCCACTGGGCAACGATGTCTCCATTTGTGTCAGATGGTGGCGAAGTCGTGTCTAGCGCCCTCGGTGTGGATATTTGTGTCTTTTATGGATGGAAAGTAGGTCTTAGTATGTGACTATATTTCTTCGATTTTAGAGTCTTGTCAAATTGTTTGTTATATGTTTGCAAGTTTTGTTTTCAGTGTATTACAGCGCATACAATATTCGTAACATTGCAATCTATCGATTTTGTTTTGATTACCATGGATATTGCAACGTGTGATTATACGAAGGAAGCTGTACATTATCCATACGAATCCCTATTTCCGATCACCTCCGCTTGGGTGAAGTTGATGGGGTTATTGAACAGTAATAAGAACTTTCCAAGGGAAGTTGCCCGTACGGATCTCGTCGCTGTAATCAAGTTCATAGTGTTAAATCATTCTTTTTTCTTGCAACTTCATACTGCAACGCAATAAATGAACAGATCTACAGTAATTGTAAATTGTTGTTAAAATAGGTACTACGCATGCGCTAAATCCATTGCACCCTGTGACGTACCAGATACAGTAGTATTACTGTCCAATCAAGATAAAGCTGTCTCTCACGTGATTGGTTGGGTATTTGCTGTGGTGTGTGTTGTCATAGTAGTACTGAGTTATTGCCTGAATCGATGTTTTGATCGCTTCACCTACGCACAAAGACGATATGCGATATTTTATAATGAAGAAGAAAATGAGATGTTTGACATCAGAGCTAAGGTGAAATTGCTTTATTTTATATTACCTTAACACGTGTAACAATGAGACCAATCACAGCATTTGTAAATTAATTGTGCGTGTTCCATCTATGTTCAAATTTACCAATCACAATAATTGTTTACAGGATCTTGCAAAAAAGGAAGTTGACATGAATACCAAAAAGTTCTTCAGTCAAGACATTCTAGAATCAGAACCACCGCTGACCGATGACGTATGGCGCGATGTGAAGAAAGCATGGGATTCCATCACCATTATTGATTCACGTTATGGTGAGAAAAGAGGGTACACACCTCTCTATCACTGGGCCAAATTTGAAGCAGGCGAGGAGCCCGATAAAGAGACACCTCAAATGGAAATGACGTCGATTCTACCTGAGAAATCATCACCATCGACTGAAGAAGTGTAATACCCCCAGAACAAATTGAATTATTAGCTACTGAGTAACAAAATAACACATATAGGACACTGTCAGGGTTATATATGACAAAAGTATTGTAATTATAGGTCTGATTATAAACTTTGGTGTGTCTATTTACTAATCAATGATGTAATTCTATCACCCCCTCCAAACAGATTCGCCTTGAGGTATTTTCTAAACATTGAACAGTCTGGTGTTAGATTTGAAGACAAATGTATGTACATTAATTAGCCAAATTATTTTTTTGTATTTTTATAAATTAATGTACAGCTTAAATGAATTACAATTCTACGCGCCGACATATACATAAGACAATATTATGTTACTTAATTACCTGATGATACGAAAGTTAGATATTTACTCGTTTAAGATTTAGACACTCTTAGTAGCTAACAATAAATTTATGAGAACATAACGCAAATGACAAGTAATCTCCAAGTACTAAACAGCTATCACGGGGAAAATTCTCTTCTCTCGGGGTCTCTACACTTGTCAGGGGGGAATCTCGTCTTGTCTCTCTATCTCGTCCCCTCGAGGTACGGGATCGGGAAAGTCACTTTAACTTTACAGTCAAATAAGACACACACAACGAAATACGTTTCAGCTCTCGTCTTAGTCGGTCAATCGAGCACTCTATAAGACACAGCGCCCTGGGGATTTCACAAGGCTGACCCAAGACTCTCTTAGACTGCGTCAACACTCGCCCCAAGACTCTCCAGGACTGCCCTAGACTGCGTCAACACTCGCCCCAAGTCTCTCCAGGACTGAAATACGACTGCGTCTCTCGACCGCGTCTATCGTGCTGTGCTCCCCAAGACCAACTCAAACTCTCTTTATTCATTTTCAAAACTTTAACCAATTACAAAGCAGTAAAAAGACTCTAAGGCGTAACCTTCAATCATAAAGCCAATAACACTGAGTACTGAATACGTCATATCTTTTGATTAATCGTTCACTACATTAATAACTATGGATATAAACTGCCAGAATGGCGACGGTTATCTGGTAATTAGTTCCAAATCACTGAGCCAAGTTCCGTCCAAAACTTCAAATAGGCCTAAACGATGACAGACATAACACAGCAATTCAGCTAATAATCAGCTAATTAAGTCGGTTAACAGATACGCATAAACAAATTCATGACACAGCCACCAACTACACACTATAATACAAGGTCTAATATGTAGGAAAATGTATACAGACCTCAATCATCGGCATTATTATAATAATCAAATAAATTATGCTGTATACAATCCTTGTAATATAAACCAGTTCTCAATTACAGTATTTGTTTGTATTCATTTACATGCACACTAATTTGTATACTAACTGTTTTACTTTATTTTTATCATTGCAAATACTCAATAATAAGGAATATTGCAAATAAAAAATATTGAATTACCAACATTGAAAAAGACTTCTGTAAATTCCCAATCTGCTAGTTGTGATATATACGTTTGAACTGTGAAAAAACGTATCTATGTTTTAATAGATATATATATATATATATATATATATGTAAACAAGATTTCCTGTAAACGATTCGTATCCTGATATAGGTTTCCTTTCATCTTTCATCATCTATCTTCAATAATAATTCAATAATTTTATTTAACAATTATTCACTGTTAACTACCACCATAACTTAGTATTCTTAAAGTAAATATTCGATTTTTCATTCCGCCAAACTTACGAACATCTTTGATGAAGCGGTTTCACCTACGCTGTCAGTTTTCGTAAAGTGTGGGAAGATATAGAATAATATCATATCACTATGATTCACAGAAATGCACCAACGAAATACACCGCATCACGAGTAAAAGTTACTCCCATACGTGCAAACTGGACATTATGTCTGTTATAATAAGTCACAGGACTACACCTATAACATACAATGTCTGTGCAGTTTCACTGCCACTATCGATTAGTCACCGATGGTAACACGCAATAATGTAATTCAATAATTTTCACGTCGCGGATAATGTTATACGTTTGAGGACAAATGTCATAGTAACCCTAGCGTAATTTCACCAAACGCAAGGATTTGTAAATGATTAAATAGTAGTATGTTCAATTGTCATTTCTTATTCATATTACGTTTATTTATTTCATATCAAACTCGTTCACGCGTTCTTAAAAACGATTTTACTGGGACATTTTGAAAAAACACACATGTAAACTACAATAAATTACAAAACAATGAGGTCACGCAGATTAGCTACGACGGAGTAGCTACAAAGTTCGCGAGACAAGGTCGCACAACTGGTCGAAGTAAAGAGAATAACGATAAACGATTGTAATTTGAGTGTCGGACTCGTATCTGATGTACTCTGTTTTGATTCCTATAATATCTAAAGATGACCTGGGGTAAATTCAAATGGGAAACCGTATCTTCTACGAACAGCAGAGATTACAAACTTAACCCAGCGTTTTCCCATTAGTGCTTTTCGTATTTATTCGGTCAATAAATTAAATAATTTACAAAACATCGAAATAAAATGGACCGTGAGAGATTATTAATGGATAGCCAGCATTCACAAAAGCAACTACGTGTTGCCGACCAATGCACAAGGAGCCCCGGTTTGGGGACAGTGGCATAGTGACCTTGGAAAAACCCGTGTCACTAATAATACAATAACACCAATTATTATCAATGTAAAGCGGCTGTGTTATATGTAAGTAACGTTAACCATATTGCATTCCTGGACACTTACAGGAACGTCAACCAACATAACATATGTCGAATTATATATGGGACAATGTAATACAAAAATCGTTGCAACATACTTATACGTTAGACACTATGCTTGTACGCAGTAAACATGTTTGAATTATGTGGCATTAGATACAGTCCGAAGCGTGCCCACAAAGCTAATATACATAGCGTTTACAGCTGGCTATTAGACGAGGCAGTAATGCGAGAAGGTTATTGTTGTTTATCGTATTTCGACGGAATGACATAAAACATCTTTTACACATGGCGGGGTGTCCCAGAGTTCATGGATATAAATTATAGTTTACAGAGAAGAATGATGATGTTAAAAGCGTTGTTTGTTTGGATGTATTATTCGTACAAGACTGGTGGAACGATTTCAGGCTGCGTTGGTTTCCGCCGCGGTTACTTCTTGTCCAGCGAGTTTTCTTGAAATACCAGGGAAACCATTAAAAGGTGAGTTTAAATGTGTATTCGATTTGAAAGTTGATTTCCAAAGTGTTATCTTGTGAGTACAATAACGAGATACTAGTATAATTCAGGTGCATTGCACAACGTTTCTCAAGGAATATATCTTGTTGATGAATTCGTATACCTTGCTACCTCAGTGATTTGAATAACGATTCGAGGATAATGAAGGTAAATGGTATACTGAGAAAGACTACACCACTGATCCAAGGGATTGCATGCTAGTGTTTATGTGGTTCACACCATGACATTGTCCCTTGAATCTTTGACTGAAACGTCAAACCAATAAGGGTTTGGACACTATAAACTTAGGGGAAGATGACAAATTTTCAAAAAACTTCTTTACAGAATTAATTTTGAAAAAAAAGACAAATACTTTATTTGAAATACACACACACACACACACAATATAACCATCACAATAAACGTATCTGACGCTCATAAAATGATATGCAGTATTGTTATATGGCGCTGTTTGCATTGCTGGAGATGTACATCCCAGTAATGTCAAAACGTAGCTTGCTGACGTAACCCAGCTGTCACTATGGTTATCGTGACAAAATGTGTTTAAATGATTATTCACATACGCACTATGCTGCATATGTGGTCATAAATTATCACTGGTAAAATCGTTTCTTTAAATAGCACATTATTGGTTTGTAAAAAAACAATTCGCTGGCTCGTCGTCGTGATAGGAATGCCTAATGATCTAGACAACATGACCTTTCAGAGGTACAAGAGGTCATCTCGTCCTTTTGCTACCCCACTATGCATGATTCATACTGCTTTTGTGGCTGTACATGTATTTTAAGGAAATGTATTAAATGTACTAACTGCGTAAGTTTTAATTTACTTATAAGCATATTTAACATGACCAGACATTGCTTGAGGGTTATATGCGAGGCGTAGTTCATAGTCCAAAAAACTTAGCAGTGACTCCAAAAATTTCCGAGCAATGCTCGTTTACATTGTGTATCAGTCATTTTTAGTATAAATAACACAAACAATAAAAGTTACACTTTAGAAATGCTGTATTGGTAAACGAGGAGCTCAACCATCTAAGCTGCACTACACATAGTGAACAGCGACTTTATAGAAAATACTCATTACACACTTGCGATACGGTTCAAACCAATGCAGGAAACGGTAGGAAAAACACAATGTGAAATAAGTGTTTTACTGACACAACAGCATGTAGATGTAGGTAGAATCAGCGTGACTGCAACTACAGTGTAGGAACAGCGTGACTGCAACTACAGTGTAGGAACAGCGTGACTGCAACTACAGTGTAGGAACAGCGTGACTACAACTACAGTGTAGGAACAGCTTGACTGCAGCTACAAGTAGGAACAGCATGACTGCATTACTACAGTGTAGGAAAACTATGACTGTAGTTTTAAAACTCAGCACATTCAACACGCAGGTAGTTCTTTCTAAACATTCTCCGATATGTTGTTTATCTTAGGCAAACCAGTGATGGATCAACTCAAGTATATCAGCAAAAAAATGGGTAAAATTGTGACGGAAAATAATACAACTCTCACAAATATTCTGATCGCATTAACCACTGTGGGCAGCGAAGAGATCTTTCAAGTTACAGTGTTTTCCTGTCCATGCACCAACAGATCTCTCTATGGATTTATGTTCATTTTCTCTCCTGCATTTTTCTTATTATGTCTCGGTGAGTATGTGCACTCGTTAGTTTTTTTTTCCCACTAAGAATTAAACACAGACTGCACTGTCACTGATGTGCAAGAATGTTACCGATTCCCTTGACAATATACACAGGAATGTATACGCTGAATAAAAATAAAAATGTTCCAAACGTACTCAAAAAAGGAAGCGTTTCTAATAAATACAAGTTATGGTACTCGTGTTTTAAGTGCGCAATGTACCTAGCATGATAGTGATACTGTAATATGAATCTAACTGGCCTGTACATAACTGTATATATCGTTAGCTTCCTGAAAGTTGTAAGTTAATATGTTTGGGGTGATACCTTGGATACAATGTTGGAAGTCGTTACCTTTGTGATTTTATAATGATGATATATTGCTTAGAATGTATTTCTTATCAATGATAAGATCGTTATTAAATAACAGAGGCAACGCGCATTTATCTGTATTGTCTTGTTACAGGTATACTGATAAATAATAGAACTTGGAAAATAGTGAATGGATGTTGTCGAATTGAAGATTCGTGCGGTGGGCACGCCACTGGGCAACGATGTCTCCAGTTGTGTCAGATAGTGGCGAAATCATGTCTAGCGCCCTCGGTGTGGATATTTGTGTCTTTTATGGATGGAAAGTAGGTCTTAGTCTGTGCCGAAAATACTTTGATTTTAAAGTCTTAAGTTGTTTATTATCTGTTGAAAAGTTTTTTTTACTATTATATTACAGCAGGCGAAAATCAGATTCGTATGGGCTGTTATAAACATTGCAATTTAGACGATTTCAGACTAATGTAAGACTTTGTTTAGATATTTACTATGGCCAAGGTTTTCAATTACATATTTAGTAAATCAATTCCAGTAACATAAAAGCAAACGTTTTGCTTCAAATTGTCACTTTTATATATTATTTCAATATTTAAATAGACAAATGAAAGGTCACACTTTCCAAGATACAATGTGTATTTGCCTCTAGTGTGCACATAAGTATTATGCCTTCGGTAGCGATCCAAATATACCAATTTCAGATTTATTACAGGAATCGTGTTATTCAGAGAGTATCAACAATTACGACGAACTTGTTCAATTCATTAAAAGTGACTCACAAACGATGGCGCTAAACTAAAATCCCACGACGAACTAAAAAAGGCTTAAAGATTAAAATTGAACATGCTAAATCATTCTTTTGTCTTGCAACTACAAATTACAATGAAATAGATAATCAGATACAACTATGTACAATAATTGTTATGGTTTTTTTAATAGTTACTACGCATGCGCTAAATCCATTGCACCTTGTGACGAACCAGGCGCCGCAGTATTACTGTCCAATCAAGATAAAGCTGTCTCTCACGTGATTGGTTGGGTAATTGCCGTGGTGTGCGTTGTCATAGTAGTACTGAGTTATTGCCTGAATCGATGTTTTGATCGCTTCACCTACGCACAAAGACGATATGCGATATTTTATAATGAAGAAGAAAATGCGACGTTCGACTTCAAAGCTAAGGTGAAACTGCTTTTTTATTTTATGAAACATGCTTCGCAAAGGGACCAATTTCAACATTTGTTAAACAATTCCGTGTGTTCCATCTATGTTGTTTACAGGATCTTGCAAAGAAAGAAGTTAACATGAACACCGATAAGTTCTTTAGTCAAGACATTCTAGAATCAGAACCACCGCTGACCGATGACGTATGGCGCGATATGAAGAAAGCATGGGATTCCATCACTATTATTGGTTCACGTTATGGTGAGAAAAGAGGGTACACACCTCTCTATCACTGGGCTAAATTTGAAGCAGGCGAGGAGCACGATAAAGAGACAACCCAAGAAGAAATGACATCACTCTTACCTGAGAAATCATCGCCATCGACAGAAAAAGTGAAATACACTCCCGAACAAATTGAATTATTAGCAACCGAGTGAAAGAACTATGGCACTGACATGGTCATATATGTAAAAAGTATGTTAATTATACAAGGTCAGATTATATACTGGGTCTATTTACTAATCAATGTTGGAATTCTAAGGTCCAAGGAACTTACAAATCTCCGATGATTTATCAAGAAGCGGTCGCCTATTCAATGAGATATTTTCTAAACATTGAAAATTCTGATTAGATTTGTGCACAAATTGATGTACATTAATTAATACAAATCAATTTGTATTAATTAATGTACAACTGAAATGAATTATAATTATACGCACCGATATATGATGAGGACGCTCTTAGTAACATATAAATGAATTTACAAATATGAAAACATAGCATAAACGACAAGCAATCGTCAAGTACACACTATAATACAAGGTAAAATATGTGCAAACATCTATGCCGACCTCAAGTCATGCAGTCCAGTAAGGAAGTCCGAAATGAGCGAGATTGTAAGCATCGGCATTATAATATCATAACAACCAAATCATTTATGCTGTTTACAATCCTTGTCTGAGTGATATCGCAGAAACCAAATTATTATTTTTGTACATGCACACTAATTTCTATACTAACTGTTTCATATTTTCTTCTTTATTGCAAATAAGGAATATTAAAGTACCAACATGACTTTTGTAAATTCACAATAATTATCTGCTCGTTGTGATATAGACATTTGAACTAATAAATGAAATATCATTGTTTTGAGATATATACATATCAGTGGCGGATCTAGGGGGTTCTTGGGGTCCGGAGCCCCCCGTTGAAAAATGTATTCAATTTGTTTTTGTATATTATAAAAAAAATCATTAACTTAGTCTGGCGATTTTAAAGTTTGGACCCCCCCATAAAAAAATCCTGTATTCACCCCTGCATATTAAAAGAATATTTCCTGTAAACGGTTCGTATTTGCTGTCATCTTATATCGTCGATTTAACTATTGTTCAGTGTGAATTACACTAATTACTACAAAGAAAATATATAAACTTAGTTTTCTAAACGTAAATAAAGTGGAAATATATCTCTATATGGTATTATATTTAATATCTTAATCTGAATATTTGTGGCGTTCGTTTCAACCCTTCGTGTTTACCCATTTTTCTGCAATTTCACAAATACACTATAATGTGCATCAAGTAAGCGTCAATGATCAAATTATTATTTAGGCAAAGTGTTGTTGTTCATAGAGGGCGCTCTATTAGATGCGTATATACGTACGACATTTAATGACACTGTTGTAGCTACAGGGAATGTGTGCACATCACATTCCACCACTGTGACAGTACATTTATGTTCTATTGTGAATTATACCTTTTGCCCTTCTAATGAATGTTCACATTGAAAACTACTTGACACGTTTTTGTCAGGTTACAAAATATCGTAGTGACTACCTTGCAAAAGCGAACACTGTCCCTGTGAATAAATTATTTCCATGCTCCAATTTTCAATCCTTCTTCAATGCCAAATTGACTGACTGATAAACTAGCACTTTTTCGGTTTTTGAGTAGGCGCTGAGCGCTCATTATCATCATTCTCTGTTTTGATTATTTTTTGTTATAATTTGTCTGTTAAATATCTATATTGCACACACAGTCGTAGACAATCTTCCACCAAGATTAAGTTACATACAAATTTTGGACATTTCTTGAATATATTGACCAAAAACTTCATTTCTGTATCCAAACTCGACCCCATTGGATATTTGTGTTAGGAGTATGTTTGACAGTTCTCCGCAAATTCTGTTCTGTTTTTAAATGATATAAGATCCGACAATCAGACATTTTCGCCAGCCAAGGTTCATTTATTCGGCCCTGGCCTCCCCATTATACCGGGTTCGTAATGACGGCCATGGAAGACCGACTTTAGCAAATCCGTTGAAATCGAACGATGATGGCAGATAATATGGCATAATTCGAATGAGCGAACCGAGTTACGTCAGCTGTCACATTTTTTGTTTCATTGTCATTCATAACTATTAATTTTTTCTTCGTTCTTTTGAAATATCCACCCATGATAAGTTTGTAGTGCAATAGATCACGTAATTAACAAGTGCTTTAATGAAAAAGTGGTTCGTATTATACCCACCTTTTTGGTTGTTGGAACTGAGCTGTATTTTTTATATCTTGCCCACTAATTAGAAAACAGGAGTTTTAATTTATTCTATATTTTGCATGTTTCACGATTTTTGGACTGCAATATTTTTTTCAGGCTTGAAACATACGTATTATAAACTAACGTCATGGTAATTGAAACAAATAATATTTACTAAAGATGATTCACATGATGACTATGAACAGACAGAAAGTATCGTTCTACCCCAAATGTTTGGGACAAACTGTTACACAACTTTCAATACCAGGGTGTTATGAATGGGCGCCATCAAGCGATCATATTACATATATGAGAACTACTTAGTTTTTCTGTATATATTATCGCATCTCTTTTTAAGGATCATGGAGGCCTTTATCATGAATTTTTCCTCACACAAAATTATTTTTTTTCCTTTAATTTCCAAACAAAAGTTTTGGATGTTTCCGGCAATTCCACTCTACCTTTCCTTTTCGTCATATACGCTGGCCGTTCTCATGTGCTTTGCGGGAAGGCTATGTGACAATTTTGCCTATGAGAGCCATCTGTGTCGAAATTAAAGTCGGCTTTCGTTTGTGCAGTTCAGGGGTCACAATCTTGCCCGGCAATCAGTCAGCGGGATTACCTTGACAACGGGCGTAATACTAGGCAGTATTACGAAATATTGCGAGGCAAAACCAAAATACCGACAGTTCAGCTTTTCTTGATGTTATGGTGTACGCAGTGTGCATTTTATTGAGACTGTAACCAGATCTATTTGGTGTAATGGCTGTCCCGTGATCAATTGTAAGTTAAACTCACTGTCCTACATAATGTTTTAATCAACTATATGTCATTTTCAGAAATATATACACTCACTGCCACCCTCCAACGCCGCAGCAACGTTGACAGTCCGTATATTTGTGAAAATTAACATATAGTCGGTAAAAACCGAATATACGCGTGGTGGTAGTTAAACGTGTTTGATGACGCATTAATAATGACACTAGATCTAGTTACACAAGGCCGTGTCAACCACCGACGTTTTGTCGTGGAGTCCGATATTGTTCTTTCTCCGTCTATTATTATTTCTACGCCTAACCGATAGTCGTTAAGTCTCCGGCCAGTGCCCCACCCCACCACATTGAAAAGGTCTGTACGTATGCGCCACAATTTCGATCCCGTTTTGGGGATTTTCGGCTATTTTTAACAAAATGTTTTTTTGAGCAGAAAAAGAAAGTGGTTGGTTCAGTGTTCAGCCAAAAAAAATTAAACGTCGATTTTGTTGGACCCAGTTTTCAACTAGCCATGTATGTAGAACCCTACTCCAAATATAGGTGACCCCCCCCCCGGCCTAAGTGGGGTAGTACCCTTTTGTGGCACTTGGGATTTACTTTAGTTACATATTTGTTATCGACAGTATTAGGATAATACAACGAAATCAAGATAGAGTTATACAACTATAAGTGGCACTATCCTGACAATAGAAATAAGTTGCCTGTATCGCCAGCCTAAACGAAAATGAATTTGAACAATGTTTTAGATACATGTATACCGCTTCACACAATCCTTTTTGTATTTGATTTGTGCGCATTTTAATTGTATTCACCGTAAGTATTTAACGATAACATCAATGACAGAATTATGAATGCAAAAATGGGGCCCATACCTACATTAGATTCGGGTAGACCGTACATCAGAGATTCTGTGACACAAATAGCATACATTATTTGACGGGAAACTCGAATCAAATTTACATTTGAGGTGACAATGGATACTTGCTCTTAATCGGCACCAAAACATCTGTCGCAAACGCAATAGTTCAGCAATTTGTCGAGTCAATTTAAACGCGGTTTTAAAATCTACAAACTAATCAACATTTCTGCGGTCGATATCTATGCCAACATTTTATTATGCTATTCAAATAAATTCTAATAGTGAAATATTTCAAAATAATGTTGAATACAGTCTAAAATAACAGAGAACATTTTCTCACCAACTCAACGAAGGGACCTGACCTAAACAAATGAATTCATATGGCCTGGATTCCGCTCATCCCATTAAAAAGATTTGAAAAAAACAACAAAAAAAACATGGCATTTTACCGTAAGTATTTTTGACGCAAGCCAGGATTGAAATAGTAGTCCTGTTAAATATACCCATATTCTTTGTCCCATCATGATGAAGAACAATAACAATTCAGTAAAAATGTCCTCACTATTTATTTTTTTCAGATTTATTTTGTCTTCTCATTGGTCATTCGGACAATCACAGAGTGGTGTTTACATTATTAGTTAGTACTATTTACAGAGAACAGGATTACCATGACCACATATATTCATCACCTTATACTTATAATTTCCTACCATACAGTTGGTAAGTTGATGAACGTTTTTGGTATCAGCACCTTTTCACCATCTGCTTGCTAGATACTTAAACTGCAAGGACAATACACAGAAAATTAAACTTATAATTTAATTAATAATTGTTCCCGCTTTTTCTTTATTACTTCTCTTCCATGTTCGTGTTTTTTTTTATTTTATGATATTGATTTTTTTAATTTTTGCGTTAATATTTATATAACATTGAATCTTAAATCTTTATATTCACATTGTTTGTATAAAAAACATTATTTGTTTCAATTGACAATCCATCTATATAAAATAGACAAGATTATAAAAGTTGTAATATGGTTTACCTTGCAGTCACCTCACAACGATGCGAATCGAACTGGTTAACTTATGCACAAAGGTGTTTTCTCTTAGAAGAAGCAGATCAACCAGTCACGTGGTATGAAGCCACGCAAGCCTGTGAGAATAAAAATGCGTACTTGGTTGTGATAGAAAGTCAAGAAATCAATGTAAGCTTACACATGTTCATCTCTTTTATAATAAGCTTCACTTGTACAGAAATATGTTCATGTATTTTGTTGACATTTTATTATGAGTTAGATTCAACATTCAGTTTTTTTACGATCAATGTTTTTTTAAACGAAACTGAAATTTCATCATTTCTCAGGCACAACGCTGAAAGGCCCGTTCTAAATACAACAGTTTGTATTACGTTTACTTGAATTCAAAAGCATAACTATATTTTAAGGTGATGGACGCCGCGATACGCGTGTTAGAATATCACGTGAATAAACAATGTATTTACACGTATTATATATGTCGTATGAGACACATATCGACCACGACGCTGCACATACCCGACAACAATCACCTATTGCATTTACATGATTAATTATATCCAATAGCCTAGAGATGCCCAAACATTGACAGGATGCATTGATGTCGCACATCATAGTGCTATAGTGTAATCAGCGTCAGCTGTCATGTCAAAGCGCCCCATACAGACAGCTTAAAGTGCACGTATTAGTACTACCAGAGCGAACAACGCCCCCATGTTGTGCTAAATCGATCACATAAAGCCCGTTTCATTTTTTTCTTTACTATAATTTTTAAGTCATTCCTGCGTTTGTATGTAAATTCATATTGGCACGAATTAATCCAGTATAACAATCTTCAGTATAAACGCAGTACATAGAACTTGCCTACTGGGGACGTGCCCACGAAATGGGTCTCGTTTTGGGGATTTTAGGTATAAGTATCGGTCTTAATTCTGGTCAAGATAGTATAAATATCGGTAATATTTTTCCGAATTGGTATAAATAACCTGAGCATTGTGTTATTAATATGCTCTTATGTAAGTGACAGAGTTGTTTTTTTATGTTCAAAATACATACTTTAATAAATCAATATACAATGCAACTGTTGGCTTACATGCTCTTCTAATAGAGCAAATACGGTAACTGTTTTATTTGCAATAACAGTGATGACAGAAATGATGCTTTGGTATAAATATGGGTATAGATTTTGCCACTATCCAGGTATAAAAATGGTCTTACTTTTGAGCACTCAGGGGCACCTCCCTACTCAGCTATGTATCAACTGCCCCCCGGAAACACGCATCCAACTTCATTTTAATTTTATTTCCCAGAGCTTCCTCCAGGAGTTGGCTACAATGAATTACTGGATTGGTCTCCATGACATTGGAAATGAGGGTACTTTCACATGGATTGATGGCGCAATATTAGACAACAAGGCATATACGTAAGTTATCCATTAGTATTACTTTATAGAGGGGGATAGCTGGTACAGTTTTACAGGAAATAAAAAGGGCTTTTTACAATTTACAAAGAAAAAAAGACGTTTTTACAGTTCACAGTGAAAATTGAATGTTTACAGTTTACAGAGAAAATAAAGGTTATTTTACATTTTACGTAAAATTAAAAAAAAGAAAACCAAGAAAATTCTTGTACGTACCGAAAAAATTACACATTTTTACGACGTACGAACAAAATATTTGATTGATTACGTTGTACGTCTAGCCTGTGATTACAGAATTACGGAATTTATTTTTTCAATTTACGTTGTACGAACAAAAAAATATTGCAATTACGTTGAACGAAAATAACCCTTGCCCCCCTCTTTATAGTAAACAAGCTTCTGGGGGTATGGAATTTGTATACTGCACCAGACTATGGGGAACATGTTGTTGTCTGATGAGGTACAAAATACGCAGAGACAATCTACATTCTTGTTGCACATTTATAACGCATATTTACTTAAATATTAATTTAGTCCAACAACATACATTAACATGTATTTATAGAGATTAACAATAATATTTATTTTCTTGTATGTCAGAAACTGGGACTCAGAACAACCTAACAATTTGGACAGCGGTGTCGGCGAAGACTGCACTGAGATGCAAATAAATGGTAGATGGAATGATAAATCATGTGACGACACATCGACATTGGATGGTTACATATGTCAAAAAGCAATGGGTAATTTGTTCATTTCCCCAGAGGAAATGGCATCAATTACTAGATTAAAATCTGTATACAGTGTTCTCCTATATTGTACTCACTAATGATGTTTGTTTAAATACTGCTTATATAAATTCAAAGAAATACAATTTGTACAACTCAGTTTAGTGTGTAATGTCAGTGCTACCCATACTGACGTGATGTAAACTGTGGTTAGTAGCTAGAAATTCAATGTTTGATTTTGTTTTATACATAGATGTTCCAATAAGATGTGACGAAGACAATGGGTGGATGTCCGTTAATGATAGGTGTTACAAGTATAAAGACACCGTTAAAACGTGGGAGGACGCAAAGCAATGCTGTGAGAAAATGGGTGCGGACCTCGTCAGAGTACAGAACCAGATTGTACAAGACTACGTTACTCAATTAACAACAATAACTTCACTGTGGATTGGACTCTCAGATAATGTAAGACAATTACGTTACTTTATTCTCCAATCATGACATGATCATGCTGCATGTTAAACATCACTATTTGATGCATTTTTGAACAGAAGACGGCGAAAACTAAAAATCAAAAATTAAGGAGTTTGTAGAAAACGATTATAGCCTTAACATTTAAAAGTACTTTGGAGATGGTCTCAGAGGTCATGCACAATTAACATACATTAGCATATAAGTTGTAAGCATAGTTCCAGAAGCTGTTTATTTTCACAAATGTGCGTTACTTTTTACACGTTGAGAAGAGGTTCACAATTGTAAACTATAGGTGCGTCATTTTCGAGGCATCAACTCGATGTTAATTGGAAGCATATATACAAGGCAGAATTCGATACACCAACAAAAACATCTCAACGAACATGCTGATCTCTGATTGGTATGTCGGTTAGGTGTTTGGGGTGGGTTTGCGGTGCATTGACTGTCGATTCAACTTGGCTTGTATTGTGACATATGCATGAAGCATCTATGTAACCCTGTCTGTCACATGGAAACATTATAATTCAGTGTCAGGTATATAACTATGACTAAATTTGCATATAAATTAGGTGATATAAATGGCGAATTGCAGAATACAACATAGTATAGTATTTCATTGAGATTCAATAAAACATATACAATTGCATTTTCTTGTAGTGGCTCAAGAACAAGTGATGGTGAATTTGGGTAACAACCTTGAATCAACAACGAACTGTAATTTTGTATTCAATATTGGGTCTGCTTTATAAAAGAATAAAGTATTTATAGTAACAAATATTTTTTTGGAATATACTCATAACATTTGTACCAAATGCCATTTATATATATTGTAAATTATATAATAACACGGTTGTTTGTGGTCAATGACCTTTACCGAACGAAGTTAAAAAAAATGTAAAAACACAAAACGTGTAAAATCACCAATTTAATTGTAAATTTCAATTCCTTGCAGATTAGTGACCAAAAAGGAGAGTATTCATGGGCCAATGGATCACCAATATCTTATACAAACTGGGCACTAGATGAACCACGCAATAAGTAACTATTTTATTTATTTAGTTTTATTATTTTCCTATTGTTTACTTCACACGATTTTCTTTTTCCTGTCTATCCTATATTTCACATTCCCAATAATTGCTCTAAATAAACCATTTGTAACTCAAAACGATATATTATCACTTTTTGCTTATCCAACTTTACACAAATTAAACTATGACTACACGTTCCCTCGGAAGTTGCATTTATTCGTGTTAATCAACAAACATTTGGTATATTTTTTTGTGATAAACAACTTTCAAGTACATCTGTAGTGGTGTGCTTTGTAAGTCCTCAATATGACAAATATAGAACATTTCTTGTTCCATAATACTGTCAATGCATACTATAGAATGAATACATTTATAGTGATGATAATGAAATCCAGATATTTGCACTGCGCTCTCCAAGTTCTGTCAAATAGACAGTGAAGTAAACCATTATCTTGTTTTCATTGTGTAGTGTCAATAATTTTTGACGCCCAATAATGCCAAATACATCGCTTTTTTTTGCTAAAATGTTGGCTGGTATTTGTCTTGCCAAATTATGTCTTAGATATATTACTTTACTATTATTTGAGACCTTTTTAACAATTCATGTTATATGCGTTGTTTCAGTGCTTTTATTCTTATTTATTTATTACCAGGCATTAGATGCATTGTTAGGTTATATCTTATATAATCTAGATTTTCAATGGGAACAATTGTAATAGTCACGGTATGTTCTTATAATCCTCGGTTCAAATATTACACTTGTATAAGCATATTTTATTTAATCTAGTTCCGCAGACAACTGTGTAACCGCCAAATTATCTAAGTGTGGTCAGTGGATCACGGCGTCGTGTGCGACAAAACTACCATTTTTGTGTGAAAAACCTGAAGGTAAGTTCATATGACAATTGTCAACATATTCTGAAATGTCAGAACATTAGCTTATAGTTGATTCAGATACAGAGATTGAACAATATTTCGTTATTTTGATGATTCAGATAATGATTATGACTATAATATCAATCATTAATTGTACTATAGCATAATCAATGACCATCACTCATTAAACACTATGAGAGTAATGGCCACTATAATTACGTTTGATGACGGACTGGTTATTTGTCTTCATAAATAGAATATGTCAGTACCCAAATAAAGAGGTTGTTTTACTTTAATCAAATTTTGAGAAAGTAATTCTACTTGTCAATGTTTGGTCTATGTAAACAGGTTCATGTGCACCTGGATGGAAGATATACAAGGGTCACTGTTATCAATACCAAACACAAGTTTCCTCTTCCTGGATCAATGCCAAATATACTTGTGATACGCAAGGAGCGTATCTGGTCACCATAGACACGTAAGTCATATGTGGTTTACTTAGAAACCATGCCTTCACGATTTCTTCATTAATTTAGAAATAAATAAATAATTTCTAAACAGTATTATGTAGAATAAATGCATTAAGAGGTATAAGAAACTGAGACAAATCAACTATAAATTTCTGTTTTGCAAATTTTTGCAAATATACATGATTGGCTTCTGAAAATCACCCTGTTACACAATTTTGTTAACAATAATATGTCTATAACACAGTTAATGAAATTAAAGATATTTTTCCGATCATTGTTTTCCAACCTATATTTTATTGTTAGACCCAATATGCCAGCACTGTACATGATAGTTCATTTGTTCAAGTTAATACAATCATGAGCTGGAGGGATTACAAGATGGTATAGCAAACATTCTGATTTCGTTTGTTGTTTTTCTGTGTTCCTATCTTCCTTCTATGTACACATTATCTGAGAATTAAATAAAATCATAATATGATAATAATTTCTTTATATTATTTCACACTGAAGAAAAGCTGAGCAAAACTATCTCATAAGTGAGTACTCAGCAGAACGTAACAACATTTGGATTGGCATATCTGGTAAGTCTGATAAACCCAGATATTATTAAATCTTTATTACAGGATATAAAATTGAAAAGTTCCTACATCTCATATGAAAAAAAACAAAAACAACAACAATATATATAAATAAACAAAGAGAAAAAACAAATATATAAAAAAAGACTTGACTTATAAATAAATTCATTGTTCTAACAATTAATAATACAATTTCCTCGAATAGACACCAGAAGTGATGGAGAGTTTGCTTGGAGTAGTGGCTGTCCTGTATCGTATACTAACTGGAATGAGGCGCACCCACTTAATATGTTTGGACAAGAAGATTGTGGTACAATTTTTACTGGTGAGGCATACATAGTTAATCATGATTGCGATATCATACTAACAGACGTAACCATATAAGTTGTTCAGCGCGTGAAACTGATCCACCCGTTGGCAGCGTGTGTAGAATATTATTTTGAAAACTAACTGTAATAATATTGTCTGCAAAACCTTTGCAACATTGTTCTGTAATCACAGTCGTTAAATATACATCAGTCGATTCAAATATCTCAGTTTGTTCAAAAATAATTAATCACATTTATACTCAGGGGCATCAAAAAGGATACATATCGGCAGATTAAAGGTTGGGACAAGCTTTGACCTATTGACATCGTTCCCTTAAATTTTAAAGGTGGGTATTCTGGTGAACGTAAATGGCGAGAAGACGGACGCTGTGGACATGAATACCCGTACAACGGAGAACCTGCTGAGTGTGATCCAAATCATGGCAAACCATGTTGTTCTTCAAATGGATTGTGTGGAAATACCGAAGATCATTGCATGTGTGCCACATGTACTGACTACACTCAAATATATGGTTAGTGATGATGTGTTTTGATTTCAATTCTTCAGATTTCATCTTAATAATCAGAGGGTCTATATAATCTCGCATTTATATTGTGTAAACATCATGTACAACATGCCCAGCCGTTATTCAAATTAACAATCCAAGAACACAAAATACATGATTGACAAACAATATGTGAGTGATAGTTCGTCAAAAGTAGAAATAAAGTAGAAATCCAATAAATCCAATCAAAAGCAAAAATGCAAAACATAACAAAATCATCTCATTATTAAGTGTATAACAATTGATTTTAAAATGGTCACTAAAGCAATGTTTTCATTCTACTAGGGATTGGCCAGTGGAGTGCATCAGATTGCTATCTTCAGAGAGGCTTTATTTGTGAAATACAAGCTGGTAAAACACATGTGTGGTTTCATAGATACTTAAGTTTGTTTGTCTGTGCGTGGTTGATAATGTAATGAAATGTGTACCAGATCATTTTTAATCAGTTATTCAGACATCTTTCTACTGTGTCTATATTCGTCTTATAAACAATAGTTAAACTTCTGACTAAATGCTACAGCTACAATTAGCAAACACTCGGTGGGAATAATTGTGTGTGATATTGCATAGCTATCTAGTGAATCAATCAAATCAATTCAAATCCAATTGTCCAACCTTTGTTCATTCACAGATATTGATCCAACATCGCCAGTTCAGTCGGTTGTAGATGTGCACTGTGATGTGGCATGGGACCTTCACGGTGACTACTGTTATTTATTTGAAACTAATAAACTTGCCTTTCACGAGGCAGAAGCTGCTTGTGAACAAATGGATGCTAAATTGACAAGCATATTGAACTTATCAGAGCAGAAATTTATCAGTGGTGGGTAGTATTTTACTTACTGAATTATGGCACCTCTTTTGTTTTCCAAGATTAAAAACAATCCATTGTGTAATCTATTTTTCTGAGAGAGTTAATACAAATTGCATAATCTAATTTTCACATTTAGGTCGAATTGACAATCGTCGTACTCCAATGTGGTTTGGGTTGCATGACAGAAACCACGAAATGCAGTGGGAGTGGACAAGTGGAGACGAGGTAAGTCAATAACTCACTTCATTATTCAATAGATTTGACCTTGTCCAGTTTCCCACGCCAAAAATTGTAGTGTTACTGTTTGAAGCAGATTATTACTAACTAAATATATTTGACCTGTCCATATATTCGTATATAGTCAGGTGTTAGGTTAACTACAAATTTGAATCAAAGTTTGTACTTTTTATATGTATTTTATTTTCGTCACAATCATGCAAAAACAAGAAGTATTCATTCACTTACTGTGTTGTTTAATTCCATAGTATAGCTTCACAAACTGGGCTGATGGGGAACCCAATAACTATTTCCAAGTAGAAGACTGTGCTCATATAATTGTAGACGAATCAAGGAATGGTGAATGGAATGACATCACTTGTGATACTGATTTAGGATATATCTGTAAAAAGAGAAAATGTGAGTATATACAAGTAAATGGTGTGTTATCCGTCTATTTCACAGTTTGGAAATTAGCTAAAATGTTGTTACGTCAAGGTAATCGTGACCCGTCCAGAGTGACATTCCAGCATTTGGACAATCCGGACATCTGTCCACGTCTGTGTGTGTGTGTGGGGGGGGGGGGAGTTGTCATGAAACAACAGAAAGAAGTAATAAGAGTTTGTTGGGGTCCAATATTTTAAATCAATATCTCTTGGGTGTAAGGTAAATATGACTTCACTATGTAAATCGACAGATTATCACCTGATCAATTTTACTACGTTAAGCCATACTTACCTTACACCCAAGATATATTGATTTAAAATATTGGACAGTGTACAAAAACTTACCAAGGATGCGTGTAATGTGGTCGGAACCCAAGAACTACAACATTAGTTGATCATTTAATCCAAGTCGAAAGGGGCACACAATATAAAAACCCGCACACAACTATTAAAAGAAGTAGGATAGACTTTGGGTTCCAAATTATTATTTTTGTTATCTAAAAAGATAAAACACATGTTGCCAACAGTTTACTGAAGGAAATGTTTCAAGCGGCGAAATCCTTGTATTCATTTGAAATGTTACTACTGGGGGGTACTATGCAAATAGCAAATAACACAAGGGGACCTAAATACAAGTTGAAAAGTGAGCACATAAAAAGTTTTTAGCTCAGGATCCGATACTAGTTTTTTCTGCTTTCCTGTGCTATGATGTACTTGTGCACACCACCATTTCAGCATGTAAACTGTAAAATAGGGTAATAGTATGTTTCACTCTTTGGCTAATGATTCTATGGCATGTGCCTGTGTTCTGTTTCCTGCTCGTATAATATTCAAACACCTGTCTGGCATTGCCAGATGACAGCTTTTAATTCGATCCCCTTCTCGCTGCACAGAAAGAAGTAATAAGAGTTTGTTGGGGTCCAATATTTTAAATCAATATCTCTTGGGTGTAAGGTAAATATGACTTCACTATGTAAATCGACAGATTATCACCTGATCAATTTTACTACGTTAAGCCATACTTACCTTACACCCAAGATATATTGATTTAAAATATTGGACAGTGTACAAAAACTTACCAAGGATGCGTGTAATGTGGTCGGAACCCAAGAACTACAACATTAGTTGATCATTTAATCCAAGTCGAAAGGGGCACACAATATAAAAACCCGCACACAACTATTAAAAGAAGTAGGATAGACTTTGGGTTCCAAATTATTATTTTTGTTATCTAAAAAGATAAAACACATGTTGCCAACAGTTTACTGAAGGAAATGTTTCAAGCGGCGAAATCCTTGTATTCATTTGAAATGTTACTACTGGGGGGTACTATGCAAATAGCAAATAACACAAGGGGACCTAAATACAAGTTGAAAAGTGAGCACATAAAAAGTTTTTAGCTCAGGATCCGATACTAGTTTTTTCTGCTTTCCTGTGCTATGATGTACTTGTGCACACCACCATTTCAGCATGTAAACTGTAAAATAGGGTAATAGTATGTTTCACTCTTTGGCTAATGATTCTATGGCATGTGCCTGTGTTCTGTTTCCTGCTCGTATAATATTCAAACACCTGTCTGGCATTGCCAGATGACAGCTTTTAATTCGATCCCCTTCTCGCTGCACCCTGTCCATGACGTAAGCAACTATTGTTGTGTTGTTGCAGAGAACTATAACTACTTTTCTGTTGAGAACAAACATCCCCAATATGTTTATGGGTCGCATCACTCCCTGTGTGTTCCATCTCACTAAATTTCACATCCATGAGTTGATGGAGTGATCTGCAATCCCTGCCAAATATTTTGTCCACCCTCCCGTACCGAGCGGGTAGCTTGTCTCCCTATAAAAATTGCCTATTTTGCTAATAATTCCACTTCCCGCACTATCACATTTGCATTTAGTTAATCAGCGGGTAGACACATTGATAATTAATTTCTCATTAATAAAGGTTGGTTGTCAAACATAATCATGGGACCATCTCTATTTCGGATGTGTTATAGCCCATTAATGGTCTTCCTTGCCACCAAATGTTCGCCTAATGAAACTCAAAATCATCGTCATGTAATAGTCAACAATTTATTACCAGTAAAATGGGAGGGAGACTGTGCATTGTAATTGCTTGTTTTATTATATTTTTATGATTTGTTACAGATGAGGGCGTTTTCACAGCTCCTCCACCACAAGTGCGTAAGTGAATTATATATAACTCATTTATAAATACTGGTAACCCATTCATTACTTCTTGTAGCCATATATTAATACTGGTAACCAATATACCAGTACTTGTAACACATTTATTAGTACTGGTAACCCATTTATTAGTATTAGTAACTTATTTATTAGTACTAACCTAATTAAAAGTACTGGTAACCCATTTATTGAAACAGGTAACCCATTTATTAGTAATGGTAATCCCTTTATTAGTATTGACAACCTATACAATATATAGTAAGGTTATATTGATTCTGGTAACCAATGTATTTGTACCAGTAATCCATGTATTGGTGATGACAATGGTAATACACACTAGTATATTCCTACTAGTAATTAGTCCTAGTATACCATGAGTTACTCCTTGCCAAGGGTACATTGATTTGAATTCCGCAGATGCCAGTAGTAAAAAGTTCTTTTCATCCAAGGTGCAAACTCAGCATTTTGCAGCAGCGCACAACGAGGTTGGCTTATTAATTAAGCTCTGCCGAGCGTCCCACCTCGTTGTTGTCATATAAATATTAGTTTAGTTGTTATTTGTAATGATAACACATACACTGTTACTGGTAAATATTTTTTGGTACTGGTAACTAAGATATTAATACTAATAAATTGTAATCCATATTAGTATCGCTAACCGACACTTTAATTCTGTCAATCCTGTATTGTATTGTAATGATAACCCATACATCGATTATTTTACGTCTATGATAATGCTATTTCAAACCATCTTTTTGGCGACAGTGTGGCGAATTTGCATCAGATTTCCTGATATTGGTACTGGTACTGGTAACATATATCTAAATATCAGTATTAGTAAACCATATAGATTGCTGTATCACTGGGTTTCTTTTTTTTAATTAAGGTTACCAATCAACAGAATCAACAGAAACAATATCATCCAACAAAACGTGTCCACAATGTGGTACATGGACGGAAAATGAAGACCACTGCTATATCATTATCAAGATCGAAAAAAACTGGCCAGAAGCATGGTTTGAATGCACTAGATATGGCGGTTATTTATTGACTATTAGCAGTCAAGAGGAAAATGATTACATTCATAGTATACTAAAGGGTGATACAGGGAATTTGTGGATTGGTTTAAAAAAGAACATACTTGGTACGTTATAAGGGTGTATGATTGGACCATTCGAATTAAATCAACGTCTTCTCACTTAACCTCCCACACAGTATGATTGTACGCTTCCACGTAAATCAATGTCTTATCACCTAGCCTCCCACACAATATGATTGCATGTTTCTACATAAATCAATGCTTTATCACCTAGCCTTCCACACTGTATGATTGCACGATTCAACGTAAACCAATGTCTTATCACCTTGCCTCCAACATAATATGATTGCATGATTCAACGTAAACCAATGTCTTATCACCTAGCCTTCCACACAATATGATTGCACGATTCAACGTAAACCAATGTCTTATCACCATGCCTCCAACACAATATGATTGCACGATTCCACGTAAATCAATGTCTTATCACCTTGCCTCCAACATAATATGATTGCATGATTCAACGTAAACCAATGTCTTATCACCTAGCCTTCCACACTGTATGATTGCACGATTCAACGTAAACCAATGTCTTATCACCTTGCCTCCAACACAATATGATTGCATGATTCAACGTAAACCAATGTCTTATTACCTAGCCTTCCACACTGTATGATTGCACGATTCAACGTAAACCAATGTCTTATCACCTTACCTCCAACACAATATGATTGCATGATTCTACATAAATCAATGTCTTATCACCTAGCCTTCCTCACAATATGATTGCACGATTCTACGTAAATTAACGTCTTCTCACTAAGCCTCCCACAGAATATGATTGCACGATTCGACTTAAATCAATGTCTTCTCACTCAGCCTCCAACACAGTATAATTGCACGATTACAAGTAAATCAATGTCTTTTCGCTTAGCTTCCCACACAATATGATTGCGCGATTCGACTTAAATCAATGTCTTCTCACTTAACCTCCCACACAGTATGATTGTACGATTCCAAGTAAATTAATGTCTTATCACCTAGCCTCCCACACAGTATGATTGCACGATTCCAATTGAATCAATGTCTTCTCACCTAGCCTCCCACACAGTATGATTGCACGATTCCAGTTGAATCAATGTCTTCTCACCTAGCCTCCCACACAGTGTGATGGAACGATTCTAAGTAAATCAATGTCGCTAGCTTCCCACACAATATGATTGCGCGATTCGACTTAAATCAATGTCTTCTCACTTAACCTCCCACACAGTATGATTGTACGATTCCAAGTAAATCAATGTCTTATCACCTAGCCTCCCACACAGTATGATTGCACGATTCCAATTGAATCAATGTCTTCTCACCTAGCCTCCCACACAGTATGATTGCACGATTCCAGTTGAATCAATGTCTTCTCACCTAGCCTCCCACACAGTGTGATGGAACGATTCTAAGTAAATCAATTTCTTATCACCTAGCCTCCCACACAGTATGATTGCACGATTACAAGTAAATCAATGTCTTCTCACTAAGCCTCCCACACAATATGATTGCACGATTCGACTTAAATCAATGTCTTCTCACTTAGCCTCCAACACAGTATGATTGCACGATTACAAGTAAATCAATGTCTTCTCACTAAGCTTCCCACACAATATGATTGCACGATTCGACTTAAATCAATGTCTTCTCACTTAGCCTCCAACACAGTATGATTGCACGATTACAAGTAAATCAATGTCTTTTCGCTTAGCTTCCCACACAGTGTGATGGAACGATTCTAAATAAATCAATGCCTTATCACCTATCATCCAATACAGTATAATTGCACGATTCCAAGTAAATCAATATCTTCTCACATAGTCTGCCATACAATATGATTGCACGATTAAGAAAATAACCACATGTGCTTGAATAAATTACAATATTGTATTGATTCATTATATTCCAAAGCGTATTATTATTGCTTAGGGAGGAATCAACATCAGTAGATGTTTTATATTTTATTGAATCACTTAGGGGTTTTTGAATGGATAGACAATGATAATATGCCTTATTCCAACTGGGTAGCAGGGGAGCCTAACGACAACGATGGAATAGAAGATTGTGTGGAGATGTACGAGTCTGGACAATGGAATGACAAAGATTGCTACCATAGAACTGGATTTATGTGCAAAGCAAATAAAGGTATGAATGAATTATCGCATATAAAATTACTTGGAAGATATATGCAAAAATAGGTTTCTGATGTATTCAGTATGATTACATAATATTTATTTATTTATTTATTTATTTATTTATTTATTTAACTTATTGGAATATTTTTTATTTTGTTCAATTTATCTTAAGATTACAGAACAGAAACCCCTGACTGCAGTGGTATGTATACACAAGATGAAATTTCAAATTAAATAGTGTTTTCTATTTTATGAAATTTGCAATGCCTAGTCCATGACTGGCTTATGTTTATGGGTATTCAATTACCAAGTAGAGAGATGTGTGTTAACCTGGTCTGTGTATGTCAAAATACTTTTTGGAGTAATGTCCGTTTGGTAGTTATTTGCTTTGTGCCATTGTGCTGTCTATTCTAATATTATAACGAAAACCTTGGTTAATGGCAGTTTGAAAAATTTTACATATATTGGCTGAATCCTTCTGACTTTATATTCATATAGATAATATGAAATGACACACAGACACTACACTCGCTAGATGTATTTTATCGTATGCTATTTCTCATGCTTTCCATTCAGTGGAGCTTGGTATATGCTGCTTCACATAACCTTATATGAAGATATGCGTAAATCACTTCATGAATGAGTCAACTGAGTGTGTGTGTGTGTATGTGTGTGTGTATCACTTGTGTACAAAGATACCGAATACCAATAACACATTATCTACCTATGTACACTTAAATACATGTATGTATTACAGGATTAACTAATACTTCTAGAGGACTAAGTGGTGGAGCTATTGCTGGTATCGTCATTGGTTCACTTTTCGTCTTGTTTCTTCTCTATGTATGTAAAGACAAATGGTGGCCAAAGCCTTGCAAGTCGTCCAATAAAAACACACCCACAGCTACCACTGTTAAACCTGTTGTTGAGTCTGTTGAATTCGAGAACAACCGAGCTAATGATCCAACTATTGAAATAAGTGACACGGTTGCTCTACCTTTATGAACATGTATCCCTCAACATTCGAGAATAGGTATACACATGTTAAACTGTGTGAGAATGCTGTTTGCATACAATACTGAGCGACAGAAAGAAACATTTGTCAGAACTGTGTATCAACATTATCACGTTGTAGCAAGGGTAGGAGTAGGTGACGGTGTAGCAAGGGTAGGAGTAGGTGACAATCGTCACAATCTCCAATTAACGCAATGTTTTGACGTCACAACGACTATATGATCTTTGTTTGTCCTGTTTTTACGTTCGATGTCACACATGACGCAGATTTTGAAAGAGAAATGGTCGATTTAGTATGTGAATTAGCATATTAGATGACTTTGTATATTTATATATTAAGCATAGATGTAATATCACATGATGAGCAATTCGGTCTATGTAAATAATAAACTTGCAATATTTTTGTAACAAAAGTAAACCGAATTGGTGTTAATATAATTATGACAAGAGTTTGTGTCATGGGTTATTTTTTATTACACTGTAATCTTATTTTCTTGTATTAATAGTCAAACAACCATGTTGTAATATCTGTGTGATAACCTTGTGAATTTGCGTTTGTATTTATTTATCTACCTCCACAGTTTGGTCTTTTTTGGTAAAAGTGATATTTTCGACTTCATCTTAACAACTATCAGTCCGAGTGATACTTGATCAACTTTCTATCAGCTCTGTTGCGCTAATATGTTCTTATAGGACAGCAGAACATTCTCTACCATCAGATCACTTATCTATAAAGGTCTGTATGTATATGGAGTTTGTATTGGTAATGTATGTTTATTTTCCGCAAGGTGTTATTGTGTTACATGCATCATTCAAGAAATTTGTATTTAAATGACCAGGATTGTTTTTATTAAACTATTTCAACAAACAGATATTGTTCAAATGTCTTATTTGTTTCTTGTAGATAAATGCCTATGTGTTATTGTGATTCAAAGGATCGGGTAATATGCAACACTTTATGTGAACTAAGAAATGCAGAAATGGTGTATTAAAAAAATACTTCACATCATAGCTTGTTAGTCATTTTGCGAGATAGGATATCCTAATGGACAATTAATTAATTAGGTTAGGCGAATCAAATATATCATATTTTGTTCGATACTGAAAAACCTAAAATATATATTATATTAATATATAAAGAAGGTAACCACAATGAAAACATAGAAGTATTACATGAGAGTTCTATGTAAATAGAAACAAAAAAGAAAACGATAATGCAGAATCCACAAACGTTTACTACAACGTAAATACAAATGTATACTTCATATGTACAGTGACACTAATCCCCGCTTGACCAATCAATGTCGCGCAACTACCGATGAATGTATTCAATTCCAATATACTGTATAACATTTTCCTAGTTGTAGTTTATCGTAACATGTTTATCTTTTGTTTATCTAGGCATGTAACTACCATTTTTATTGGAGTTTACAGAATGAATGGACAATAGCAATAACAATATGATAAAAATAGTTTGTATCTGCGTTTCAGGTCACATTTCAATGTTTCACGCTATAAATTGATTGGTACTCACTAGAAAACTAGTGTCGAGGATTTTACCTGGATACCATACCACACTGGAAAGCAAATAGTTTATGTAGATGAATTCGGTAATCCTGTGTTCGGTATGAATGATATCAAATAAATAAATATTGATTACATACAGACCATATGATTGTAATTAGGTGTAATTAAAGTGTAATACGCCGAGTATCCCCCCCCACTCTCCCGGTGGGCAATACATAGAACTTGCCTAATGGGGACGTGCCCCTGAAATGGGTCTCGTTTTGGGGATTTTAGGTAAGGTCTTATTTCTGGTCAAGATAGGTATAAATATCGGTAATATTTTTCCGATTAGCGAATATCTCCACCTCAGATCCCGGCCTCAGATCCATATATACATCAACCCGGAAATTAAACAAGGCAATCATTTTAATAAATCAATATATAATGCAACTGTAAAGAGCAAATACGGTAACTGTTTTATTTGGAATAAACAGTGATGACAGAAATGGTACTTTGGTATAAATATGGGTATAGATTTTGCCACTATCCAGGTATAAAAATGGTTACACTTTTGAGCACTCAGGGGCACCTCCCCACCCAGCTATGTATCAACTGCCCCCCCCGGTACTTATGAACACAAATATACACCTTAATTTCTTTATTGCTTCGGTGGTTTTTGTCTTGGGTATCAAGTATATGCAAATGAATCAAATTAACCTAGTTTGGAAGGCACGGACGACGCGCAAACTGTAACTACACTTGCGTAGAAATGTTCATTTAAAAATTATGAGAACTGTTTTCACAAAACCCTCATAGACTTATCATAGAATACTGCAATACATTATAAGAGTGGGTGTGTGTGCTGATGGTAGTTTGGAGGAGGGTTTATTATTCTAATAAGTCCAAGATAATGTTTTTAATTTTCTAAGTCACCATGATCAGCATAATAAATAACATATAATTATTATTTATGATGTGGGGGTGAATAAGGAGTATGAAAAGAATCCATGCAATATCGAATCAATAATTTAAATGAATTATGATCACTCAGGACATATACAGATACTTTGGACTGATGACCAATAGGTAAAAGCTATTACCTACAATAAAGATGAATGTGACAGACGGGTGAACTATTCTAGTATGATAATGTGTATATTATTAAATGTGAGTATATTTACATTAGAACTGGAAAGCGCGATGGTCATGAAGGCATGTCATCGGGACAACACATTGCTGTTAACTACTGTTAATCAATACAATTAAGAATACACCTCTGAAAATACAGGTTCTTATATTATTCTTATGTATTTATAAAACCATGCTTTGGCGTCTCAGTCATTGGTCGATTTTTGTAGTGCCAAAATTCGGGCCCGGTATATCAATCTGTAATGCATTCACTGCACTGTGTATGCGTTATTATAACTCGTACAGGGCTCAAGAATATACCCACTGAAGGGGCGCGGTAAAGACAAAAGTGCTCTATATCGAGGGCCGTAAAGTTTGACATTTTTTACAAGAGCCTTAACGAGAGCTATATATTTATAATTCACATATATTCTTATTATTTATTATGTATTACACCCAAACATATCATCCCAAAATACAAATCATACATTTTCAATTGTTTGAAATCTGTGGCAAAAATGGCAGTTGTACACATTTCAATGAAAAACTAAATCATTGAATCGAATTTACACTCCCCTTACTTCTGTTTATACGAGTATACAGACGCAATAAAAAATACCCAATCAAGACCACGTGAGCAGGGGCGGATCTAGGATTCTGGAATAGGGGGGGGCGATAAGATGGCATAAAGCCAAGTTCGCGAGCGCCGATGGCGCGAAGCCCTGTTGGTTGTTAAAAATAGGGGGGCCGCGGTCCCCTCGGACCTCATCTAAATCAGCCAATGGTGAGAATACGTCACTAACATTTTTAAACATTAAAGCCAGCTTGACACTTACACGATTTTGTGTCACGCCAGTGCGCAAACTAGTCGTGAACTGGCGTGAAGTGTGCGTAAACACGTCGTGACTGCGTGCCATGTCGGGACGAGAATTTTGAAATGTTCAAAATGTTCACGAGTAGTTGAAGACATGTTCACCAGTTGGTGCGCGTCGCAGCGTGACCGTGCCTTCCCACTGACACGGTCACGTGTACTTCACGCATTGATGGAACGAGCAGTTATGCAGTTCATGACTAGTTTACGAGCAGTTTACGACGAGTTCACGAGCAGTTCACGACTACTGCGCAACAGTGGCGCTCGAGTCGGTGCAGGGCTTCTTGGTCACTGCTCGCCATTCCAGAGATCGCCAGTGGGGTTACCTTTTCTTGCTCTTCTGCCTCTTCCAGCCTTTTCTGCTGCTCTTCAACAATGGCTAGATCAGCTGCCAGATATAGGCATCTTCTCGTCCCTGCAATGATTGTGTCTCTGACATTCAGCATGTTGTCTCTGCCACAGCCAATCCAAAAATGACCAGGGGTTGGGGAGGCCCCCTTTTTTATATGGCGTGCCCAAGTCGGCACGCCACCGTCCGAATTGCGCAAACTCGTCGTGCCAATGCGGGCAGTGCGTAAACTATGCGCAAACTATGCGTGAACTCGTCGTGCCAGTTCGTGTCAATGTGGACACTGATGGGCACGCATTCGTGAACTATTCGTGAACTATTCGTGAACTTGTCGTGAACTTACAAAGTGCATATGCGACCTGGTTTGACCCTACTTGGATGACTAAGCGTTGTGTGATTTGTGTGGTGCTATAAAAGCCCTGATCTCATTACGAATCAGTCACTTGCGGTTATTACTACACCAACAGCCTTACAGGTACGTTTTATGCATTATGATATGCTATATACATGGCGGTATGTTGTATATACGATAATTCATGATCTGTTATGTCAAACACACTTTGAATTGTGCTAACATTCAGTTTATCATCCATTTTCTCTTTCTGACCCTCAATAACTAAAAAGTTTAATAACTTTCAAACTACTATAGGGCAGTGGTCGTCACGCTGCGCATGTGCGGCCTTTTATAAACATTGATTTTCCCACAATCCAAAGCGTTCTTCTAATAGAAATCACAAGAACGAGCTCTGACCTGGGTGCGACTTCCACTGACTTTCGTCGATACCTTCCAATCACCTAAAAATACATAATTAAAACTCGGTAACGTCTTAGTTTGTACTCGCTGATCTGCCCAAAAACCAATGTCGCCATCTTTGTTTATATGATACCCATATATCTCGCGCATGCGTGGCGCGACGACTACCGCCCTTTAATAGTTCCGGTTAGCCCGCAACAGAATATTGTTGTGATAGCAACTTCACGTTCGCACATTCGGTTGACACGCCGTTGAACTATTGTTTAGAATCAACAACTTGCATGTTTAAGGTGAAGATTATAAACATACTAGCATATAACAGGAATTTGATAAATAGGTTGTTTACTTATTGTATTTAGTAATGGCAACTTTGCAAGGCTTTTGAGACACATCCCTGGTAATCACGTGATCGTGCCAACGACCGCAGCGATTGGCTGATCACATGTTTGACTTTGAATATAGAGTTTGTAACTTTAGTGAGGCGGAGAACGAGAGAACAGTACAGCTAGGGGTTACCTCAGCTGACTGCTTGTGTGAATAAAGCTGGACTATCTGTAATGAACTTATTTGTATTCATTTGGGTCGAATCTGGTATCTCTACGTGTAAGTGTGTTCAGGTAAGCGAGACGAACTTCCTTGATCCCCAAACTCAATGCTTGTGTTCACAGCAATCATGGTTACTAACCGTGCAGCAATATACTCGACTAAGAACTCGTCTATTCAACAATGAAATGAATGAATTTTTCTACAAGGTAAATAGTCCATATTTAATCACCATGTGTAGTTGTGCTGACTATTTGATTTTGTTTTCTTTACAGACTCGCATTAAAATCTATTGACAATCCACACTGTAATCATGTTGCTGGAAAGCATATTGTCTGTTAGTCTGACGTACAAATTGATAGCGGTTGTCATAATCCTATTGGTTGCCCTAATGCTATGGAGCATCCATCGACCATCTGGTATGCCCCCTGGACCACGTGGTTTTCCAATTATCGGCAGTATGCTATGTAAGTATCATGACACTTGTTTCAATATACATGAAGTGCCAGATTAATTATAATAAGTAGTGTAGCGCATGAATACTAATTAAAACAAAACTGTGTCGGAATTTAGTTTAGAACTCTAATGATATTCAGTAAAAGTAATATACTATTGATAGTATCGTTTTAATCATCGCTGATTGAAAGTACACACGTCAAGCTGAACAATTTGTTGGCCAAATAGTTAGCAGAAACATTAATTCAATCAAAATATTGGTGATTGTGCCTATATTGAAATAGTTTGCCCACAAAAAAAAACTAAAAAAAAGCACTCTATTCATCCATACTTTATACAGCTTTGACTGACAATTTACACCTGGACTTTTTGCAAATGGCTAAGGAGTACGGAGACATATTTACCATCAAGTTAGGCAGTCACCAAGTGGTAATAGTGAATAGCTATGAACTGATCAAAGAAACATTGGTAAAAAAGTCGACTGATTTTGCCGGGAGACCGCAGTCGTTTACGGGTAGGTTGTATGAATCAAAAAATACTAGAAACCGATTTTGTGTCACAAATTTAATAGAGATTGATGTATTGATGGCGAAAGCATATATTTTAGCATTTACTGTCTGTTTGTATACATGCAATATCTATACCTATATCACCTATACCAATATATATAATTTACTGCTCGTCCTAATGCAATTTCATATATTTGATAATTCGGATCGATTAAAACTTGTATTATATTTATATCAAACATAACTTTCATTATCAAGGCCATCTATTTGTGTGCATTCCCGATGTTTAAATAACATTTTAGGTTCTTTTTATAGATTCTGTTATATAAGATTTCCCTGCAGATTAAAAGGGGGTATACGCATTTTGAACACATTCCTAATACGAAAAATCAAGTAAAAATATGAATGTAAGTGCTGGTATGCAGGCGAATAAAACGATGTTTGCAATTAGGTTTGCATAAATATATTCATAACCGATTGATTGTGAATATTCAAATTGGTTGAAAGAGCTTTGAGACATCTGCTATTTACAATACAGGAAAAGTGTTATCCGAGGGATTTAAAGACATAGCCTTCAGTGATTATAGTCCTGCATGGAAACTGCATAGAAAGATCGCACACCAAGCAATAAGGTATCCATAATTCTCTTGCTATGCATTGAATTACAAGATTTAGTTATCTGATATACTGGTACAACTTCCCGAACGAGCCCCCTAGATCTTTACAAAACTCGTGTGTCTACAACGATTGTTAAAAACTAATTTACCAACACTCACTCTATACATTCAACATATATCTACTTAATATAGTGAATATATATTAATGAGGCAATGTAGATATATGTAGATATGTTTTAGGTTAATATAGACTTGTTTGACGACGACTGTGTAATAGTGCCGATCAGTCTTAAGATGATTGTTGATTGTCTACAGAAATCTCAATTGAGCTTGCATATGCATATAAATTACAGAGAAGATTCTGGTTTATATAAAGTCTCTGAGACAGCTGCTCATGCTACAGCATTTTATATATAACAGTCGTGATATAACTGTGATGACATTATATTTTCAGAAATTATGCCAGTGGTGATAAACTAGAAAACATGATGCGTAAAGACGCAATTCCCTTACTGTCACAGATACTGGAAGACAATGAAGGAAAAGTTATTGCCCCAAGACCTCTTTTATTTTTAACTGTTAACAACATCGTTGCTCAATTCTGCTTTGGTCAAAAGTAAGTGTACTCAAATGTTTCAATCATTTGCTTAACAAAGGTTTCAAAATTAACGCATACATTAATGTGTCACATCTGTCACATCTGCCACATACAAGTGTCGTCAAATTTGAAATACATGATAAAATTACCAAAGTTGTATGACATATTTCATAAAATGAAATAAACATTTTTACGTGATTTATTTTCTACATTTTGGAGAAACATATTTAACCCGGTTAATCTAGGGTTTGTGGAGAAACTGATAAAATATTATATATGTAAAATAGTATAGCAGTAGTCGATTCATTAATGTCAATTCTAGGTATACACTTGATGACCCAGAGCTTAAAGCCTTCATGGACATTATAAACGATTTTGCAAATATAATTGGCAAAGGTTTTGTGGTCGATGTGATTCCATGGACGGCCATTTTTCCAACTTCAGCTGCTCGGAAATTCGACAAAGTCAATAACAAATATCTTGGTATGATTTACAAGAAGTTTTGCGAGCATAGGCAGAAATTTGATGAAGGTATTTGCAATGTTCTTGTATAACTGCATAGGCTAATTGCTCTTGTTTGTATTAAATCGAGTATTAAACATTTCCGTTAGATAAATTATTATTTGAAAGGATTTTTCTGTGGTTTTCTTATACCATTCGAAAATAGATACAAACAGCAATGCGACAGTCTGATTGGTCGAGACGTATTCGATAGATTATATTACTTAAGTAAACAATTATTCACCATATACATGCATGCAGATTGTATTGCACTTAACTTTTCATGTATTTCTAGATAATTTGAATGACCTCATTGACTACTTACTCGATGCTCAACGCCAAGCCAAGGAAGAAAATGCTAACATTAGTAGCCTGACAGATACACATTTGGTGCAAACAGTTTCTGACATGTTTGCAGGTTGGTCGATAAATGCCACATATTGTCAGAATTGTAAATGCATAAATTATTATTATTAAGTTATTTACTTAATATTGTAAAATCTCTATTTTTCTACAGCTGGTATTGATACGACCACCCATACAATGGATTGGTCAATCATCTTCCTCACCCGATACCCGGATGTACAGGCAAAGGTTGCTAGGGAAATCCTCGACGTAATTGGACGCGACAGGCTGCCTTTGTTATCAGACCGACCCAATCTACCTTATTGTGATGCGGTTATCCACGAACTGATGAGAATACGTACTGTTGTGCCGATGTCTATTCCACACAAAGCATTGGTGGACTCAAGTATTGGTAATATATTCTATTGCAATAACAACAATATATAAAACTAAAACTGACAACTTTGGAACAGTATTATAATCCCTGAAAAATTATATTAACAACAAATTCTGTTTATTGTTAGGTGGATATCTGATCCCAAAGAATACATGGGTAATGGTTAATTTATGGGCTGTACAGATGGATGAAAAACACTGGGATAACCCGCAAGAGTTTAGACCAGGTATGTTTACCGAGTAATGAAGTGGTGAGGGATTGTTTCTTAACATTGTATGAAGGTATTTGATCAGACGTTTCTTGCATGCAAAGTGTATATTTTCTTTATAAACATAACAAACATGTCTGTTATATTTTAAACTTAAATATTAATTTTACAATATCCATGAAAAACAAATGAAAAGTAAATTTATTACTGATATTATCTGTATCACATAAATTCCATGACAATATTTATCTGTACATTTCAGAGAGATTCATAGATAAAGACGGGTCACTCAAAGCAAAACAGGACAACTTCATCCCATTCTCAGCGGGTCGTCGTGTCTGTCTTGGGGAGTCCCTAGCTAAGCCAGAGATATTTCTGATGTTCACTTATTTGTATCAACGTTTCGCGTTTTCACAAGTGCCTGGTAAAGCATTACCAAGTCTCGAAGGAAATCTTTCTTCGTTTGTCCTTAGAGTGCCTGAATATGAAGTAGTAGTTAAAAAAAGGATATAGGTTCAGCATTTACTTTAGTTCAACTTTATTTTTTCATCAAAATGTATTTGTCGATTAATAACTG
The DNA here is from genome assembly GCF_978046115.1 of Saccoglossus kowalevskii. Classification (NCBI taxonomy): domain Eukaryota; kingdom Metazoa; phylum Hemichordata; class Enteropneusta; family Harrimaniidae; genus Saccoglossus; species Saccoglossus kowalevskii. Next base: position 29,696,148 of record NC_140653.1, on the reverse strand, counting down.
AAACGTGAACGGAGAGATGTTGTAATAGATAGTAATGAATATATAATAAGTAGCTGACTGTTGTGATGATTTGAAACCAATTTGCTGTTATGATAGTTAGAATAGATGTGCATTTACAGGCAATGTAAGTGAAGTTTTGCTTCTCATCCAGGAAAACTTGATAAATAATGCAGTGGTGTGGTATGTGTTATGATAGTTCAATACCACAACACAAATATATATTTGTTAAACGTTTACATAGTAAATAATGCTTTCGAAGACACACTTAAAATATCCTCTGAATAAAAAAAAACTGTTGACCATACTTAAATCTATTGTATGTGGCAAACTTCGCCAGCGTACAAAGTAAATCGCAAAACAAAGTTATGTAAGACACGGGTTTCGAAAAGACGGGCGCGAATTCAGCCTACAGTATCGAAACAGTACCTTAAAGGGAGATTGACCGAAGGGTGTTGATTCTTGCAACATAGTTACGGTACATTTAATTGCTACCTTATGAGGAACATATTTTATATTTTCAATCGACGGTTCAGTGTAATATGGTGTTCGTAAATATTCCGTGCCATCTGTTTGAGAGTTCATTTGGGACACCCTCACAGAAAACAAACCAATAATACAGTAAATTCATTTAAAAAATCCAAATTAATCTGAAATTAGGTAAGGATTAACGCTATCACAAACGAGCCTCGCTGCAACTGTATATAATCAGTATTGTATTTCTTTGTGGGTATTGCACATTTACACTGTAAAATTATATTACAGGCTCAATTGAAACAAACTTGGATTGATGTCGAAAATTACGTCATAAGTGCCGAAATATGTAAAAATTGCAACGAATTGATTAATCAAATAAGAAAACAAGAATACGATCAGTGTTACGTTTTCACTAGTGTATGGTAAATAGTTTCCCCGGTTTTACAGGAATGCCGGTCATTTGTGGGTATGAAGGTAATAGTGAGGGAATAAAAATCAATTTCTAATACATTCATATATTTTTCTATATAATACTAAATTTGTTGGTGTACACCAGGTATGTGAATATGGTATTCGCCACATTTTGAAAATTAATCCCCAAACTCGTATTACTTTGTATCTTTTAAATGTAATATTACAAGAATTTATCAGCTATTTATACATATTACACTCATTTTAAAAGATAGCATTGGATGGTATTTCTGAATAATAATATTGTTATAAGACATGTTTTTGTTTTTCTCGGTCATACAAAAATCGTAATAAAAGTATTATTATTTCATGAATATTATTTCTGGTTGGATGAGTTGGAGAATTTATGCAACGAGTCGGGACTCATTCGTACATCATGTAGAGCATACGAGTTTTGACCACTCGCATTCAGGTACTTTGGACTGATGATAATTTCTCATTTTCCCCAATTATCCAAATCTAGTATAATAATTATCTAATGTATGTTCACATTGAAAGCCTCAATGTCATGACAAAAGAAAAAAACACGAATACAAAGAAAACCTACCATCGCGACCATGCACTGCGAAAAGATTTAGTTCTATAACCTTAGTCAATCAGTTCAATTTAGACTACATGTTATGCGATGTTATTCTCATGTGATGAGAATAAATACAGGAAAACGAACATTCACTCAACACAAAATTTGAACTCGCGTACACTTATAGAATGCCATACCCCTAAGAAGCTCGGATGAGATTTATCACACGGGTTGAGAATTGTGATGAGTATGAGAGAAAACATCCCCAACGAGATTGAACAATCTCATGCCCATGCCATTGGTGCTTGGAATTCTTCTCATATTTACAGTGTTAAAAAGTGATGCAAACCAGCTCATAGTAGTGAATCTATTATTCCGCATCAGAAAACGTATCCCCTATCATCCGAATGTAGAAGTGCTAAATACACAAACTCCTTGGCGAGTTCAGAACCGAACGATTCACAGATCTTCCTCAGACGAGACATCCATTAAAAGTATGATATATACTTTTGCGTTTGTCTAGTTTGTCATTGTCGGCATTCCAAATGGTGCGACATAACCCCCGCTTTCGGGAAACATGTCTTTATTAACGCACCGTTGATGGCGCCTGTGCTCATTTTCTAATTCCAGCTCGTGTGTTAAATACCCTCACATGTCATTTGATAGTCGTCTGGTCGTTCATGCCGAACTTATTATCAGAGAACGTTTTACAAAACAGTAAAATAAACGTTTCATTTATACAGAGCGTAGAAGACACTGGTTATCTCACATTCCCAGCAGCCATAGATTCGAGATACACGTGGAGAAAAGTCGTCTCGTCAACTTTACTTCAGTGTCTCATTAAGTGCAGTGACGTTGACCTAGGACAATGACATTTTACAATCTGGAGTGACAAGCCTTTTTTATTGCCGTGACTTATGGTTTATTAACCCGAACAGATAACGCAAATCAATAGACTAGCCGGATAAAGTTTTTTCTGTCACATTATTTGAACTAACCTTGATATATGGCTTGATAAAGTTTGCATATTTTCGGTGCCCTGATCACGTGTGCATAGAAAGCTGTTAGTAGAAATCGTTAGTAGGATTTCATTACAAGGCGTACCACGTGTTTTTTTATTTTAGTTTATTCATTACATTGCAATGTTTGTTATGAATGTTCTTTAAATGTATTCAACTGTAATTTTAATCTTATTTGTATTTTTTATTTTACTGTCATCTATTATGTTTCATACTGGCTTTGTTGTAAATATATTGTTTATATGAGTTAGAGTGCTTGAATCATGTTTTCTTTGATGACGTAAGAGAAAATACGTTACACCGTCGTGAATATGGCTGAGACAACATCGACTACAAAATTGCAAAAGCTGTTGTAAGCGTATTTGTGTCTCAAACTGAATTTTAGAGATTAGCTCTCCATTCCAACACGTTTATGTGTATGTATATTATTATGACATTTTACATGGCTCAGAAATGTTAACTATTACTGCTCGAATGTTAAAAAAAGTACACAAACGAAAACAGAAGTGTATGGTCAGCCCAAGGTTAGTAACCATGGTTAGTTTAAACATTGCCTATCTACAAGTCGGTGCCATTGTGTGTATATCTTGTGGTCGTCGTGTCAACGTCTCTTTTAGCATTGCTGGTGTACCACTGAATCTCGTCCTTGTAACTACCGTGTCGAACTTACGACGACGTAACATTTTCTAGAGAGACCACGGTATACATTATAGCATAGAAACATAGACAGAAAATAAACATATCGGCTTCGCCTATATAAACACGTTGGCCGAGGCAATGACCGCAGATCTGCTGAACTGAATCTAGTACGCACGCGCGATTATGAATTTTACGATTTATAGAGATTAGTTTTACATATGCCTGTGACTTCCCCTGAACTGAATCCAGAGTTAGCGGGACCAGCGCAATATAAACGTGATCTTGATAATGGGATTGTGTTTTCCCCGAGTGTTCAAATAATAGAAGCTGACATTTTTTGACTAACGTTATGTAATTGAAACACGAGACAGATGGATAACAAAAGAGGCTATAGTTAATAAGGGCAACGGATTTGCTTGAGCCAGTGGTAAATTTATGTAATTGATTTTGCTGTGACAATGTATACATGTATGAACAATTACGTGAATATGGTGTTGTGTGTTATAGGAAGTAGGTGATGTTTTAAGTCTTTTATGTCATTTGAATCAAGAGGGGGAGGTTAAAGTATTTGATCGGAAAGAATGATTATATTTGTTCTTTGGCAGTGAATGGCTTATTTGTACTTGACTGTGACCCACCCAGCACTCGATTGTAATTTGGCAGTTGCTATTAGACATCACTAGCATGACTAGTTCGAAGACAACCATGTAAAATAATGTGAATAAAATAATCGTCTGTAATGAACAAGGAAATAATAAAGTTTTTATTTTTTTATCTTAACCAACAATAAACAACAAGTTTACAAAAAACATTCGAGTAAAAATAAAGTAAAAATAATTGTCAAGTTTAACCAATAGAAGGTACAGGTGATGGTTGAATTAAGGTGTTGAGTAGAGGAATGTTCAATTGAACAGAACATTGTTGAAATAGACAATGCTTTGGAAATTATTGGACTTTCCATAATTAAATCTTGGGGCACATTGTAAATAACTGGCGAGAGGATGCTGAAAGCACTACCGTGCATTCAAGCATTCTCTCAACAGGTTATGCACATTTACATTATAATGAGGTAAATTAGTGTTGTAAACAGGGTGTCATGACATGTATGATGTGTATGAAACGACTCGTGGTGCAAAAGCACATAAGAGTTGACCGAAGACCAAAATGATATGTATCACCACCGACAACCAAATTGGTAGTAGTCATATTGCCGAAAATATTATATCTTGTTGTTTGTGCAAAGTTATGCAAAGTTACAGGGTGTCTTACAAATATACCCCCTTACTTTTGTACGTTCATCCAACTGCCCATTCAGAATGAATAGGAAATAAAGTAGGTGCAAAGAGACTATATGAAATGTAATTGTACTTCAGAGGAATATCATTGATGATATCAATCCCATCAGACTGATAGAACCCGTAAAAGTAATGAATTTATCGCATTGCAAAGGCAATGTGCCATCTGACATATAACTGGAGTGAATTGACCATGTGCAAAGACAGCATTATTGGTTTACATAAGACAGCCCACACACATACTGTAAGGAGTAAATTCCTGGTATCACCAATGACAGGGCTGTAAATGAGTCAACATCAATCCAGAAACATAGAATGTAACTGCATGGACCTGTTTGTACAGAATACCGTTCATCCCTCATTATTTATGTGGACCATGTTAAAAAGATCTCAAATCATTATGAGGCCAATGAAAAACAAATTTGGTGTTTCCAGTATGAGGGTAAAAAATATTAGGTAGTTAGGCAGGGATTTCATTATTTTAGATTTTTTCCCCAACATGTTCAGTCTACATCAAATACAATCATTTTAAACAATTGTGTTTTTTTTACATGATGATATTAATATAAACTTTTGTTCATTTTAGGAAAAAGTAACTCATTTCCATAAAAATAAAATTTGGCCTTAATAACGAATGACAACACATGTCATTGTTTAAGGTTGAGGTGAGTGGCACGAACTGTTGATCGTTGGCACCATTCCAAGAATGGCAGATGGCGACAGCAAAAATTTCACTGAAGTACATGTGTATGTAGACATCAGCACAAGGAATTGGCCCCTATCAGTTTCTGCCTAATAAATGACAGTTATGTACATTCCTGCTGTGGCCATTTACCTACAATAGCAACATCACAAGCATGATTAGAGCATTTTGATGTACACATTGCAGCCATTGCAGTTTCTTGCATGTGACAAAAATCCGCCTAAATCACAAGAAAATTGTGGTGGGCCAAACAATGGTCATGAAAATTTGTGGAAAAGGGCAAGAGCTCTTACCTTAGTACAATGTACGGCGTCTTCAGCTGGCTGGCAAAATAATCTACGTCATCGAAAGATGCGTCTACGTGTACTGTAGACAATTTCCACGACGCTGCATTGCATGCGTAGAGTCGACGTCACGATTTTTGCGTATCACTTTTTCTCCGCTTTTTTCAACAAATAATTCACTTACTCTAAAATATAAAAAAGAACTGCAGTCATAAGTCAAGAATGCCAGCAAATAAAGGACTCTGCCCCACAATCCTTTGTGCGCGTTATTACGGACACGCGCAAAAAACTGTACCACGATTGTCAAATCTGGGTCAAATATACAGTACGCTACTATCTTGCCACAGATTGTTTAGTAGTGGAGTGTTTGGTGACCATTGAATTAGCCCGTGATTCACATTTTATGTGTATTAATTTATTCATCAATTTTCGTGACTAACAGTACTGCCCAAATTTTAGTCAAAAAAACGCAACTGGTGAAACGGAAGAGCATCGCTAGGCGATGGACGCAGGGCTCTTTGGCAACGACCGCAAAGAGGTCAAAATACGCGTTCTATTTTTACGCATTAAATTTGGCTCTTCCGTTTCGCCCCTCCGGAATATTCTACTTTCGCAGCCTAATCGCAGGTTTTTCGAAAAACGTCGAAAAAACACAAGAATTAGAAGAAATGTTCCTGTTTTAGGCGGATTATTGATGGAGAATAATGTCTTTACTACAAAAATGCTGAAAAACCGTGAGTTGTTGCCTTAGTTATTTTTTTATTAGCGAAAAACTGCGAACTCGGCAAATTTGGTTGCACAACTTCCCTTTATCATATACACCCACCGACACCGATGCCAGCTGACTGTGTACAACACTGGTAGGAGGTAATACATTTGGGGCGAAAGTATTCAAAAATCAGTTTCTGGATGTTGCAATGGCAGTGGTGGTCCAGGATTTTTTTCCAATTAGTGACGACACGACCTACCTGTGAAGTATGAACAAAACCAGCGGAGCCAAAAAAATCACAGAGGAGTTAAAAGCCGTTGCTGGTGAAAAGTTACCCCAACTTTGGGGTCAAATTTCTCGGTAATGAAAACAGATATCAAAAATTCAAATAGTAACTTTGTGCCCACACTCAAGCTGAGTAGAATGAGATATGTCTGAAGCGTTTTATCCCAAATTTGTAGGAGGAGATACATTTGGCACGAAGCTATCCAAAAATCAGTTTTTTGGCTGTTGCTATGGCAACGGTGGGCCACTAGAGCCACTAATTAACTAGGGTGAAGGTGTGACCTACCTGCCAAGTTTGAACGAAATCGGCCAAGCCAAAGAAATCACAGAAGAAATCATACGTTAAAACACTGGAAATGTACACACACACACACACAAAACGACAAGCCGGTAGGCTGGTTGGCGATCCGCTCCGCTCAAAAACAAGCAACATGTTTTGGATGTTTCCATGGTGTGACATGAACGTGAAGCTAACGTCGGTTTATAACTAATACGAAGTTCGCAAACACCATTCAGTCTTTAGAAGTCACTTAGTTTATTACTAGGACCACAGTCACTCTCCTAGTAGATTCTGCTGTTACATTTATTATTACAACGGTTTTGCGATAGCATTTTCTAGAATGAAGCGTTTCCTGTAAATGCTGGAAAGCAAAACAATGAAATAACGAAATGGTAAATATTTACCTTAATTGCAGTGTGTTGACCTTCATAACAATATACTTCATAATGCAAAACACTAGTTACAGTGAGTAATTTAAATATACGACTCCTAATCGAAAAATATGACCACAGTCCAGAATTTCAGACGGATATTAAGCAACCTAAGAGCATATCTGAAGCATTTACTCTAAAATTTAAAAAAGAACTGCAGTCATAAGTCAAGAATGCCAGCAAATAAAGGACTCTGTCCCACAATCCTTTGTGCGCGTTATTACGGACACGCGCAAAAAACTGTACCACGCTTGTCAAATCTGGGTCAAATATACAGTACGTGTTCTGGGGTCAAACTGCGTCTATTATACCCATACTAGTGTCAACCATGCTCAAATAATCATTCCTCCAGTGCATCGGTTTAGGTCAGATTTATTTAAAACACGTGGCTTCTATAACATAAAAGCAATACAGACGCTGTGAAAGTAACTGTGAAACTATTTGTAACCATGAGGTAACGATCTCACTTCATGAATGACTTTAGAAATATCACACATTTCCAGTAACACAATGTAACAAACAGGTCTTAAATAAACGTTCAAAAGATTGTAGACTTACATCGTTGGGTCTCTAAAGCAGTATTTCGGTTGAAATGTTCGGTAGATGCTGCGTAGAAATGTGCTCGTAGCTTTTCATCATGGCTGCCTATTATAAACAAGCGTTTTAGCGCGATTCGAACATGACCTGTGATGGCGCACTCTACATGCTTAGGTGGTGCTATTAGCAGCCTTTCTGTTTTGACGAATCACGAAATAAAGATAACAATTGAAATTCTAAATAAACTTGTGTACAGCACACTCCCCGTCTAAAATGCACGGTAGAGCGTGATTTTACTAACATATTTACTAACTACTAACAAGTCTTAAATGTCCATCTTGTTGTTTCTCTGAATTAAAACAAGTTCACTAATCGGCCTTTGGTAGACACGTCTGGTGTTATCACGACAGACCATCACGTCAGCTTTCCTCACTAGGTTGTCGTCACTGGGGTACACCTTGATTATGCGAGCTAGTGGCCAGTTGTTTCGACAGTGTTCTTTGTCACGTAGCAGAACAATGTCACCTTCCTTGATGTTTAGGGTTGTTTCATTCCATTTGCGCCTTGTTTGACGGATCTGCAGAAATTCTTTCCGCCACCGAATCCAAAACTGATCGGCTAGATATTGTGTACGTCGCCACTGCTTTCTACTGTAGAGGTCTTGTTGTACAAAATCTCCTGGGGGTGGGGGCAGCGAGTGTGGTTTCATGGTCAGGATCATATCTGGACTAAGTGCTTGTGGATCATTGGCATCAGACGGTATGGTGGTTATAGGCTTCGCATTGACCACAGCACATACTTCCGCCATGAGGGTCGTGAGAGTGTCATGTGTGAACTGTGGTCTTCCAAGCTGTACGTGCATGGATTCTAGAATACGTCTCACTGTGCCTCCAAAATGTGAAGCATGGGGTGGGTTCAGAATCCATTCACATTTGTGGTATGTAAGGAACTTCTGTATCTGCTTCTGGTTAAGTTCCTTGATGGCGGCATTGAGCTCATTCTTTGCACCTATGAAATTCGTGCCTTGATCACAACGCAGTCTTTTAACAGGACCACGGATGGCCATGAAACGACGAAGAGCGTTTATGAATGCAGAAGTGTCCATTGAATCAATTATTTCTATGTGTATTGCTGTTGTGTATAGACAAACAAAGATAACTGCCCATCGTTTAACTCCTGATGCTCCGCCTCTGGTCCTCCTAGATACTATGTTCCACGGACCAATGACGTCCATACCGACGTTAGTGAAAGGTGGGGTGTTAGCCATTCCGTCTGCAGGTAGGTCTGCCATTACTTGAGTCAACGGTTTTGCTCGTAATATTCTACATGTTGTGCATTTATGTAATATGCTGCGTACTAGGTTGTACAAACCAAGTATCCAGTAGCCTTTGGCTCTTACTGCAGCCAGTGTGAGATGTCGGCCTTGGTGTTGTGTTTCTTGGTGCACATGTTCTACGATGAGTTGTGAGATGTGATTGTTCTTTGGCAATACTATTGGATGGCAACTGGATAGTTCGAGATCTGCTCTGCGAATTCTTCCACCAACACGGAGTAGTTGATCTTCATCCATAAATGTATTCAGTCGATAGAGAGGGCTATCTTTTCTCAACTCATTACCACCAGTGTCTGTTGGCGATAATTTTTTGAGTTCCTTGGGAAAAGCGTCCTTTTGTACTGTGCGAAGTATATGATTCTCTGCACGTTCCAGGATCTTGGGTGTAAGTCTTACATCGGTAACTTCTTTACAATTAGTCTTGTAGGACTGTATCTTCAGTATAAGGTTTGCTACTGCTCGTCTGAGGGAGGTCCATGACGAGAACCTTAGAAACCTTTTAGAGCCTAGGTGGCCAGACGGGTTATCTGGACTTGGTTTGCGTTTTTTGATGTCTGTTGCAAACACGCAAGATTTGTTGCGCACTTCAGGATCTTCATCACTGATGTCATAAGTCTGTTGACCGTTGTTTGTTTCCGGTGTGTGATCTGGCTGCCAGAGAAGTTGTGGGCCTTTGAGCCACATGGTGTTACTAAGTTGATGGGCTGGGACTGAGCGTGTCGCTAGGTCAGCCGGGTTCTGGCTTCTGGGTATATGACACCACTGGTCTGGTGAGGACGAGTTGCATATACATGGAATCGCTTAGCTTCATTATTCAGGTATCCCAGGATTATTGTGCTGTTCGTGTAGTAGACTGTACAGTCTGTGGGACTTCTGATTTCTGCCTTTATCTTGCCTGCTAACTGAGTGGCTAGTACAGCTGCACACAGTTCTAGACGAGGTATGGATACTGCATTGGTTGGGTTCACTTTTGCCTTTCCTAGGAGGAATGCTACATTTACCTCATCTTTATCATTTATTTGTCTCAGGTATGCAACTGCTCCAATAGCTACGTCACTGGCATCACAAAAGATGTGATATTCCCTTCTCTTTACTGGCCCAAATGCATGAGGGGTGTAACAGCGAGGTATATGAACATTCTCAAGGTGGACCAGACTGTCTCGCCAGCATTTCCACCGTGGTAGGTATTCTTCTGGTAGTGGGTCATCCCATCCTACATGCGTGTCTTCCTTTACTTTAGAAGTTTCTGCTATTAGACCACGTAGAATCCGCTTACCCTCTATTGTGACTGGAGCCAATATGCCTAAGGGATCGTAAATGGAGTTCACGATAGCTAGAACTCCCCGCCGTGAAAATGGCTTCTCTTGAAAGTTAACTTTATACGTGAAAGTGTCCAAGTGTAGGGACCACTGGATACCTAAGGATCTCTGTGTGGGTAGCATGTCTTGGTTAAGATCCAGGCATTGCAGATCTTTGGCGTGTATATCACTGGGTACAGAGTTCATGACTTCTTTGTTGTTAGGGACAATTTTGTGGAAGTTTATATTCCTAGTAGACAACATCTCTCGTGTTCTCCTGATGAGACTGACAGCTGCTTCTGCATCTGGCTGAGAGGTAAGTCCGTCGTCTACATAGAAGTCTGAATACAAATTCACGAACATCTTCTCCATATGTTGTATAATTCTCTTCTGCTATCATTCTTAGACCGTATGTTGCAATGGCTGGTGACGAAACATTCCCAAACAGATGAACATTCATCCGGTACTGAATCACAGGTTTCTCTGGATTGTTTTCTTGGAACCAAAAGAAGCGTAGATAGTTCCTGTGTTCCTCATTCACATGGAAACTATGAAACATCTGTTCTATATCACCCATAACTGCTATAGGGTGACATCTAAACCTCAGCAAGACACCAATGAGACTGTTCATCTGGTCTGGCCCTTGAAGCAATGCATCGTTCAGGGAGGTTCCATTACACCTTGCACTGGAGTCAAACACTACTCTGATCTGTGCTTTCCTTGGGTGGTATACCCCAAAGTGAGGTAAATACCAAGCGTTGTCAGAAGCTAATTCTGAATCAGGAACAGGACTGGCGTGTTGACGTTCTATTACCTTCTCCATGAATTGTAGGTATTGTTCCATCATCTCTGGTTTTCGTTCTAGCTGCTTCAAAAGATTTTTGAAGCGACTCATTGTTGTCTGGTAGTTGTTTGGTAGTCGCCTTGGGTTGTATCTAAATGGTAGGGGTAGTTCTAAATTTCCCTTCCTGTTGATGTGGGTACCATTTTGCATGATGTGCAAGAAGCGCTTGTCTTCTATAGAGTGGGCTTTCTTCTCATCATCTGGTGTTTCTCGAAATACATCTTCTCCACTGGCTGTGTCAGGTGCTATATTTTCACTGATACGAATGTGATTGTCACATTTAAGTGGGTTCTGTATAGTTGTCCAGCCTACTGGGTTATGGTTGTTGAGACTTATTTTTGTGCGACGAACAGATGCTCTAACTGTACCTCTAACTGTTTCAAAGCACAGGTCGCCAGATACTGTCCACCCTAGGTCGGTACATTGAGCCCAAGGTGCACTGACTGGTCCATTCCTGGATTCTCTAATTTGTAGGGGCTCTGGGCAGTTTCTCCCTATCAGGAGATGTATCCCAATGTCATCCTGTATCTCTGGGATTTTGGCTGCTATTGGTCTGAGATGAGTAAATGATCTGCATATTTCAGGTGTTGGTATTTCGTTCTTGTCGCAGGGTATACTGTTGTTCTCTAGTACAACTGGGAGGGTGAATTTCTTCTTACCATCAGTAGCCTCGATGATAATGTGATTTCCTCGCCTACCTCTTCTATTTTCCCCTTGGCTGCTGCATGTGGTGAGTTCGTATTCCAGTTCTGGACCTTGTATTTTTAGTGCATCGAACAGGTATGTGTCTCCCATGCAGGCATTGGACTGGTCATCCAAGACAACATACGTTTCTATTATGTTCACTGGATTGTGTTGCATGTAGACTTTTGCAGGAACTATCTTACCACATGAGCGTGCACCTGGACACTTGTTGAGCTTAGTACACTTTGATGTGGCCTCCTGACTTGTTACATTCTTTGGTGTTTCTGTTTTCTGTTCTTTTGGTCTGGTTGTGGACATGAGACATGTTTAGAACTGTTGCAGACTGAGCACTTCACATCAGTGTCGCAGTCTCTGGCCAAGTGTTTGCGTGTGCATTTGAAGCACAGCCCTTTATTCTTACAAAGTTCTATTCTGTCTGCTATTGGAAGCTTTGTAAATGCCTTGCATTCTGTCAGGCCATGCTTAGATGTCTCATGGTAATCACACCGCTTCTCGGTGTTCAGCATTTTCGTAGCGCGGACTCTAGCACTGCTTTTGGCTTGTTGGTTCGATCTAGCCTTGTCAGATGTAGCGATTGAGTTAGCAAACCCCGGTATATCTGGGTCATTCTGTGTCCTAGCTGTATTTCTGAGAAATTCTGCAAAGAAACAGAATGGTGGGAATTTCCCATTGCTTTGCTTGTAACAGGATACCTTCTCTCTCCATTTGTTCAGGATGAGTGCTGGTAGTTTTTCAACTATGGGATTCAGAACATGTGGTGTGTTCAATGTGCTGAGATCAGCAAGTTCTTCCATGTGTGCCAGTGTGTCGGTACACAGATCAGCTAAATCTAGGAGCTTCTGGTTGTCATCTGGACGGAATTGGGGAAATGAAATCAGCTTCTTTATGATAACAGCTGTGATCACTGCTGGGTTTCCAAACCTGTTTTCTAATTCTTTCCATGCCTCCTGGTAGGCAGTTTCGACATTCTTTACGAACCGCAGTCTAAATCTGTCAACTAAGATCTTAGGTTCTCCTTTGGTGTATTTACTGAGAAAAGACAATTTCTCAGTTGTTGGCACACACGCTGTCTGGACCATAGATTCAAAGGTTCTGCGCCACGGCAGAAACATGATAGGATCACCACCATATACTTCAGGTTCTTGAACTGATAGGCGTTGACGAGCCAATATTTTGATGTATTCACTGGGAAGATGTGAGGATTCTGCATTTTCACCTGCTGGTCTGAATTGCTGTTGTGATGTGTTATTCTGTACCATACTTGCATCCCCTGGCTGTTTTGTAGTTTGGAGTGGGGAAATTGTATCATACCCAGTAAGTGTAGTTGGTGGTGGAGGTCTTGGTTGTTCTAGGAAATAGGGTGAAGCTTGTGGGTTGAGGTTATGTTCGTTACGCGTACGAAAACGTAAGGCGTGATCATTAGACGTTTCCTGAGGTAATGTGAACATCTGTTGTGTTGCACCTTCTTCCACTACTTTCTGAAATGCTTCTGCACTTGCCTGTGTGACTGCTGCCTTTTTCTTTGCTTCTAGTATTTTCAAATTGGCTTTGAAACTGGCTTCCATTGCTGCTTGCTCTGCTTGCTGTTTGGCTATGGTTATTTCATACTCAGCCTCTTCTGCTGCTGCCGCTGCATCGGCAATTGCTTGTGCGTGGGCGGTGCTTAACCTTGACGATGCCCTTGACATGACTGAACCCGATACTGAGAGTGCGTGTTGAGGTTCAGGTTTAATTCTTGGAGTTCTCTGCCTTGCCAGTAAGTCTGTTATTTCCATTTCAACAAGTTGTTTATTTCTACGGAAACGTGATTCTGTATACGCTGCGTCATTGCGCGTTTCTTCTGAATGGTCTTGGTCATAAAGATTCATCACATCTACGTATGTACATTCATACTGGTGGGTAAGGGTACCTAGTTCATTCGTAATTAACGTGGGCTCACTTTGTGTGGTTGGAATACTCAACATGAGCTTATTTATTCGGTTCCAGATTGCTAACATGCTTTTTTCTGCATCACTGATGGCATTTGCTAGTGCTTTCGGTGTCAGCTTTCTTTGGCGTTGAGGGCGCACCTCATCTCCGTGTTCACTGACAGATTCATCTTTCTGCTCATTTTTGTTATGTTGTTCATCATACTGTTCAGAATACACTGGAGTTTTATTGTCACCATATTCTGTCATATCTATTCCATCGAGTTGGATTCTACTATTTTCTGCCATTTCTATTCATAGAAGTTCATTAACAATGTTCTATGGGTTAATAACGGTATACACAAGTGACATCTGAGTTTACCACTAACCTGCCTGATAATGTATGTATGGTATTACATACAGATGGTTTCTGTTCACACTGGTGTACTTATACAGTACAAATGTTCAGCCTAGCGTATCATGTAGAGGTCACGCTAAACATCAGTATCCATTGTGTTTACTGCTGCTGTACACTGAAGACATCAAATCAATAGATTTACTGCAGTATGGATTCCGATAATTCACTGTTCTGGGGTCAAACTGCGTCTATTATACCCATACTAGTGTCAACCATGCTCAAATAATCATTCCTCCAGTGCATCGGTTTAGGTCAGATTTATTTAAAACACGTGGCTTCTATAACATAAAAGCAATACAGACGCTGTGAAAGTAACTGTGAAACTATTTGTAACCATGAGGTAACGATCTCACTTCATGAATGACTTTAGAAATATCACACATTTCCAGTAACACAATGTAACAAACAGGTCTTAAATAAACGTTCAAAAGATTGTAGACTTACATCGTTGGGTCTCTAAAGCAGTATTTCGGTTGAAATGTTCGGTAGACGCTGCGTAGAAATGTGCTCGTAGCTTTTCATCATGGCTGCCTATTATAAACAAGCGTTTTAGCGCGATTCGAACATGACCTGTGATGGCGCACTCTACATGCGTAGGTGGTGCTATTAGCAGCCTTTCTGTTTTGACGAATCACGAAATAAAGATAACAATTGAAATTCTAAATAAACTTGTGTACAGCACAGTACGCTACTATCTTGCCACAGATTGTTTAGTAGTGGAGTGTTCGGTGACCATTGAATTAGCCCGTGATTCATATTTTATGTGTATTAATTTATTCAGCAATTTTCGTAACTGACAGTACTGCCCACATTTTAGTCAAAAAAACGCAACCGGTGAAACGGAAGAGCATCGCCAGGCGATGGATGAATGCGGGCTCTTTGGCAATGACCGCATAGAGGTCAAAATACGCGTTAAATTTGGCTCTTCCGTTTCGCCCCCTCCGGAATGTTCTTCGCAGCCTAATCGCAGGTTTTTCGAAAAACGTCGAAAAAACACAAGAATTAGTAGAAATGTTCCTGTTTTGGGCGGATTATTGATAGAGAATAATGTCTTTATTACAAAAATGCTGAAAAACCGTGAGTTGTTGCCTTAGTTATTTTTTTATTGGCGAAAAACTGCGAACTCGGCAAATTTGGTTGCACAACTTCCCTTTATCATATACACCCAGCGACACGGATGCCAGCTGACTGTGTACAAAACTGGTAGGAGGTAATACATTTGAGGCGAAAGTATTCAAAAATCGGTTTTTGGATGTTGCAATGGCAGTGGTGGGCCAGGATTTTTTTCCAATTAGTGACGGCACGACCTACTTGTGAAGTATGAACAAAACCAGCGGAGCCGTTGCTGGTGAAAAGTTACCCCAAATTTGGGGTTAAATGTCTCGGTAATGAAAACAGATATCAAAAATTCAAATAGTAACTTTGTGCCCACACTCAAGCTGAGTAGAATGAGCTATGTCTGAAGTGTTTTATCCCAAATTTGTAGGAGGAGACACATTTGGCGCGAAGCTATCCAAAAATCAGTTTTTTTGGGCTGTTGCTATGGCAACGGTGGACCAAAAATTTTTTCCAGATTTTTCCTAATAACTAGGGTGAAGGTGTGACCTACCTGCTAAGTTTGAACGAAATCGGCCAAGCCAAAAAAATCACAGAAGAAATAATACGTGAAAACACTGGAAATGTACACACACAGACACACAAAACGACAAAAGTGATTATAAGGGCAATCCTAGCGGAGCGGATCGCCAACAAAAGTGATTATAAGGGCAATCCTAGCGGAGCGGATCGCCAACAAAAGTGATTATAAGGGCAATCCTAGCGGAGCGGATCGCCAATACTAGTACTACGTTAAATCGTGCAGACAAGCCTCAAATAAGGTGGTAGTGTAAAAGTTCCCTATGTAAACATACAATAAAAGTCAACAATAGCACGTCACAAAACACGTACAAGGTGTGCATGTGACCTGGTTTGACCCCACTTGGATGACTCATCGTTGTGTGATTTGTGTGGTGCTATAAAAGCCCTGATCTCATTACGAATCAGTCACTTGCAGTTATTACTACACCAACAGCCTTACAGGTACGTTTTATGAGTTATGATATGCTCTATAAGTGGTGGAATGTTGTATATACGATAATTCATGATATGTTATGTCAAACACACTTTGAATTGCGATAACATTCAGTTTATAGCACGTACCTACAGTGGGACAGTAGTTAGTTGTGAGTGTACTCATGAGTTGTGCAACAAGGTGTATGGTTAGGTTCACATAAAACACGTAATACTGTACTGAGCGTGGTTACCGTGCTAGACTATATACATCTAACAACTGTCTGTGTATAAACAGCAACGACTGTACAGCGGATGGACAACACATCTGCCGTACAGGCGTGACCTACAAACGGTGACAAATTGACAATGGGGTCTGATTCAAATTTAACTGTTACACTGACATCGGTTTTGCCACTTTCTCTTTCTGACCCTCAGTAACTAAGAAGTTTAATAACTTTCAAACTATAGGGCAGTGGTCGTCGCGCTGCGCATGTGCGACCTTGAAAAACATTGATTTTCCCACAATCCAAAGCGTTCTTCTAATAGAAATCACAAGAACGAGCTTTGACCTGGGCGCGAATTCTACTGATTTTCGTCAATACCTTCCAATCACCTAAAATACATAATTAAAGCTCGGTAACGTCTTAGTTTATACTCGTTGATCTGCCCAAAAAACAATGTCGCCATCTTTGTTTATATGATATCCATATATCTCGCGCCCTTTAATAGTTCCGGTTAACCCGCAACAAAATATTCACACGCCGTTGAACTATTGTTTAGAATCAACAACTTGCATGTTTCAGGTGAAGATTTTAAACAATTACATATATAACAGGAATTTGATAAATAGGTTGTTTACTTATTGTATTTAGTAATGGAAACTTTGCAAGACTTTAACCGTGAGACATATCCCTGGTAATCACGTGATCGTGTCAACGACTGCAGCGATTGGCTGATCACATATTTACTCCGCCACACCTTAGTGTTTTGACTTTGAATATAGAGAGTTTGTAACCTTAGTGAGGGGGAGAACGAGAGAGCGGTACAGCAAGTGGTTACCTCAGCTGACTGCTTGTGTGAATAAAGCTGGACTATCTGTAATGAACTTATGTGTATTCATTTGGGTCGAATCTGGTATCTCTACGTGTAAGTGACATCAGGTAAGCGAGAGGAAGTTCCCCGATCCCTGAACACAACGCTTGTGTTCACAGCAATCATGGTTACTAACCGTGCATCAATATACTCGACTGAGAGCTAGTCTATTCAACAATGAAATGAGTGAATTTTTCTACAAGGTAAATAGTCCATATTTAATCACCATGTGTAGTTGTGCTGACGATTTGATTTTGTTTTCTCTACAGACTCGCATTAAAGTATATTGACAATCCACACTGTAATCATGTTGCTGGAAAGCATATAATCTGTTAGTCTGACGTATAAATTGATAGCGGTTGTCGTAATCCTATTGGTTGCTCTAATGATATGGAGCATCCATCGACCATCTGGTATGCCCCCTGGACCACGTGGTTTTCCAATTATCGGCAGTATGCTATGTAAGTATCATGACACTTGTTTCAATATACATGAAGTGCCAGATTAATTATAATAAGTAGTGTAGCGCATGAATACTAATTAAAACAAAACTGTGTCGGATTTAATTTAGAACTCTAATGACTTTCAGTAAAAGTAATTTATTATACCATTTATAGTATAGTTTTAATAATCGTTGATTGAAAATGCACACGTCAAGCTGAACAATTTGTTGGCCAAATGTTTAGCAGAAACTTTAATTCAATCAAAATATTGGTGATTGTGCCTATATTGAATTAGTTTGCCCACATTTCCCCTTTAAATTGTTTCGGGAAAAAAACTGCAGCACTCTATTCATCTATACTTTACAGCTTTGACTGACAATTTACACCTGGACTTTTTGCAAATGGCTAAGGAGTACGGAGACATATTCACCATCAAGATAGGCAGTCACCAAGTGGTAATCGTGAATAGCTATGAACTGATCAAAGAAACATTGGTAAAAAAGTCGACTGATTTCGCCGGGAGACCGCAGACGTTTACGGGTAGGTTGTAAGAATCAAATCTAATAGAGATTGATGTATTGACGACAAACATTTACTGAATGTTTGCTCGTCCCAATGCAATTTTATATATATGATGATTCGGATCGATTCAAACTTGTATTACATTTATATCGAACATAACTTTCATTATCAAGGCCATCCATTTGTGTGCATTCCTGATGTTTAAATAACATTTTTGGTTTTTCTTACAAATTCAGCATTCTGTTATATAAGATTTCCCTGCAGATTAAAGGGGGTTTTACGCATTTTGAACACATTTCTAATACGAAAAATCAAGTAAAAATATGAATGTAAGTGCTGGTAAACGTCTGCAATTATGTTTTCATAAATATATTCATAACCGATTGATTGTGAGTATTCAAATTGGTTGAAAGAGCTTTGAGTCATCTGCTATTCACACACTGATTAATACAATACAGGAAATGTGGGATCTGAGGGATTTAAAGACATAGCCTTCAGTGATTATAGTCCTTCATGGAAACTGCATAGAAAGATCGCACACCAAGCAATAAGGTATCCACAATTCTCTTGCTATGATTTGAATTACAAGATTTATTTGTCTGGTATACTGGTACGACTTCCCGAACGAGCTCCCTAGACCTTTACAAAACGTGTAGGTCCACAACGCTTGTTTGGTAAATTTATCGAAGGTCACTCTATACATTCAACATATATCTACTTAAATTGGTGAACATAATAATGAGGCATTGTAGATATATGTAGATAGGTTTTAGGTTAATATAGACTTGTTTGACGACGACTGTATAATAGTGCTGATCAGTCTTATAATGATTGTTGATTGTCTATGGCAATCTCAGTTGAGCTTGCATATGCATATAAATTACAGAGACGATTCTGGTTTATATAAAGTCCCTGGGACAGCTGCTCATGCCACAGCCACACAACTCTACATAATGGTTTATAAATGAAGTAAAATCAAAATAAAAGCATTTTATATCTATTTAATATTTGATATCGTCTTACATATTGATGACATACCACATAATTGAAATTAACTTTGTTTGTCATGTTTGCTTTTCTGATTTTCAAATACGTTTCCTACAATTTGAAAAACAAACTAGCACTGTTTGTTTCCCCGTCATGAAGTTCCCAAACAGTCGTGATATAACTCTCATGACATTTTATTTTCAGAAATTATGCCAGTGGCGATAAACTAGAAGACATGATGCGCAAAGACGCAATTCCTTTACTGACACAGATACTGGAAGACAATGAAGGAAAAGTTATTGCCCCAAGACCTCTTTTATTTTTAACTGTTAACAACATCGTTGCTCAATTCTGCTTTGGTCAAAAGTAAGTGTACTTAAATGTTTCAATTTTATCGTCTTTGCTATGTATGAATCTTATACAGACGAAAGTGTGCTCCAATTATCATGAATTATCACGGCATGTTATAATTTTCAAAAGGTTTCAAAATTAACACATACAATAACGTGTCACATCTGACACATACACGTGTCGTCAAATTTGAAATACATGATAAAATTATATGACAAATTTCATGAAATGAAATAACATTTTTACGTGATTTATTTTCTACATTTTGGAGGGACATATTTAACCCGATTGATCTAGGGTTTGTGAAGAAACTGATAAGATATTGTATATGTAAATCAGTATAGCAGTAGTCGATTCATTAATGTCCATTCTAGGTATACACTTGATGATCCAGAGCTTAAAGCCTTCATGGACCTTATAGACGAGTTTGCAAATGTGATTGGAAAAGGTCTAGTGGCAGATGTGATTCCATGGGCGGCCATATTTCCAACTTCAGCTGCTCGGAAAATGGACAAAGTCAATAACAAATATCTTGGTATGATTTACAAGAAGTTTTACGAGCATAGGCAGAGATTTGATGAAGGTATTTGCAATGTTCTTGTATAATTGCATAGGTTAAATGCTCTTGTTTGTATTAAATCGAGAAAAAATTCCGTTAGATAAATTATTATTTGAAAGGATTATTATTTTCTATGGATAATTTTGGAGCATTGTATGTACTCGTAATCAGGAATGGTATTCGAAAATATATAAAAACAGGAATGCGACAATCTAATTGGTCGAGACGAATTTGATGGATTGTATTACTTAAATAAACATGTGTTCACTATATATATATGCATGCAGATTGTATTGCACTTAACTTTTCATGTATTTCTAGATAATTTGAATGACCTCATTGACTATTTACTCGATGCTCAACGCCAAGCCAAGGAAGAAAATGCTGACAACATTAATAGTCTGACAGATACACATTTGGTGCAAACAGTTTCTGACATTTTTGGAGGTTGGTCGATAAATGCCACACATTTTCCGAATTGTAAATGCATAAATGGTATATTTTTCATTATTATTATTAAGTTATTTACTTAATATTGTAACATCTATATTTTACTACAGCTGGTATTGATACGACCACCCATACAATGGATTGGTCAATCATCTTCCTCACCCGATACCCGGATGTACAGGCTAAAGTTGCTAGGGAAATCCATGAAGTAATTGGAAGAGACAGGCTGCCCTTAATATCAGACCGACCCAATCTACCATACTGTGATGCGGTTATCCACGAACTGATGAGAATACGTACTGTTGTACCGATGTCTGTTCCACACAAAGCATTGGTGGACTCAAGTATTGGTAATATATTATATTCTATTATATTATATTCTATTGCAATAACAATAATATATAAAACTAAAACTGACAATTTTGGAACAATATAATCAAATTCTGTTTATTGTTAGGTGGATATCTGATCCCAAAGAATACATGGGTAATGGTTAATTTATGGGCTGTACAGATGGATGAAAAACACTGGGATAACCCGCAAGAGTTTAGACCAGGTATGTTTACCGAGTAATGAAATGGTGAGGGGTTGTTGCTTACCATTGTATGAAGGTATTTGATCAGATATTTCTTACATGCAAAGTGTTTATTTTCTTTATAATCATAACAAACATGACTGTTATATTTTAAACTTAAATATTAATTTTACAAAATCCATGAAAAACTAAATATTAATGAAAAGTAAATTTATTGTATCACATAAATTATATAACAATATCTATCTGTATATTTCAGAGAGATTCATAGATAAAGACGGCTCACTCAAAGCAAAACAGGACAACTTCATTCCATTCTCAGCGGGTCGTCGTGTCTGTCTTGGGGAGTCCCTAGCTAAGCCAGAGATATTTCTGATGTTCACTTCTTTGTATCAAAGTTTCGCGTTTTCACAAGTGCCTGGTAAAGCCTTACCAAGTCTCAAAGGAAATGTTGCTTCGCTTGTTCTTAGAGCGCCTGAATATGAAGTAGTAGTTAAAAAAAGAATATAGTTTTAGCATTTACTTTAGTTCAACTTTATTATTATCATCATCAGAATGTATTTATCGATTAATAACGTGAACGATAAGATGTTGTAATAGCTAGTAATGAATATATAATAAGTAGCTAACTGTTGTGATGATGTGAAACCAATTTGCTGGTATGATAGTTAGAATAGATGTGCATTTACAGGAAATATAAGTGACGTTTTGCTTCTCATACAGGAAAACTTGATAAATAATGCAGTGGTGTGGTATGTGTTATGATAGTTCAATACCACAACAAAAATATATATTTGTTAAACGTTTACATAATAAATAATGCTTTCGAAGACATACTTAAAATATTCTTTAAAATAGAAAACAAATATTTGACCATAAAATCTATTGCATATGGCAAACTTCGCCAGTGTACGAAATAAATCGCAAAACAAAGTTATGTAAGACACAGGTTTCGAAATGACGGGCGCGAATACAGCCTACAGTATCGTAACACCGTACTTCTGTACTGTACTTTAAAGGAGATTGACAGAGGGTAGTTGATTCTTGCAACATAGTTACGGTACATTTAATTGCTACCTTATGATGAGGAACAAATAAAGATATATTACAGATCTAACTTATTTAGATTGTCAATCGACGGTTCAGTGTAATAGGGTGTTCGTAAATATTCTGTGCCATCTGTTTGAGAATTCATTTGGGATACCTTCACAGAAAACATACCAATAATACAGTAAATTCCTTTTAACAAATCCAAATTCATCTGAAATTAGATAAGGATTAACGCGATTTCAAACGAACCTTTCTACAACTGTATATAATCAGTATTGTATTTCTTTGTGGGTATTGCACATTTACACTGTAAAATTATATTACTGGCTTAATTGAAACAAACTTGGAGAGATGTCGAAAATTACGTCATAAGTGCCGAAATATGTTAAAATTGCATGGAATTGATTAATCAAATAAGAAAACAAGTTCAAGATAATTACTTCAAAATTTAAATAATAATTGTTAATTTATTTGCAGCATTTTTACAGTAGTAGAACGTACATATATAAATGTATTATTTCACTAGTTCTAGTAATGTGTTGTGTCTCTGATTTTCTGATTTAAATATATATCACCCCCTCCTCAGTGGTACGTTTTCACTAGTGCATGGTAAAAGGTTTCCCCGGTCTTACAGGAATGCCGGTCATTTGTGCGTATGAAGGTAATAGTGAGGAAATAATAAATAAATTTTTAATACATTCATATATTTTCTATATAATACTAAATTTGTTGGTGCACACCAGGGATGTGAATATGGTATTCGTAACATTTTGAAAATTAAACCCCAAAATCGTATTACTTGCTATCTTTTAAATGTAATATTACAAGAATTTATCAGCTATTTATACATATTACACTCATTTTAAACGATTAGCTTTTCTAGATCTTCCACATTTGGATGGTATTTTTGATTAATAATATTGTTATAATTATAAGACACGTTTTTGTTTTGTTTTTCTTGGTCATACAAAAATCGTAATAAAAGTATTATTATTTCATGAATATTATTTCTGGTTGGATGAGTTGGAGAATTTATGCAACGAGTCGGGAGCGTAGAATGACACTGGTTATCTCACGCTCCCAGCGGCCATAGATTCGAGATACTCGTGTAGAAACGTCGTCTCGTTACCTTTACCTCCGTGTCTTAGTTCAATGGCGTTGACGTAGGAGAATGACATTTTACAATCTGAAGCGACAAGCCTTATTTAGTGCCGTGACTTATGATTTAGTAACCCGACCAGATAATGCAAATCAATGGACTAGCCAGATAAAGCCCTTTTCTGTCACAGTATTTGGACGAACCTTGATATATGGCCTGATAAAGTTTGCATATTTTCGGCGCCCTGATCACGTGTGCATACAAAGCTGTTGCTGTTGTTGTTGTTGTTGTTGTTGTTGTTATTGTTATTGTTATTGTTATTGTAAAACAGCTGTTACGAGATCAATGTTTGTCCATACGTGGTAAGCGCCGATTGTAAAAAAGTTACATATTTGGTACAGACATTAGTGTTGACCTTAATTAATGAAACTGCTAGAGAATCGTAAGTAGGATTTCATTACAAGGCGTACCATGTGTTTTTTTATTTTAGTTTTTTCATTACATTGCAATGTTTGTTATGAATGTTCTTTAAATGTATTTAACTGTAATTTTAATCTTATTTGTATTTTTTATTTAACTGTCATCTATTATGTTTCATACTGGCTTTGTTGTGAATATATTGTTTACATGAGTTAGAGTGCTTGAATCATGTTTTCTTTGATGACGTAAGAGAAAATACGTTACACCGTCGTGAATATGGCTGAGACAACGTCGACGACCAAATTGCAAGAGCTGTTGTAAGCGTATTTGTGTCCCACACTGAATTTTAGAGATTAGCTCTCCATTCCAACACGTTTATATGTATGTATATTATTATGACATTTTAGAATTTTTAAAAAAGTACATAAACGAGGACAGAAGTGTATGGTCAGCCCAGGGTTAGTAACTATGGTTAGTTTAAACATTGCCTATCTACAAGTCGGTGCCATCTAGTGGTCGTCATGTCAACGTCTCTTTTAGCATTGCTGGTGTAAAACTGAATCTCGTCCTTTTAACTACCGTGCCGAACTTACGTCGACGTAACATTTTCTAGAGAGAACACGGTATACAGTATAGCATAGAAACATAGATTATGAATTTTACGATTTATATAGATTGGTTTTACATATGCCTGTGACTTCTGCCTTACTGACCCGGTCGTATAATTTATTTCATGGGTATGGGACAGTGTATTTTATTTGTGTATATATGGGACAGTGTAGCTCCGTTGGTCGTCGCACGTAATTCTCTTAATTCACACATATTTATAATATCGCATGTTTTATATGGTCGCAATAAATTTAATACACTTTCACTTTTAGAATCTGTGGCAAAAAATGGCAACTTTACACATTACATTGAAAAACTAATTAATTGAATCGAATTTACACTCCGCTTACTTCTGTTTATACGAGTATACAGCCGCAATAAAAATACCCAATCAAGATGAACGGCGTACATCATGACCACGTGAGAATACGTCACTAACATTTTCATATACTAGTACTACGTTAAATCGTGCAGACAAGCCTCAAATGAGGTGGTAGTGCAAAAGTTTGCTATGTAAACGTACAATGAAAGTCAACAATAGCACGTAACAAAACACGTACAAAGTGCCCATGTGGCCGGGCATGACCCCACTTGGATGACTCATCGTTGTATGATTTGTCTGGTGCTATAAAAGCCCTGATCTCATTACGAATCAGTCACTTGCGGTCATTACTACACCAACAGCCTTACAGGTACGAGTTATGCGTTATGATATGCTCTATAAATGGTGGTATGTTGTAAATACGATAATTCATGATATGTTATGTCAAACACACTTGAATTGTGCTAACATTCAGTTTATAGCACAGTGGGACACGTAGTTGGTTGTGAGTGTACTCACGAGTTGTGAAACAAGGTGTATGGTTAGATTCACATAAAACGCGTAATACTGTGCTGAGCGTGGTTATCGCACTGTACCCTGCTAGACTATATACATCTAATGATTTGTGTGTGTTGTATTATTGTATGAACAGCAGCGAATGTGCTTTGGGTCGACGCCACCTCTTCCGTACAGACGTGGCCTACAAGCGGTGACAATGTACTTGTAAATAGGGTCGGGTTAAAATCGGTAGGTTCATGGGTTCACGTAGGCGTAGATGTCTAGATTACTATTGAAAGAATCAATCCGTGTATGGATAATCAAAGGTGTTAATCAATGACCATAGGCGGTCGTGTTTAAATTTGGTTCCCGGACACATGTATTTAATTGACTTGTGATTGTTCGGTCCCTTAAGTGAATTGTGCTTTTATTGTACATCGACCAGTTTCCGGTATATCTCGGCTTCTAGTGATTATACAGAAGTAAATCGCACCACATTAGGGCAGAACATTGTTATAACAATCAGTGAAATCATGATATGAATCCAGTCTGTATAGGGTAAATCATAATTTGCAACCATGCACAGTTTTTGACTCCATATTTTGACCGTATTTGTTCTATTGTTTGCTCCTTATGATGTAATTATAGGAAAGTGTCCAGTTCACGCAAACTTCCCCTCCCCTGTGTTGTGCGTCATGCAAAGGGATAATGCTTCACTGTGTCGTACGTCTTGCCAAGTGAACGGGAATTTATTTAGAGAAACTCCAATTATGTTTTACTAGATAAACATATGTTATTCTATCCCAAGATCCATTTTTTGTAGTACCATTAATAATTTTTTTTCGAAACTACGATAATTATTATCGCAACTGACGATTTAATAGTTACAATTCTATGACACCCCAACAATATACGTCGACTATTTACAATGTTGTTATTGCTCTATAATGTACGCACACCCTCAATAATGTCAGTGTTTTACCAACCCTCAACTATTGTATAAGTAATAAGTTTCAACATGTTCGCCAAACTGTGAATAACAATAACTCTGGCTAACTCGCAACAAGATACACTATAATACCCAACAATGATGAAATGAATGAATCACTCCGCAAAGCAAATGGTCCATATTTAATCACCATGTGTAGTTGTGCTGACGATTTGATTTTGTTTTCTCTACAGACTCGCATTAAAGTATATTGACAATCCACACTGTAATCATGTTGCTGGAAAGCATATTATCTGTTAGTCTGACTTATAAATTGATAGCGGTTGTCGTAATCCTATTGGTTGCTCTAATGATATGGAGCATCCATCGACCATCTGGTATGCCCCCTGGACCACGTGGTTTTCCAATTATTGGTAGTATGCTATGTAAGTATCATGGTTTCAATAATTACGTTAATAAAAGTTGATATTAGTTTCTGTGTAGATGCATATGCCACAACGTTTTTGCAACTTGTAGCATTAGTAGTGTTCCTTGTCGTCTTTTGAGCAGATAAATATTGTACCTGATTTATGTTGGCAAATGGACTTGTTGTAAATAGGCATGAAGGGTCAGATTATTTAAGGATCACTTAATGCAATAAATAAATAATAAATAAATAAATAAATAAATAAATAAATAAATAAATAAATAAATAAATAAATAAATAAATAAATAAATAAATAAATAAATAAATAAATAAATAAATAAATAAATAAATAATGTACTCCATCAATATAAATTTACATTGAATAATGTTAAACACATAGTTGGTCAACTGTCCTACATTTTTCCCATCATTTTCATATCTACCAATTTAAAACCAATTCATATTCTTTTATGCACAAATCACAAGTATATAATCAATGGATTTTACGAAATTAGATTGGACGTTATTACCTATGTTTTGTGTACAGCTGAGTATAAATAGCGCCCGATGGAATAAACATTTCACTGCTTATTGCTTGTGTAGCTTCGTACATATATACATTGGACTCTCTCGATGACGTCCCTGATTTATTCATCATGCATCCATATATGAATGGTAACAAATACTGGTGAATTTGCCTTTTTAAATACACACAATTCATCCAAAGTACCACACTTTACAGCTTTGACTGAGAACCTATACCTGGACTTTTTGCAATTGGCTAAGGAGTACGGAGATATATTTACCATTAAGATAGGCAGTCACCACGTGGTAATAGTGAATAACTATGAACTGATCAAAGAAACATTGGTGAAAAAGTCAACTGATTTCGCCGGGAGACCACAAACTTTTACAGGTAAGGATCAAAGAATAATGTAAATTGGCAGAACATATCACAATCGTTTTGACATTTTGCTGTTCCACAAACATTTACTACTCACTCCATGTCAATTCAATAAATCAATATTTTGTGATTCAGTTCGATCAATAGAGGATCTCAAATGATGACCGTGTGTGTGATATCGTATTTATTAAACGAGTTTAGTGATCTTCATAAATTCCGATCCTTTTGCGAGGAGCATATGTTAATAATTCACTGATAATGACTTCCTGAGATAATGTATAAGGCTAGATATACGAAAACAGGCGGATAAAACGATGTATATAATTTATGTCTTCATGCAATTATTCATAATTGATGAACTGTGATTGCTCTGACTGTTTGAAAGCGATTTGAGTATGGTAACGCACTGCTAAATACAATACAGGAAACATGGGATCTGAGGGATTCAAAGACATCATCTTGAGTGATTATAGTCCTTCTTGGAAGTTGCATAGAAAGATCGCACACCAAGCAATAAGGTAAACCCTTTGTCAGGTGTATATAACGTTGGTGTATGACATAGATGTAATGCCTTGAAATACTTGGTGATTTATCTGGTATCGTAGAACGACGTATCACAGCGTACACCCCCCCCAAAAAAAAACGTAGAATGAGAAGCTTGTCCGTGCAGTAGATCTAATCCATGAAAGGCAACTGCATACGTCAGGAGTAGATCATCTTTTGGGAAAATAATATAGGCATGTTGTAGATTTGTATAGTCATGTTTTATATTAAATGTAGATTCATATGAAAACTGTACATTAAATTAGGTTTGTTCAAATACGAATGTGCGTTTGCATTGCCAGTAATGAAGACACTTATTGCAACTTCAAAATATAATACAGGAAACGTCTCTGCCACTAAAAATGTCTATGCAGCATCAATGCATTATTTTAAATAGGTTTTCTACATTTTGCAAAAAAACTACTATGAATAGTAGAAGGATATTTCAGTCGTGATATAATTGTGATGAAATTCTATTTTCAGAAATTATGCCAGTGGTGATAAACTAGAAAACATGATGCGTAAAGACGCAATTCCTTTACTGACACAGATACTGGAAGACAATGAAGGAAAAGTTATTGCCCCAAGACCTCTTTTATTTTTAACTGTTAACAACATCGTTGCTCAATTCTGCTTTGGTCAAAAGTAAGTGTAATCGAATGTTTCAATTGTATCATTTTTGCTATGTATGAATCTTATACAGACAGAAAGTGTGCTCCAATTATCATGACAAGTTATAATGTCTGTGAAGAAATACAAATAATTATATCTAAAGCATTTTATCAGTAGTCGTTTTATTAATGTCTAGGTATACACTCGATGACCCAGAGCTTAAAGCCTTCATGGACATTATAGACGATTTTGCCAAAATAGCTGGCAATGGCTTAGTAGCCGACGTGATTCCATGGACAGCAATTTTTCCAACTTCGGCTGCCCGGGAAATGGACAAAGTCAATAACAAATATCTTGGTATGATTTACAAGAAGTTTTACGAACATAAGCAGAAATTTGATCAAGGTATTTGCAATTAACTTGTACTTTTTTAAACATGATTTTGTGTGTGTATTGAAATAACTATTTGAAAGAATCAATGGAACATTCTGAGAAGCATTTTATAGATTGTATTACTTAAATAATTGTTCACAACATGTATATATATGAATGCATATTTTATTGCACTTAACGTTTTATGTATTTCTAGATAATTTGAATGACCTCATTGACTATTTACTCGATGCTCAACGCCAAGCCAAGGAAGAAAATGCCGACAACATTAGTAGCCTTACAGATACACATTTGGTGCAAACAGTTTCTGACATGTTTGGAGGTTGGTCAATAAATGCCCCACATTGTGTGAATTGTAAAATCATAAATGATCTATTTTATCACATTATTATCATTTGATCTATATACAATGTACTAATACTTTATATACATATTATCCACAGCTGGTATTGATACGACTACACATACAATGGATTGGTCAATCATCTTCCTCACTCGATACCCGGATGTACAGGCTAAGGTTGCTAGGGAAATCCATGACGTAATTGGAAGAGACAGGCTGCCCTTAATATCAGACCGACCCAATCTACCATACTGCGATGCAGTTATCCACGAACTGATGAGAATACGTACTGTTGTACCGATGTCTGTTCCACACAAAGCATTGGTGGACTCAAGTATTGGTAATATATTCTATTATAATAATTAATTATCACTATTAAATTGACAAATTTTGGACTTGCACAGCAATCAATATTTAACTGCAATTTAACTGCGTTGTTGTTTGTTGACTTTAGGTGGATATGTGATACCTAAAGATACATGGGTAATGGTTAATCTATGGGCTGCGCAGATGGATGAAAAACACTGGGATAACCCGCAAGTGTTTAGACCAGGTATGTGCACTGTATAAGATAAATATGGGGTTGCTTCATATGCAAAGTTTATATTTTCATTCACACTGACTGTTACATTTCATATTTTTATTAAATATTAATTTTACAATATCTATTCTATCTAGTATATATGGCGATGTTTACCACATAAAAAACAAATAAAATGTAGATCCATTACCATTATTATTTATATCATATGAATTACTTAACGATATTTATCTGTACATTTCAGAGAGATTCATTGATAAAGACGGCTCACTCAAAGCAAAACAAGACAACTTCATTCCATTCTCAGCGGGTCGTCGTGTCTGTCTTGGGGAGTCCCTAGCGAAGCCAGAGATATTTCTGATGTTCACTTCTTTGTATCAAAGTTTCGCGTTTTCACCAGTACCCGGTAAAGAACTGCCCAGTCTCGACGGAAATGCTGCGACGCTCGTTCTTAGAGCGCCTGAATATGAAGTAGTAGTTAAAAAGAGAATATAGTCGCAGCGTTTACTTTGGTTCAGTTTTATTATTATCAAAATAATACACGTGTTTATAGATTAATAACTTCTCGATTTATGAAAATATATGTACATATCGGTGAATGGAAAGATGGTGTAATATATACAATGAACATATAAAAGCTGTTGACTGTTATGATAATATGAAACCAATTTGCTGTTATGGCATTTAGAATTTGTGTGCATTTACAGGCAATATAAGTAAAGATAATAAAATCTAAAAGGTGAATAAAGAACTATTACTGATCGAATGTTAAAAAAAATACCCAGAAGAAGACAGAAGTGTATGGTCAGCCCACGGTTAGTAACCATGGTTAGTTTAAACATTGCCTATCTACGAGTCGGTGCTATTGTGTGTATATCTAGTGGTCGTCATGTCAACGTCTCTTTTAGCATTGCTGGTGTAAAACTGAATCTCGTCCTTTTAACTACCGTGTCGAACTTACGTCGACGTAACATTTTCTAGAGAGAACACGGTATACAGTATAGCATAGAAACATGGGCAGGAAATAAAAATATCGGCTTCGCCTATATAAGCACGTTGATCGAGGCAATGACCGCAGATCTGCTGAACTAAATCTAGTACGCGCGATTGGTTTCCATATGCCTGTGACTTCTGCCATACTGACCCGGTCGTATAAATAATTTCCTGGCTATGAGACAGTGTAGAAACGCTGGTCGTCGCACATAATTCTCACAATTCACACATATTTATAATATCGCATGTTTTATATGGTCGCAATAAATTTGATACATTTTCACCTTTAGAATCTGTGGCAAAAAAAAATGGCAGGTTTACACATTACATTGAAGAACTAATTAATTGAATCGAATTTACACTCCCCTTACTCCTGTTTATACTACTACTATACAGCCACAATAAAAATACCCAATCAAGATGAACGGCGTACATCATGACCACGTGAGAATCCGTCACTAACATTTTCATATACTAGTACTACGTTAAATCGTGCAGACAAGACTCAAATGAGGCAGTAGTGCGAAGGTTTGCCATGTACCGTTAAAATAGCACGTCACAAAACAAATTCAAAGTGTGCATGTGACCTGGTTTGACCCCACTGGGATGACTCATCGTTGTATGATTTGTCTGGTGCTATAAAAGCCCTGATCTCATTACGAATCAGTCACTTGCCGTTATTACTACACCAACAGCCTTACAGGTACGTGTTATGCGTTATGATATGCTCTATAAATGGTGGTATGTTGTAAATACGATAATTCATGATATGTTATGTGAAACACACTTGAATTGTGATAACATTCAGTTTATAGCACAGTGGGACACGTAGTTGGTTTTGAGTGTACTCATGAGTTGTGCAACAAGGTGTATGGTTAGATTCACATACAACACGTAATACTGTACTGAGAGTGGTTATTGCACTGTACCGTGCTAGACTGTACACATCTAACAATTGTCTGTGTATAAACAGCAACGACTGTACAGCGGATGGACAACACATCTGCCGTACAGGCGTGACCTACAAACGGTGACATTGTGCTTGTAAATAAGTTCATGGTTCATCTGTAAACGTAGTCGTCTAGATTGCTATTGAAAAAATCAATCCGTGTAGGGATAATCAAAGTTGTTAATCACTGACCATAGGAGGTCGTGTTTAAATTTCGTTTCCAAACACCTGTATTTAATTGACTTGTGATTGTTTGGTCCCTCAAGTGAATTGTGCTTTAATTGTACATCGACCAGTTTCTGGTATATCTCGGCTTCTAGTGAAGTAAGTCTCGCCAAATTAGGACAGAATATTGGTGAAATCATGATATGAATCCAGTCTGTATAGGGTAATTCATAATTTGGCAACCATGAACAGTTGTTGAGATGAAAATAATCCCTTCATACTTTGACAGTATTTGTTCTATTGTTGTCTCCTTGTAATTATATGAAAGTGTCCAGTTCTGTGTTGTGCGTTGTGGGGGTATACAAACGTCAGACGTAGACTAAGTTTAACCATTGTCACTCAACGTGTTGACTACAGTTTATTCAACATCGAACACTGGAACATACTATCAGGATACAAGCTGAAGAAATACATACTCTTCCTTGTCTGTTTTAAAATCGAACGTGAAAGGAAACACATGAAGTCTAAATAGCGCGGGAACTTCATATAATTAGTATATCTGTAGGCCAAATTACTATACAATGATTGGTTAATTCTAAAACAATGCGTCGTTGTGAATGGCTCTATAATTGCCATGGTAACATGTATAAGTTATTTGATCTTCTGATTTCGGCAAAGAATCAGACTGACGGGTATAAAAGGGAAGGTTCACTCCAAGTTTACATTATCGTGACAATCACCATGTGGTACGGACGTGCGCTTAGGCACATGGAATTTCAGTGAAATAAAAACGATAACGTTCTCGGACATGCGTCATGATCTACACATGGCGGTATGTTGTATATACGATAATTCATGATATGTTATGTCAAACACATTTGAATTGTGCTAACATTCAGTTTATAGCACAGTGGGACACGTAGTTGGTTGTGAGTGTACACGCGAGTTGTAAAACAAGGTGTATGGTTAGATTCACATAAAACACGCAATACTGTACTGAGCGTGGTTATCGCACTGTACCGTGCTAGACTATATACATCTAATGATTTGTGTGTGATGTATTATTGTATGAACAGCAGCGACTCTGCTTTGGGTCGACGCCACCTCTGTCGTACAGACGTGACCTACAAGCGGTGACAATGTACTTGTAAATAGGGTCGGGTTAAAATCGGTAGGTTCATGGGTTCACGTAGGCGCAGTTGTCTAGATTACTATTGAAAGAATCAATCCGTGTACGGATAATCGAAGTTGTTAATCAGTGACCATAGGAGATCGTGTTTAAATTTGGTCCCCGGACACATGTATTTAATTTGATTTGTGATTGTTCGGTCCCTTAAGTGAATTGTGCTTTTATTGTACATCGACCAGTTTTCGGTATATCTCTGCTTCTAGTAATTATACAGAAGTAAATCGCACCACGTTAGGGCAAAACATTGGTATAACAATCAGTGAAATCATGATATGAATCCAGTCTGTATAGGGTAAATCATAATTTGCAACCATGCACAGTTTTTGAGATGGAGATAATCACTCCATACTTTGACAGTATTTGTTCTATTGTTTGCTCATTACGATGTAATTATATGCAAAGAGATAATGCTTCACTGTGGCGTACGTCTTGCCAAGGGAACGGGAATTTATTTAGAGAAGCTCAAATTATGTGTTACTCGATAAGCATGTTATTCTTTCCCATGATCTATTTTTAGTAGTACCATTAATCGTTTTTTTCGAAACTACGATATTTATTATCGCAACTGACGATTTAATAGTTACAATTCTATGACACCCCAACAATATACGTTAACTATTTACAATGTGGTTATTGCTCTACAATGTAAGAACACCCTCAATAATTTCAGTGTTTCACCAACCCCAACTATTGTATAAGTAATAAGTTTCAACATGTTCGCCAAACTAGCACTAACTCTGGCTAAATACACTATAATACTCAACCAATGATTGAATCACAGAATGAATCACTCCGCAAAGCAAATGTCCCATATTTAATCACCATGTGTAGTTGTGCTGACGATTTGATTTTGTTTTCTCTACAGACTCGCATTAAAGTATATTGACAATCCACACTGTAATCATGTTGCTGGAAAGCATATTATCTGTTAGTCTGACGTACAAATTGATAGCGGTTGTCGTAATCCTATTGGGTGCCCTAATGCTATGGAGCATCCATCGACCATCTGGTATGCCCCCTGGACCACGTGGTTTTCCAATTATTGGTAGTATGCTATGTAAGTATCATGGTTTCAATAATTAAGATAAAAGTTGATATCAGTTTCTGTGTAGAAATAAATAAAAATAAATAAAAATAAATAAATAAAATTAATTAATTATTTATTTAAAAGTACACACTTTACGTTGAATAATGTTAAACACATAGTTGGTCAACTGTCCTACATTTTGTCCCCATCATTTTCGCATTTACAAAACCAATTCATATCCTTTTATGTACATGAGAAAATCACAAGTATATAATCAATGAATTTTACGAAATTAGATTGGACGTTATTACCTATGTTTTGTGTACAGCTGAGTATAAATAGCGCCCCGATGGAATAAACATTTCACTGGTTATTGCTTGTGTAGCTTCGTACATATATACATTGGACTTTCTCGATGACGTGCCTGCTATATTCATCATGCATCCATATATGAATGGTAAAAAACACTGGTGAATTTGCCTGTTTGAATACACTCAATTCATCCAAAGTACTAAACTTTACAGCTTTGACTGAGAACCTATACCTAGACTTTTTGCAATTGGCTAAGGAGTACGGAGATGTATTTACCATTAAGATAGGCAGTCGCCACGTGGTAATAGTGAATAACTATGAACTGATCAAAGAAACATTGTTGAAAAGGTCGACTGATTTCGCCGGGAGACCACAAACTTTTACAGGTAAGAATAATGTAAATTGGCAGAACATACCACAATCGTTTTTGATATTTCGCTGTTCCACAAACTTTTACTGCTAACCCCATGCCAATTCAATAAATCAATATTTTGTGATTCACTTCGATCAATAGATGATCTAGAATGATGGCCGCGTGTGTGATATCGTATTTATTGAACGAGTTTAGTGATCGTCATAAATTCCGAGCTTTTGGCGAGGAGCATATGTTAATAATTCACTGACAATGACTTTCTGAGATAATGTATAAGGCCAGATAATACGAAAACAGGCGGATAAAACGATGTATATAATTCATGTTTTCATACAATTATTCATAATTGATGAACTGTGATTACTCCGACTGTTTGAAAGAAATTTGAGTCTACTAACGCACTGCTAAATACAATGCAGGAAACATGACATCTGAGGGATTCAAAGACATCGTCTTTAGTGATTATAGTCCTTCTTGGAAGTTGCACAGAAAGATCGCACACCAAGCAATAAGGTAACCATAAACCTTTTTTCGGGTGTATATGACTTTGGTGTATGACATAGGTGCAAAGCCGTGAAATACAAAATTTATCTGTTATTTGGAACGACGTATCAAACAATACCCCCCCCCCCAGAAAAAACGTGTAGAATAACAAGCTTCCCTATGAAAGGCAACTGTATACGTCAGCAGTAGATCATCTTTTGGGAATATACAATATGCATATTGTAGATTTGTGTTGTCATGTTTTATATTAAATGTAGATTCATATGAAGACTGTAGATTAAGGTAGATCTGTACAAAGACGAATGTCTGTTTGAATTGCCAGTAATGAAGACACTTATTGCAACTTCAAAATATAATACAGGGCAATTTCAGATAGTTTCAAATAAGCCTCTGCCACGAAAAACTGCCTATGCAGCATTCAATGCATTTAAAAAAAATAAGTTTCCACCATTTTGCAAATAATCTACTATAGATTGTAGATGGATATTGCCATTTTATTTTCAGAAATTATGCCAGTGGCGATAAACTAGAAAACATGATGCGTAAAGACGCAATTCCTTTACTGACACAGATACTGGAAGACAATGAAGGCAAAGTTATTGCCCCAAGACCTCTTTTATTTTTAACTGTTAACAACATCGTTGCTCAATTCTGCTTTGGTCAAAAGTAAGTGTACTCAAATGTTTGAATTGTATTGTCTTTGCTATATACGAATCTCATACAAACAGAAAGTGTGCTCCAATTATCATGACAAGTTATAATGTCTGTGAAGAAATACAAATAATTATATCTAAAGCATTTTATCAGTAGTCGTTTTATTAATGTCTAGGTATACACTCGATGACCCAGAGCTTAAAGCCTTCATGGACATTATAGACGATTTTGCCAAAATAGCTGGCAATGGCTTAGTAGCCGACGTGATTCCATGGACAGCAATTCTTCCAACTTCGGCTGCCCGGGAAATGGACAAAGTCAATAACAAATATCTTGGTATGATTTACAAGAAGTTTTACGAACATAAGCAGAAATTTGATCAAGGTATTTGCAATTAAATTGTACACTTTTATACATGATTTTGTGTGTGTATTGAAATAACTATTTGAAAGAATCAATGAAACATTCTGAGAAGCATTTTATAGATTGTATTACTTAAATAATTGTTCACGACATGTATATATATGAATGCATATTTTATTGCACTTAACGTTTTATGTATTTCTAGAAAATTTGAATGACCTCATTGACTATTTACTCGATGCTCAACGCCAAGCCAAGGAAGAAAATGCCGACAACATTAGTAGCCTTACAGATACACATTTGGTGCAAACAGTTTCTGACATGTTTGGAGGTTGGTCAATAAATGCCCCACATTGTGTGAATTGTAAAGTCATAAATGATCTATTTTATCACAATATTATCATTTGATCTATATACTAATACTTTATATACATATCATCCACAGCTGGTATTGATACGACTACACATACAATGGACTGGTCAATCATCTTCCTCACTCGATACCCGGATGTACAGGCTAAGGTTGCTAGAGAAATCAATGACGTAATTGGAAGAGACAGACTGCCCTTAATATCAGACCGACCACATCTACCATACTGTGATGCGGTTATCCACGAACTGATGAGAATACGTACTGTTGTACCGATGTCTGTTCCACACAAAGCATTGGTGGACTCAAGTATTGGTAATGCATTATATTATAATAATTAATTATCACCATTAAATTGACAACTTTTGGACTTGCACAGCAATCGATGTTTAACTGCAAATTAACTCCGTTATTTTTGTTGACTTTAGGGGGATATGTGATCCCTAAAGATACATGGGTAATGGTTAATCTATGGGCTGCGCAGATGGATGAAAAACACTGGGATAATCCGCAAGAGTTTAGACCAGGTATGTACACTGTGTAAGATAAATATGGGGTTGTTTAACTCGGGATGCTATTGTATCAGATATTGTTCATATACAAAGTTTATATTTTCATTCAGACTGACTGTTACATTTCACATTCTTATTAAATATTAATTTTACAATATCCATTCTATCTAGTATATATGGTGATGTTTACCACATGAAAAACGATTAAAATGTAGATCTATTACCATTATTATCTGTATCACATGAATTACTTAACAATATTTATCTGTACATTTCAGAGAGATTCATAGATAAAGACGGCTCACTCAAAGCAAAACAGGACAACTTCATTCCATTCTCAGCGGGTCGTCGTGTCTGTCTTGGGGAGTCCCTAGCGAAGCCAGAGATATTTCTGATGTTCACTTCTTTGTATCAAAGTTTCGCGTTTTCACCAGTACCCGGTAAAGAACTACCCAGTCTCGATGGAAATGCTGCGACGCTTGTTCTTAGAGCGCCTGAATATGAAGTAGTAGTTAAAAAGAGAATATAGTTGCAGCGTTTACTTTGGTTCAGTTTTATTATTATCAAAATAATGCACGTGTTTATAGATTAGTAACTTCTCTCATGAAAATATATGTACATATCGGTGAATGGAGAGATGGTGTAATAAATAACAATGAACATATAAAAGCTGTTGACTGTTAAGATAATGGGAAACCAATTTGCTGTTATGGCATTTAGAATTAGTGTGCATTTACAGGCAATATAAGTAAAGATAATAGAATAAAAAAAATGTTTTTTCATCGTCCGAGAGAAATTTGAAAAAAAAATGGTACAGTGGTGCGGTTTTCTTGTTTTTGTATTAAAATTGTGCTCAGAAACAAGGTGTATCTTTTAAACGTTTTTAGTAAATATTTTTTTCGAAGACATACTTAAAAGCGTGAATCATTAACGGTGGGTCAACAAAATATCCTCTGAAATATAACAAACAAAACATTTTGAGGTCTATCTTAATATATGACTCACTTTGCCGGTACGCGTGTTTGCAAAACACAATATATGAGATGTATGTTTCAAACATACGTGCGCGATAACGAATACAATTATTGCTGTCAGAAACAAACTTACCCCTCGCTGACATACTAAAAGCTTGGGAAGTAGAGAAAGGAATTAGTTGTTGGTGTTTTTATAGCGGATACAATATATTCTAATTAATGACCGACAACATTCCTTCAAGAAAGTGAACAAAGATCAAACTTTTTGAATTGTGACTGAAATAATATTTTTCATTTGCCCGTCTATATTAACAGTGGGCCTAAGCTTGTAGTATTCCAATGGAAAAACCATAATATTCGCTGTACAAACTAGATGTTATTTCGTATGAAACTTCCTTGTGTACTTTCAGAATTGTGTACTTTCAACAGTAATGTTGTAACTATATTACATCTCTTTACTTACTGCGAATTTGTTAAAGTCCTACCGACAGCATTTATAAATCTGCGGTGAATATTTACATATTCCACCCAGGCTAACGGATAAGAAAAAAAAATGAAAATGTTAACATCTCATTACTACTTAAAATACACCATTTATGTATGTTGTTTTAAAGGCTGCCTCCCCACTTACTATACAGTTCGAATGAAAACAGAAAAATCTCAAGTAGAACTTTATATAGCAAAAAACATAACATGCTGGATAGAAAAATTTAAAAATTGGAGTTTACAAAACGTACTATAAAGGGTCCTACACCGTTGTTTCTCGCCAAAGATTGCATGCTCTACGATAGCGACTCCAGAGGAAATAAAAAAACCTAAAGCGGGTCAATGTTGAGTCAACATATACGTAATTAAAACTTAATTGGTGCATTCTAATTTGTTCATGCTCTATTGATTTATATTGCCATTCAGTAATGGGTGCGTCAATAGATTCATTTACATTTGTATTTTATATATTTGCATACTGATAACAACGATAATGATAAAGAATACAACTTATTACAGATTTAGCTTCTTAGCTTCAGTTCGGATGCAGTCAGAAAACGGGCCGGGACTTACAGATTGATCGCCGTGAATCTATGCCTGTGTGCATATGTGCCCACCTCTATCTCGGACATGCCTGGGCCAATCACATTCAAACTTTACACATACAACACCATACATTTGGAATACATTTGTTTGACGATCAGATTCAAGATGGCTGAATTGCGGCCATTTCAAACTTAACATTTATCAGAATCAAGTATTTCTGACATTCCGGACCCAGATCTCGATTATACATGAACAGCTATTGACAATCTTGGTACATACAATGAACATATATATGTATGTAACGGGCCATATTTTTTCAGATCGGATTCAAAATGGCCGTATGCGAATGCTGTTCTAGAGCCACGACTCTGACATACATTGACTGGTCGCAATAAAACTACATGCCATGAAATGTAAGCAAGAAATAGAAACTTGTATTTGTTCTTACTTGCAAAGGAAAATACTTACTCTCTTACTTCCTTACTCTCGTGTAATTTGTTTTATGATCTGAATCAAAATGGCTGACTCGTTTCTCTGTCATGTAATGGCATGACTTGTTTTTATTTGGTAAAGAACAAATTCATTATCAATGTGATACATAGTAGGTGTTAAACAAAAAACTGCCGTCCGGGAAAACGTGCATTTGCATCATAAAATGATATTACAAGCTTAATTTAAACGAACGGTCAATAATTTTCGGTCATTTTGGCTACGAGAGTATGAGTAGGAAGTACTGGTGAAAATAGAAAATAATCTAATAATTGTGATGCATTCATACAGCCATCCCTGTCTAATTCTCGAATTGTAATATTATCTAAATTGATTTGAATATTTAAAATATTAATTCCTCTTTAAAACATATATCATATAAGTTTTATTTGTTATTTTTTTCTATGCCAGTGTTAAAACCATTAGTTGAAATATATTATCGTCACTTTACAAAAAAACCATCAATACTCATATTTACCAAATTAACAGATTTGATTAATATTGTGGCGAAAAATTACAAATGGATAATTCTTACAGTGTTTCTGATGTGTGAATGAATTACACACACAGTTGTGTATTGATACTGTGGTCAGCCTCACGACACGTGTTTGTTTTCAGGTATAGGAGTAAAGTCACTGTGGCATGTGTCAGCATAATTTCGGAATCATACATCCTGGGCTGAGATTAGTGAAAACAACAAAGAAACAAACAAACAAACAAATTAATGTAGCTTCACATTATTTCATCATTATTTGGTCACTATTTCATAATTTTAACAGTGTTATGTCATGTGTTAGTCATTTGTACATGGTTTCAACATTTGTACTGTGTTATTAATAATATTATTATACGTCTGTCACCGTAACGCCATGAGTTACACCATGTCGTAATTTTGCGGTATTGCGCTGGGTATTTTCATCCTACCATATTAGAAAACGCGCATTCCAAATATGGAACGATTACGCGTGGAAGCGTTCCCTAATAAAAAACAAACATGATGGCTGCCCCAGGGTTTGACCTGACCCCACACAAATAAGTTCGCTAAATCAGTTCTAAACGCATTCTAATGATAAATTCCTGGGAGGAAAAGATGTATAATAATAACTGCGCATCTGTCGATACTCCGCTGTACTGTCCTCGTGCATAATTTGCTGTAACCTCGTAATAAACTCATACTATTAGAAAATACTACCCTGACATTCCATTCCAATATGCATAGCGCCATCTATGGCGATTTGTGTGAACCGGAAGAACGATAACAAGTTAAGTGCAGTTCAAATTGAGGAAGTGGCTCTGCGGTTTGTTGCGTGAACGTTGTGGCTCTAACCTCGCAGATTTCGTTGAAATGGTGGTAATTGGACCCTGGCGATAATATGGTATGATATTGCAAGTAAGTATTCAACTAACTCTTCTATTGTCTGAGTACACTATCATGGCAACATCACAGT
This sequence comes from Saccoglossus kowalevskii, assembly GCF_978046115.1. Taxonomy (NCBI): domain Eukaryota; kingdom Metazoa; phylum Hemichordata; class Enteropneusta; family Harrimaniidae; genus Saccoglossus; species Saccoglossus kowalevskii. The sequence continues at coordinate 29,654,962 of NC_140653.1, read as the reverse complement.
CAGTTTCCTGGCGTATGTGATCATAACAATTAAGAAATGTTGAATTGTTACGGAAATCGAGTAACGAACATCAAGTTGCCAAAAATGAGTTACAAAAATGACCACGCCCATAATCATCGAGCAGGTTACTATTCAGTTTCAGTGAAGTCATCGATGTCATGCTTGTTCGTTTTTAAAAAAAAATCTGTATATTACAGGTGGTTGTTACTTTAGTAGTTACTTACATTCGGTTCGAAGACATACGAGCCCATGACATCACCTGTATTATAGCGGGCGCAAGATATTTGCATACACTTAGGGACGACGTCAAAAGATCGATGTCGGATAAAAAACTTATTTCCTTTAGTTTGGGGGTGGGGGGTTTTGACCTAAAAAAGTTTCCATCCTACAAAAACGATTTTATTTTTTAATGAAGTCAAAAAAATCTTGGAGTATTTGTAGTTCTATCCAATCATGGACAGAAATAACCGAAAAGGGGAAAAAATACAGAAAAATGGTTTGGTTCGAGTGTAAATCTGTGCGTCAAATGAGGTGCATTTGTAAACTCTTTTTACACTCACCCGACAACCAACTGCTATGCAATACTATTGTCCGATTATCAATTTGTATTTAATGGTGAATGTAGTCTGACGCCATGACCAATATTTATCAATTAAGTTTCAGTGGGGGGTAGGGGGGTTTGGGAAAAAACTAAAGGAATTAAGTTTTTTATCCGACATCGATCTTTTGACGTCGTCCCTTAACTCCCGCACCCGGTAGTCAATAAATTCTTGCAATACATACCTGCTCACGTGACACTTAATCAAAACACCAGACGCGGTATTCCTTTGAAGTGTGGCAACAGGGGACAGAGGGTACTTGGAATATTCCATTGCTTTTTAGGTACAAAAATCATTGCTGTGTAACACTTGGGAGAAATATAATACGAACATTAAACTGGGAATAAATAATAACAAGCAATGATAAATGTAAATTGTTTTGATTGGTAGTTTGTTGAGATAATAATATTAGCGTTGTGAGTGTCGTTCGATTTCTGGCATAATGGATGGTCCAGTTTGCCAGAACAAGTCGTCCAGTCAATCTTTCCCTGGAATCTTCTACTTAGTTTCACCTCCACACCTCTTGTGCAACCTTCGGTCGACAACGGCCGCTACTCCTCTCGGAATGGATCCAACCGAAGTGACAGAAATGATGCATAATTCCTTGAACCGTGCGTTGCCCTCGCTAGTCCAACTTTAACTAGGTTTATTATTTTCGCCAGAGTTGTGGAGGGACTGTGTTTTCGCGAAAGGTTCAAAATAAAATTTATTAAATGAACGAGCATATGTATGTATGCATGAAATAATAAATTCCGATATTAAGAATGAGTAAAACTAGCTCCCCGAATGATCAGCGGAAGGAGGCCAACCTACAGGACTGTACTCAGGACTAGAGTAAAACATGATTGTTTGATGAATGTTTGACTGTGGACACTTACATGATGTAATAGTTGAATCCATCTGAAACCTTGGTCTGTTGTTTTAATTAACTGTCACGTAGCGGGTATGTAATGTACGTCTACAACGATAACTGAATCGTCTAGAAAAATGAATGGATAGTCTATTCATATAACCAACGTTGCATGAAAATGGGGAAGGTTAAAAAACTGGTTTCTCATGGGCTCTATTGAGATTCAGGGTTTGTTCTAGAAAAAAAATTAACAAGAGAGAGCACACACAGGCGAGGAAGCGGAGCGACCAAGCCTGGGGGGGGGGGGTTACTATACTGACTATAGGGTGTGGAAAGTTTCGTAAGGTTTCAGCGCCGTTTTAACAGTAGGCTATCGCCATTGAAATAGTTTTGGAGTAATTTCAGTGTATTTGGTGTCCATAAACATTGTCAGCTGGTGTTGCTGGGAATTTTTCACGGAGAAAAATATATTTGAGAAAGATTTCATGTTGTACGGCAGCACGGAATTGCGTGGCTCAAGAAATATATTTATAACTTGAAAGTTCAATTGTCAATCCGGTAGAGGGCGCCAACCGAGAGTATGAGGCCGCTGTGCCCCTGTTCCCCGTTTAGAAAAAACCCTGGAGAAGACACGAGCCCCCCCCCCCCAAAAAAAAAACACACACAACAACAACAACAAACGCCCTCTAGTGTTATATTTTTTTTAGTCCTTAATTCTTTGCAAATCCAATATGGAGTTAACACATTTCTCTCCTGCATTTGAGATTAAAATAGAACCAGTTTTCATTTTTCTATTTAGAGTTACTACAATGTGCGAGACCAAAAACACTGTTTTGATTATTGGAACAAAATGGCTGCCAGGAAGTGGAGAGCTTACAGTCCCAGCAATTCAAAAAGAAATTGGAATAATGTTTGTAAAGAATGGTAGAAAAGTGTTATGTACAGTACTGGATGCAACAGAAGAAGAGAAAAATGATGCTTTACATCATGGAATTGATCTCCTTCTGCCGATTATAAAACATCGTTTAAAGTGCAAAAACCCTACCACAGACTGGCTTATTTTGCATGAATCATATTTTCCATCTCTTCAGAACCGATCCGATATAGGCTTAATTATTGGCCATGCCACTATCAATGGAACGGCAGATGCAGCAAGATGCATTCAGTCTGAAGTTTTCCCAGCATGCAAATTTGTCAATTTATTTTACACCATCCCAGAAGATACAAGAACGACACCCGAGATGGTTCAAGAAGCGGAGAAAGAAATGTTAGAGTGTGCAAAATATGCTGATCTTGCTGTTTCATTAGGTCCTCGAGTGTGGAGGCATTACAATAACAAGTTTCGGATTTTCAAAACTAAGGAACACATTCAGTATATTCCATTTGTTGATGATAATATAGCAAAGTTGGAAACCACTTGCTCAAGTCTAGAAAATGGAATTGAAATTTTGTCTGTTCATCCCAATGTAGATGAAAACTGCCTTTTGGGATATACCAGAGTGGCTCATGCTTTAGCGCAGGTTGCAAAATCTTACAAATATGATGTTGTCAAACCAGTCTGGAAATTTATAGGATACCAATCATCTGAATTGAACTGTGATCAGTGTATTAATTACTTGAAGTCAAGTTCAAGACCCATAGGTATCAATTTCTACCCACCCCTGGCTTCCCTTGAAGATCTCCGTACTGATTTTCATCAATGTCAACTTGTTGTTTTTGCACCAGAATCTGACCCATTTGGTTTAATTGCATTAATGGCCAGCATTGCAGGTGTACCATTCCTAACTACCAGTCATTGCGGTTTTGCAGATTTTCTTTTGATGAACTTTCCAGACATTGCTGATAACTTTATTGTACAGGTCGATAATAATGAAGTCGATGTTTGGGAAGGCAAATTGATGGGGGTTGTGAGAAGGTATCAGATTGCATATGACAAAAGCCAACGATTAAAGGGTATACTCATACAGAGTGCCACAAATGGAGTGATTGCTGAATCACATGCACGCTTTCTGGAATGGTGTTGTTCGTATGTGTGTGAGGTTTCAAACACTACAAAAGGTAAACAACTTCTGTCAAAATACTGTAAAAATAAAGGAAATTACAAAAAAGTATATATCACTGCACCACCAAAAACAGGGACTTATGCACCTACAATGATTATATGTCTTATGCATACTTTGAGTAATTCACTTCAAACTTTATACATACAGTACCATATAGTATATGTAAGCACGAATGTTGTCACCATATTAAAAATGGCCAGCTGCTGATCATTTTAGTTGTAAAAATACATTAAAATCATATATTTTGACATGTCGTGGTGCGAATTAGATGCCTAAATTTGAATTCAGCATGAACTTTCTTAGAGCTAGTATATATACATGTATACTAATAAATGTTATGTATATTTTATATTTCCCTTCATATCAAACAAAAGAATACTATATTTTTACAGTGTTTAACATCATAATTACACAATAAATACTGCATTGCAAAATGTTTGCTTTTTAACATCTCAAGTCTAGAAACACTTAGTTTTGTGTCTAACACTTGTGTACTTTTCAAGGGATCAGCTCACAAATGCAAGGAAATCCTCATCCAACCATTCAATCTGAATCCGAGCTGCAGCCACAACCGAAGAAGCGTAAAAGACAGCCAGGTAAATATACCTATGCCATATTTTGTGAGATGGTTAGGAAATGCTATTGCATTCTGCTAACTGATAGATGTCCTCTACCAGAGATAAAAACACAACATAATAAAACAATGGGCATGAGACAAAAAGTGTTATAACTTATTATAATTCTATGCAACAGGTGAGCTTGAAATTGAAGTGAATGTGGATTCATTTGAAGAGACGGAAGCTCAGAGAGTTAGACAGATCAAAGCACAGACATTATCTGATATTGCTCGCTGCCTCTTCAGTAAAGTCAAAACAATTGACGAGGTCCCAGCTATGAAGAAGCACCTTGATGACATTGGTGATATCATCTGTAAACACATTGACCATAAATGTCTGGTTGTTGTCGTAGAATGCCTGTCATTATCAGCTCTGAAGCGACTGTGGCAGGACTACAAAGTGGAGAAAATCAATTCTATCCTTCAGGAGGACATTGTTTCAGAAGATGTTTTGAGAGAATGTGGTGCTTCTAAGATTGTTTTGACAACTACAATTGAGAGATGGCAATATCGTAAATGTTGCTTGGAACTACAAGAAGGTAATAATATATTTTTTGAAAATTCTTACCTATGAATTATTTATCACTTACTGTAGAATACTTTATTTTTGCTTGGAATTTATTTTCGCTATTTTCGCTGAAGGGATGATTCCGTGAAAATAAAATCCAGCGAATATACTTTTTTTCCTATATTTCACATTAAACTCATCAGAAATCAGTGAAAATGAATTCCATACAAAACGCCTAAAAAGCCTTTTCAGCGAAAATTAATTCAAGCGAAAATAAAGTATTCCACAGTATTCTAAGTTGTATGACATTTCTCTTTTTCTTTTTGGGCACAAGTACAGATTTGAGAACTAAAGCTTGATTGATTTATATCAAAATATAAAATAAAAATCGTTTGAGTTCTCAGAACCACAAGCATTAATAACAACAACGTGAACAGAATACTTGCAATGATACTGTATCTTTCATTTCATTACTGCCAAGGCAATAATTACGATTGGACCTAGCAAATTCCTGGCCCCCACAAATTACATGATGTAAATAATAATATGTCTTGTGGTCGGCCTGATAGCTTTAATGATCATAAGCCATCTTGACTTTATATTAGCTACATCTGACAATAAATAAATGAAATGTATTTTGTTGTAGGTAAATTGTTGGGAGATGAGAGTACCGAGACATGTGGTATCTGTGGGTCAAAAAAGACGTCAACTCAACTGACAGATGTACTGGTAATTACAGCTTATTCATGACTATTATTGGAGATATATTTTTAGTCCCCGTCGAGTGTAATCCAAAACAGTTACTTATGTTTTAAGCTCAATCTACCTGTCTGACTACATTTCTTTGACATGCCTGACTGAACGTCTTGACAAAATTAGCTTGACATATTCTTTCTTCTCCCTCAAATGTCAACTTGGCCAAACTTGGACTTTGACAATGACTTAAGTATTGCTTGAGCACTACCACACGTTATTTCCAATATTGGCTCTGAATTACTCGAGAAAAACATTAATGTGTTCAAGTAGTTCGGGTCACAATCTGTGACAATGCGAATAGTATTACGATCCAGATCTTTGCTTTGAAATATGCAAATATTTGATGATGAATTCTGTTTAACATACAATTTTATTTTGTTAATTCACTGACCTAAAAATTGTTGAACTTAAACTTGTTATATCAATTTAGCTTTCTTGCCAAGTTTCAATCTGTGTAAAATTCAATTTTACTGTGCCCAATTCTGGAATATTTACAGTAGCTAGCTGAATTGTCCAAGACTTCATGTTGGCAATATTATCTCTGGATTTTGAGTATGTTTTGTTGATCATTAATATAATTTGACCCAGTGTAAAAAAATATTGGTTGTTGTGGATCAAAATAGGAAAATGATATCACAGTTGCTCATATGATAAGACCTGTTATATTTTCTGGTGATGGCCAAGATTGAATAAAGGCTTTTACAAATTTTCCCATTTCCTCAAATATACTCTTGTTTTTGAAGAACACTAATTGCATTTTTGAGGCAAATCAGTTGTTTAATTCAAAATTAATTAACAATGATAAAATTTGGCAAGAAATTGCTGTAATTTTGCTATGAAAGGGTTTAAGAAAGTTAGAACTTGCACTTGATACATTGAGTGCCATCAGTTTACCCGCAGTATTTTGGTGCTGCATGTTGTACATTTTTTTAATCTAATTGTTATTATTATATGATGCAGAAACTACATCAGTTCATGCAGAGACCGATAATGACAAAGACGATATTAACAAGTGAAACCCATAGTTCCTCTATAGTGAGAGAGGCACTGTGGGCAACATCAGGTACAAGTAAATAAACTACATGGACAAAGAAAATCTTGGTGGTACTGTGAATATTACCTTTTCTATACGTTGCATTCTGAAGGAGGGTGGTCGGTTGGTCGGTCGGCCTATCTGATGATGCTCTAGGACAGTGCACAGATTTGAATAGTTTTGAGTTAAAATCTGTGCATATTAATTACCTGACTTGCATAATTTGTATTTTTCAACTTTTCTTCAGACTATTTACGTGGATTGCCTGGATAATTGACTACTTAATCAGAGAATACAGATCACAAAACAAATTGCATATCAAGTGCCTGTCAATCATGTAGTAATGTAATAAGTTGGAAAGAATTTTTTGTCTGAAAAATGATGTTGGATGACACATGGATGGACTAACAAAACTCGTATTAATAGACTCAAACTATTAGTCTTGTAGTTTACTGATAATAACAATTTTTTTCCAACAGGGCCTGACCCATCTTCTGTACATCCACGAAGAATTACTGGTGTGGACAGAATTGAACCGTGAGCATTATTATTCAGTGTTATTTATCAGATTACATTGTATTTGTGTTTGGTTGTTTGTTTGCCTTCAAATAGGAAATAAAAATGTTTATTGTATTTTTATAATCTGACCAAAAAAAAGTCATTCTATTTTCAATGACCTAAATAACTTTTTATTTTACCTTTTTGATAATTTTTTTACTTTTACTTTGTGTATATGCAACATTCTAAATTACATTATTATAATTATATACACCAGTAATACGCATACTGAAAAATTTTTGAATTAATTCTCATCAGTATTTTTCCAAGTTATAGAGGAAATCATTTTCTTAATTTTTCACAGTGGCTATGATGTTATACTTCACTCGGAATCCTTGTGGGTTGAATATATAGAGAATGAAAAGTGACATAAAAAATTGTGAATTGCATTCTTCTACATTTGTGGAACTCTTTCATTTAGATCATTATATTGTTTGCCCGGACTTCCCTTTAATTATTTATAATATATATTTTGACTTGTTCAATGATAGTATCACACACTGGCGTTTTCTCTAAGTTATTAGCTTGTTTTGATTTTCTTTTTTCAGTGAACTTTATGGAATAGGTGCAGAGCTGAGCAATATTGGTGATGATCTTTCCACATATCAGGTATCAGTAAGTGTGTACGTTGTGATGTTAGTACATGTATATACATAAAGCATCATCATGTATATTTTTTTCTAGGGATGGTATTCTTAATATAATAAAAACAAAAATGGATTAATATACAATTGGTTTTTAAAATAAAACAAAAACAGATCTCATAAACGAAAGTGGGTTTTAAAAATTTATTTCAGAATCAAAAATGGTTATTAAAAAATGAATTGTAAGAATTGTCTTATTAAACATCATGTTGTGAGCCACCTCAGTTGCTGTACACACCCCTTGTCATTTATGTAAGCGTATGTGCAACTAAAAAACAAATACAGTATCCAATGATTAAGCATTGCATAACATTTTTGGGTCAATCCCAAAATTGTCCCAAAAATGTGTGTTTTACAAATGCATATCCCTGACTGTAAAATCAATGTCTAGCATATATTGTTTTAAATCAAGCTGCACGATGACTGACATTTTAAACAATTGAAGAAAGAATTTGGTGTCATAAGTCAAGCTGTATTACAAGAAACTGAATAATCAATTGCCACACTTTGATATGTGACAAAATGCATTTATAATTTCAGGACCATCAACTCCATGAACTCATCAGAAATTTTGAGTCACGACCTGAGAACAACTATGAGACATTCAAGAGTTGTCTATGGACACTTTTTGATGATTCTAGTTCATGGAGAACAAGACTGCTTGTTCTTGTTCTATTTAGTACTGATGTAGCTACTAGTCTTTTCCATCAGAACGCAGCAAACACCGCAGTAAGAATCTTGTATCCTGCGCAAACTATCATGGGTTGGATCGCATGGAAGCGAAAATGGGTGAGTATGATCATGGGAACAGTATTGCATATTCACTGTGTCTTAATTTCACGAATTTGTCAAGGAGACAACAAGTTTTATTGTTATTCTACATGTTCACATAGATTTAATTTAGTGAATTTTACTAATCAGCGAAAATGGCAAAATTAAAACCCAGTAAAAAATTAATGCAGTTACAGTATACATTTAATTTTTATTGAAGCAATTTACATAGAATATAGATAACTGATAATGACCACTAATAACAGGACAACATTACATTTGTCTTTGTGAAGGGATTTAAATGCATTTTAAGAATTTACTCCACTTCTTCATGTGAGAATTCAGCTTGTTTCTCCTGGGGGCAATAAAATGCAAACCTAAATTACAGCAGTGACATTTTAATCGTCCAAAAATCTATTTTTAGGCACTAGAAATTGAAATATACTTAGTATGTTTTGATTAGAAATGTTCTAGAGGATTGTTCAAATTTGATCTCTGTCCCCTGACAACCTGTAACTCAGACCACAGTCCCTCTATATAGTGATAGAAAGACTGTGCTCAGACATACATATTCATGAAACATCTTGGGAGATTTATGCACTCCATTTTTTTCACTAAAAAAACACCAAAATCAAGCACCACAACTGTATCTTAGTCGTATATGGATGGATGTCATTCAAATTTCAAATATATGTTGTTGAGTGTTTTAGAGATTGGATTTGAAAGGCTGACTTGCCATTTTGTTTTAATACATGCCTTGACCGATTGCAAACAAACTTTATAACATAACACATAAATGTGCAGTTGTTTCAAAATGGCCGACTTATTCAGTTCTTTTAACTATTGAACAATCATGACATGCCTTGTCTAAGCGAACATAACATTTAATTTTGTTTTTCACTTGCAGTATTGGCTTTTGGCCTTAGCCCAACCGTGGATGATGTATAGTGTGAACTTGCATTTCTGGATGATGTGAATGCTGTATGAATTGTTGGCATATCAGTTTAATATAGGGTCACATTATGCACTACGAGTTAATTTTGATCCACTGACTTTTTACACATTATATTTATACACAGAACTTGATACAAATTATTTCTTAATCACATATTTTAGTGAAATATCATTCAATCTTTGGAACAGCAGTAAATAACACAATTTGTGTTCGAAGTTATGAATGTAGAACATTGTGGCCAGATTCCCTTATGTTTGCTATGTAATTTTGACAAAATGCACACCTTTGTGTTGTTCAATGGAATATAATCGTTGTCATTCACTTGAAGCGAGTCTCTCACTCTGTTCAGATGAAATTGGAAAACCTGTATCTTTGGCGACATTGTGCATGTCCATTTGTCTTGTGATCTTTAAGATGGCCAACTGGCAGCCATTTTTGTGCTAATAATTCATCAAAATCACGCATTTCTGCCATTCCGGAACAGGATCTTGGTTGTGTATCGATGGATTTTGTTCAAATTTGGTTCAATACATTGTACATTTTAGATCAGATTCGAGATGACAACCATTTAAATTTAATGTTAAAAATTCATGAAAAACAGGCACTTCTGCCATTCTAGAACCGGATCCCAGTTGTGTATGGGACAGATTTTGTTCAAACTTGATGCAAACATTGGACAATATTAGTGCATATTTATTCATTTGGTTATCTGATTCAAGATGGCTGAATTGTGGTTACTGTAAAACCATTTAATTTCAATATTTGTCAAGGAAACAATGATTTTAAATGTTCACATAGATTTAACTTAGCGAATTTTACTTACCAGCAAAAATAACAGAATTAATGCATTTACATTATTTTAATGTAAAAATTCATCAAAATAAAGCTTTCCTGCAATTCCAGGTCTTGGTCAAACTTGGTATGTACATTTCATTTTTGTTTTAGAACCATATCCCTGACATTCCTGACTATTCATGTTCAAACTTGGGAATACACAGAGACTATGTAATGCAATAACAAGTTTTTATTAGCTTCAAATAAAAGGACAAACATAAAAGTCAACTAATCTCATATTTAAACTGTGCCATCGAACAATAATTCCAACGCTGCCTGTACATTACCACCTGTTATCTGTAATGCTCGTATACATCTACTTTCATCTGTTATCCCCATCTCTCGTAATTGGCGTAACTGAGACTGAAAAAAACAAAAAGGACATTTATTGTTACAGCTATTGAACTGGTATTGAAAAGTATTTTTATAAATAGCCTTGAGAAACATATTTCCACCATTCAGTCATTGCAGGCCTTGTTCCCCTGACCTATGTAAACCATAGTGTATCTAGTATTTGAAACAGTGGACTTGATAAAGAGAGAGACTCTCTTGCTCCCAATGTTATCTTGGCAGCCATTTGGGTCTATTCAGCAGTAAAATATGAAGAATTCTGACAATCAATGATTGCTATGACTGGTGTACTTAATCATTCTATATTTGTAGGCCCTGATACGGTAAATGTTTTGTACATTATAATATAATAACAATACATGTACATAGTTTATTGCATGAAGTGCTGGTAAACGTTGAAGAATACATGTACTAGTAGTGTCCCTTTGACGAAACAATTTATCTTTTTTAATTACTAGTATTAAATGTTTGAATACCTAGTTTGAATAAAGCTAATGGCTGTGCTCAGCAACCACATTTGAGGTGAATAGTAGTTATATTGCTTTTATCAGAGAACGAACCTGCAGTTCTGGTCTAGATGGCGATGGAGATGAAGTAGGTGGTGTGGTATTACTTGATGATGAACCGGACATTGCCTGTGCCATGGCTTGACTGAATAAATCTGCTGTGATTGCACTTTGGCTGCTATTACTACTGGTAGACGGCTGGCTTTGATCAGCAGAAGCTGCAGAAGGCGTTCTATTGCTACCACCGGGACTGTCACCGAGTGATGTGCCCACACCTGCAGCAGCTAGCGCTGCAGCAAGCTGAGCAGATGTGATTGGTTGCGTGGAGGATTGTTGTTGTCGGTTACCCTGTGCCTGCAATAAAAAGGTGTATACCTAAGCACATAATCTGCTGAAGGCCTTCATGGATAGTATATAAGAGCATCAGCAGGCAATGGTTTAATTTTGATTTGCAATGAAAATAAAATGCAATATTAAGTGTTGCCAGACACCATTTGTTACTCAATTTTGTACGCTGCATTTTGATCAACATTGCTGATTTACATATAATTGAGACAAAAAGAAAAGTCATACAAGTTGTTGCCCAATTTAAAATAACCAGTGTCTTTATCACCTGACTAATGACATAATATTACGGATTACAGCTGCGTTACATTAATCATTACATTTAAAAGCAATTCATGATTCGACGTTTATTACAATTAATATGTGACAATAACTTACGGATTCAGAAACTTCCATTTCTTCATCAGGAAACCCTAAAAAGGAAGCTGCACATAAAACGATAAATAAACATCAGTTCATATTATACAAGGTATAGCATTTCAGCTTGCAAGTTGTTTTTCCGGACATGCAAAAATATCTTGGGGAAATTAAAGCTCTGTTTACAGAATTGAAGTAAATAGTCAGTGCTGGCTATCTAGGTGTATTAAAGGACAGAAGATATCATTAGAAAATGAACAAATCTGAGAGAGGTCTACCTGAGGTCCCTACATGTATAGTATCAAAACAATCAGACTTGCTGTTTTCAACAAGAAGTCGAAAATATCACTTTTTACCAAAAATAACAAATATATTCATCAAAATTAAAAAAATTTAAATATCATCATGGAATGAACAAATCTGAGAGAGGTCTACCTGTAGTACCTATAGAAGCAAAGCAATTACACATTTTCACAAGAAGTCAAAAATATCACTTTACACCAAAAATAACAAAAATATTCATCAAAATTAGATCTGAGAGATTCAGAGAGGTCTACCTAAGGTATATATACACCAAATATCAAAGCATTCAGGCTTGTAGTTTTCAAAAAGAATTCAAAAAAGTTGACACAGACGACTGATGATGGACACGGACAATCACTCATATGATAAGCTCCGCTCAACAAAGCAAAGCTAATAAAATACATACCTGCTCCTCTTGAAGTAGCACTCTCTTCATTGACGGCAGCTGCTAAATGAAGTGCTGCTTCACCTAAAGCAGGATGAGCCTTTACTATTCTGGAGTAGGAGGAGGGAAAAAAACAAATCTGTTAAAGTGTTGTGTATCATTGTGAATCATTATCAATCTAGTAATTCATTGCCTTCTTGAATTGCTTATCATGGTCATTGAATTTAGTAGTGGTCAAAACAAAACTAATTGATCCATTACAATTTGTCAGCATGAAAGTCCAAAACTGGCTCAGTAACAAAGTCATTTTGAGCAGTACTCTTATCACAGTATTAAATACCTATACTTACTTATGTATCATATTGTTGTGTACCATTGTGAATCATTATCAATTTAGTAATTCATTGCTTTCTTGAATAGGGTGAATTGCTTATCATGATTATTAACAAGTATCCATTGAATTTAGTATTGGTGAAAACAAGACTAATTGATCCATTGCAATTTATCAGCATGAAAGTCCAAAACTGGCTCAGTAACTAAGTCATTTTGAGCAGTACTTCTATCACAGTATTAAATATCTATACTTACTTATGTATCATATTAGGATCAGCCAGCTGTATAAGTAATTCTGGGTCTTGTAGCATAGCTTGGATAATAACAAATATGATAAGTTAATAGTGTGTGAATACAATCACCTTTAAAAACAGTAATTATGACAAATTCTCTCTCATCATCAACTTCATTATATGCTGTCAGTAAGTCAAGTGTCAATGTTACTAAGCATGAAAGGGCCATATACTGGAACACTGTTCCCCAAAGCCATCTCAAAACGTAATACCACCCAGTGCTCAGAACAAATAACATTCTCTAGCATTCTTATCATGATATATTGGAGATTTAGTTCATACTATCTATTTTCTAAAATCAACACGATTTTGTTGAAATTTCCTAGTGAAGTTAATCAACAGGAACTACACAACCTCAATGCATTAGAAGACAGTTACTCACAAGAGTATGGATATAGAGTTTATACACTACATACATCAGAACACAAGAATTTGAACTGATGCATACTTTACACATATTAGTCAATTATAACATTACCGGTAAATAGTACTAGTATAAGAGCCTTAAGAATAATTCAACTACATGTGTATCATGTTATTCATATCTCAATTTGTAAGGAAGTTATGAGACATGACCAAACAAATATCTCTAACAAATCTCTTCATAATCAATTATCTCATTTGCCTATTGATTCATTGTCAACTAAACAGTTTACTATGATGAAAACAAATTTACAGTTTTACTTGAATAGTGATGCAGAAATGTCACAATGTAAGAAGTACGTTGATGAAATAACGTGTACATACCTAAAGCAGTTGGATCAGCCTGCAGACATGGTGTAGCTGCAATCACATTGTCCAACATCACTCGACTTGTCAGTATACGAATCACCTGACAACAAATGATTGATAAGAAGAATCATGTACTATTGAAAGGAATGTGCTCTCCAACTGAAAATATCTGTCTTACATGAAATCTATTAAAACAAATATTTTTCTGAATGATCTGATGAAGAAGTTATGAAACATAGACCTATAAATACCATAACACTTCTATTACTAGTAGATGCACCATCCGATTTTGGTTAAAAACAATTTTTTTTTTATTTTTCTCTAGTAATAGTTCTTTATGAGGATAACTTGAGAAGAATTATGGTTTTTTTTTTGGGGGGGGGGTCACATGATCATTTGCAAACACGTTCGATTTTGCCCTGAAAATACCCATAATTCTTTTTGATAGAACAATTTGGTCGAATGTGACACTATTCTCAAAAAAGCCAACTCAACCATGTACTAATGATTTAGTTTGGGGCACTCTGGCAGGGAGGTGTTCGCTTTAGACATGCTTTCAGTTTACACAGAAGACAGTGTAGATATATACCATTTGCTGTGTGTACTTACAGTATGTCTCTGGGCTGGGTTCAATAATGCTGACTGCAGAGCTGTAAGTAATTGCTGAATTGCTGCTTCATCCATGGGTTCTGTCGACAAAGTGTACAAGAAACATTTGGTATTTTGGCTGAAAACAGAAAGATTCTCCTTTTATTTGTATTAATTTTCCTTTTTTAAAATGAACTCCAACTCACAAAGTACAATGTATTAATATTATATTGAGTTGATATTGCTCAGTTAGATTTGACAGCTGGAAACGTTTAGAGAATCATCTCAAGAGCAACTTCCCATGTAATCAAATTTAATTACAGTAATACTACATGTGTATAAAATTATTTTTGATGTACGGTTTATGTATGGGTGTTTTATAGTTTGTTTGCATTCCCTTGTCCATTACACTTACTGTAAAGCTAATTAATTTTCTTGAAACAACCTAGCACAAAAATAGTGATAGTGAAATTCATGCAAAAATAAAGTAGTCCACTGTAATAATAACAATTATTTGAGAATGACTTACCAGCCTCCATGCCAGTTTCTGGTTCCTTTTTTCGGAGGGCATGCAACGTGACTCCAGGTTTAACACCATAACTTTGTACAGTATTCTCATTTCTCATATAACGACCACAGTAAATAAGATCTATTGACAAAGTATTGAGATAAAGATATGTAATGTAACTACCGGTAGTGTTACAACAAAAATCTTATTTGAAATGATCACCAAAGCAACAATGTACATTCCTCTATAAATCCTAACGCAACTGAAACTGAGCCTGAATCTGTGAAAATTTGGCTGCTCATTTTTTGTGTACTGGTATGTTTTTTTTTGCTTTTCTGATTAACTGATTAAGGCAATATCCACATAAATCAAATCTCAGCTACATGTATATTACAACCTTATGGCACTTTTCACACTAATAAAACTGTCTGCAGTCACAAAATTCAGTGTCCTGAGGTCTGATCTCAACAATATGATCATAAAATTATAACGCAGGGTTGCGTATAATCCATTGTACCCCCCCCCCCATTTATTTGACTGCAACATTTCTAAAAACAACGTTTTTACTAATACAGGAAGTGAATCATTTTGCCTCAATACATTTGTCTAGAAGAGAAAGTATTTGTAAAATGATTGTATGGCAGTTTGGAGTATGAAAATAACTGGTGCATATAATTACACCCACTGCTTTTATATTTGTTCCACTTGAAGTTTAAATTAAAACTATTGGAAGACACTAAGCTGCGGTCAAATGTGAGCGACGCCGGGCATAGTGGACACTAGTGTCTTTGTTATCGTAATACCAGCTGTTCGCTGTAAATAAATAGCAATCCTCGCGCCGGGCGACACACCAGGCCAGAATGCAACTAAACTCAGGAATTCTATTCTCACCAAATTGAGACTCGGCCAATGAGATTTTATCTGCCACTTGCTTCTTCAGGCTCTGGACGCTTTCGGATAATTGGACACCTTCTACTTGAATTCGTCCGGTTTTTTCGGGAACTTTTAACGAAACACTGCAAGTCGCCATTTTTTTTCGAGTACAAACATGGACCACCTAGGCACGTTATGTTTTTCATTCACCGCTTAAGTCAGTTGATTTTCTTGCTTGTAAACAACACGTAATGGTGATTTAGCACAATACACCCAATAATAAATAAACTTATGTGTACATATAATTTTCAAGACAGAAATCTGAACACGTAAACCAAAACAAAAATTCGTCCAAAGAATAAAAATTCAGAATGGGCACAAACTAACGACCTGCTTTCTACGTTGTGCAATATTTATTAAAAATAATATATCTAAAAGGAATATTGAAAAGAAAATATTGGCTAAAATTTGGATGGAAACAATTCTAACCAAAAATGAAGAACCATAATTGGACCTATGATTCAACACCAATTTACCGGTAGAACAAAACACCATTGAGGGACAGTGTTCAGGGCGGTGGAAGAAACAAACAAGCAGCCTGTCAGCTGAGATAGCTCCGCTATTATCAATGCACATTTCAATTAAAGAACTGAAGATATCATTAGAAAATGAACAATATGTAGAGTATCAAAACAATCAGACTTGCGGTTTTCAACAAAAAGTGGA
Organism: Saccoglossus kowalevskii; assembly: GCF_978046115.1. Classification (NCBI taxonomy): domain Eukaryota; kingdom Metazoa; phylum Hemichordata; class Enteropneusta; family Harrimaniidae; genus Saccoglossus; species Saccoglossus kowalevskii. The sequence goes on along the minus strand of NC_140653.1, from coordinate 29,638,475 downwards.
AAATATCACTTTTTACCAAAAATTACAAAAATATTCATCAAAATTAGAGAATTGAAGATATCATCATGAAATGAACAAATCTGAGTTAGAACCACATGTAGTACCTATATATGTAGTATCAAAGCAATTGGACTTGCGGTTTTCAACAAAAAGTCGAAAATATCACTTTTTACCAAAAATTACAAAAATATTCACCAAAATTAGAGAATTGAAGATATCATCATGAAATGAACAAGTCTGAGTTAGAACCACATGTAGTACCTATATATGTAATATCAAAGCAATTGGACTTGCGGTTTTCAACAAGAAGTCGAAAATATCACTTTTTACCAAAAATATTCACCAAAATTAGAGAATTAAAGATATCATTACAAAATGAACAGATCTGAGAGAGGTCCACATGTAGTACCTATATATGTAATATCAAAGCAATTGGACTTGCGTTTTTTAACAAGAAGTTGAAAATATCACTTTTTACCAAAAATGACAAAAACATTCACCAAAATTAGAGAATTGAAGATATAACAAAATGAACAAATCTGAGAGAGGTTCACATGTAGTACCTATATATGTAATATCAAAGCAATTGGATTTGCGGTTTTCAACAAGAAGTCGAAAATATCACTTTTTACCAAAAATGACAAATATTCACCAAAATTAGAGAATTGAAGATATCATCATGAAATTAACAAATCTAAGAGAGGTCTACCCAAGGTACATATACACCAAGTATCAAAGCATTCAGGCTTGTAGTTTTCAAGAAGAAATCTAAAAAGTAAAACATCGACACGGACGACAATCACTCATATGATAGGCTCCGCTCCACAAAGTCGACAGCGAAGCTAAATATCACTACATGGCCAACCCCAACCACAGAGGTTTTAGAGGCATTGCTTGTCAGTGACGAGTATGGTTTGCTATAAAATACATGTAAAATTCAACAGTTTCATAGTGAGTGATTGTTTTAGCACACCTGATAAGCTCTGACCTGCCACCTTTTATTAGGCATGACTTGATCTGCAAGGGCAAAAACTGCTGACAATTCCAGATTTTAAGAATATTGACAATCACATAGAGTGCATTACATAAGTATATTTTAGTATTAGTTTGAGTATGATATTTCTAGATTACATATATTATATGTAATGTTCTTACAACAACACACAATTTATTAAATTACAAATTACATGTATTTCAATACAGTGCTTTCAGAAAAAAAAACGTTTATGAATGCATGTCCAATCCAGTTGTTTCAATTTTATTTGAATGAAACGTTCGGTAAATATGTTATAAATTAGTGCAAAATCTTATGCAAACAGCTTTTCTGAAAATATGTACTGATTTGTCAAATCTTTTTTCTTTTTTTTTTTTGTACAAGGAAATAATCAAAGCATGGTGGGTCATCATGCACTCTAGTATTTATGTAAATTATTAATTACTGAAACTTCAAAAAATTCTTCTCTTGTAATTTTTTTTCTAATTTTGTTCAGGACTGGTTGCTGAGGAACAGAAATAAAATAATTTATTCACCTTGACACAAAAAACCCAAACATAGATCAAGTAAATATACATATTTTATTTGGTTTAAAAACATATTTACAATGTTACCATCAGCTGCTTACATATCAAGTATTTTCAACACATTTAAAAAAAAAAATGTTGAATTATATTACTATGTTTCATGGACAAAAAATTAGAACAAAGTCAAGACAGCCAATAATTTCTATTAAAGGTACATAATTTTATCTATGGATTCATTTTGAAAATATCACTAAGTGACCAACATGTTTCTTTCTACATCTTTTTATATATTCAAGTTTAAAGTGAAGTGACTAGAAATAGTCTTTAGTTCAGACAGATTTTCAGTTACACTTAGTTTGGATCTAACAATTTTTTCTGTAATTACACAAAAATAAACCCTTACCCCTTGGGGGTAAGTTGGATATTCATGATTGATTCATGAACTGTTTCACACTACTACTACAATGTAAGTTAATTTAGGGACTTTCAGCAGAAACCACTAGTGTAATATTGAGTAGTCCCACGCAATATAAGTGAATTGTGATTATTCTTCGCAGCCGAATTTGCTTAAACTTGAGATAAAAATAAAATTCACTATAAAAAAACATAATTAAATTCAACATCTCGATTGTGTACATTATCCTCCAAATCACAGTATGATTGTTTCCGTGGTGATATCTATGTGCAATCATTCAAGTTTGTCATATACTTTTCAGACAATAATTGTGCTCTAAAAATTTATATCGTATAGTCTTAAATATTCAAAATCCTACAAATTGATCACAAAACCTATGGATTTTAACTCAATCATTGATTTTAAAAACACTACCGATATACAGTATTCGGAAATATAAAACATTGAAGGGTAAAATGTGCACATTGAAAAAAAAAAAAAACGAAACACGAGTACATATCAAAATAAGATGTAAAACATGGTTAGAAAACAGCACAGAGGTGTTAAAAAACCGGAAGATCGAAATATTAATAATTAAATTTACTAAAAAAGTACAGCTCAATATCAACTGAAGACAGCGAGATTGATGAGGTTGGTATAAAAATATGAAATAAGTTACAGTTGAAATATAAAACAGAATAACTTGTCATGGGAAAACACAATTGTTGATAACTGGCAAACACATAGTACAGTACTACAAGTTACAGGTTAACCATCGACATAGTTGTAAGTTTTTCAATTTGTAAATATCTCATGTTAGTATGACAACGTGGTAGTGTTTACCTTTTCTCTATGTCGATTGCTGCTTTTTGTTTGCGGGTTGGGGAGCTGTCTCACAAATTCATGAAAAAGTTGAACATCATAAAAATTCTTATTTGACAATAAAAAATTAATATTGGAAACTTATAAAATAAGCTATCTGATTCAATTGTGCACCAATCTATGATCATATTTTGGATGACCCTGAAAGTTCCTGCGCTGTCCACATATCAGACTCTGGATTACCCACTCGCACGACACAATTGGTATCCGCAGTTCTTTGGCTTTGTCTTCTAGATTTTGTGGAAGTGTGTGGTCGGCTACGATGATGTCGAAATTCAGTGATGTTCCTGGAAGAAAAAAATATCAGTAAAATTTGAGGCACTCTGCTATTTCAAGTAAAATGAGATGTTTGTTTGTTCGGAAATTCTCCAAATCATAACCTATAAACATGAGATGTTTGTTTGTTCGGAAATTCTCCAAATCATAACCTATAAACATGAGACGTTTGTTTGTTCGGAAATTCTCCAAATCATAACCTATAAACATGAGATGTTTGTTTGTTCGGAAATTCTCCAAATCATAACCTATAAACATGAGATGTTTGTTTGTTCGGAAATTCTTCAAATCATAACCTATAAACATGAGATGTTTGTTTGTTCGGAAATTCTCCAAATCATAACCTATAAACACGAGATGTTTGTTTGTTCGGAAATTCTCCAAATCATAACCTATAAACATGAGATGTTTGTTTGTTCGGAAATTCTCCAAATCATAACCTATAAACATGTATTAAACTATTCCTCAGAATAAATATTTAAATCTAATCTAACTGTTGAGAAAACATGTTACAGTCGCTAAATTATTAGTACATATATTCTCCTTCACAAACATACAGAAAACATGGTCAATGTACCCCGGTAGCTCCTTTTTATGCGATATTTTAGCCATGCAAACTTAGCATACTTACTGGGCTTCTTGGAAATGTCAAAATCCTGCGGCAGAATAACGACTTTCTTACATTTTGCTGCCACAAGTATAGAACGCCAAAGGTGTTCATACTCTGGATCTTTAGAATTCCTAGACAGTACCAAAAAGCGAATACCATCAAATATATTCTGAGTTTGTTGCCTTCAAAAATAAACAGAATCAAGAAAATATTAGGAAAATCTTGAGTGATAAACATGAATGTATAGATAACCACAAGATAAAAGAATGCACCCCAAAGGAAATAACTGAGCATTCTTATTTCATACCCCCTAAGCAGATGTTAAAAGTGAATAATTTAATACAATATATACTAAAGAAAGATTGTCAAAGTACTCTCTGAATTATTTATTTGTAATCATTGTAATTGAAATATGCAATATTTGTTAATCATTTTATTCGCATCATTCAATACCCTAATATTCTTATCATATGTTTTAAAATATGATTCTGAAGTACAACGACAGCAATTAGTATGAACATGATAGAAACAACCGCAGTGTGTTCTTTTGTTACAATTTTTATATTCAGCCACTTATAGGCATTCTCGCTAATTTCGTACATGGCCAAGTTCATATTCATGTATATCAAGGGCATACTGCAAGTTTTGTTTCATTTTTACATTTTGTATCGTGTTGCAAGTCCCTGGATTGCCAGCAGGCACGTTTATTACAAATCATTGTGTACATAATCACAACGTATTGTCCCCCACATAAATATGATATTCACTTGGTTTTAAATTCACTGGATTGTTATTAAGTTCACCAGACATAACGTACAATATTGTAGTTTGTTCTAAAGAAAAAATACACTCTATGACTAATATAAGAGAAAGAGAAAATTAAATACAACTAATAATTAATTCATATACAGTAAACTAAGTATTCACCCAAGATGCAACAAAATAAATAAGAGGCACACTTACAATTCCATAACTGTCTCTGTTTCAATGTTTTCACCAGCCGGTAATAAATAGGATGGAACATCAAGCACATTGTTCTACAGGTTACACATAGGTATATATAATTACTAGTATATATATTCGATGACAGGCAAGTTTTGTTTACTAGAAATAATGTCCCTTGCCTTACCACATTATAAAGCATTTATGATTTTCAACAAGTTACAAACAAATGCATTAAAGACTAAGGATTTGATTAAGTTACTGGAATAAAACTGGGTACTGTTGCATGTGACTGCTATATACGCTAACAGTGACACCTGAATTTCTGCTATATGTATGAAATGTATCGAAAAATGTAGCAATTTTAGTGTCAATCACACACTATGGGATACATTTCAAACATAAGAGAGAGCAATACCATTTACAATGGTGGTTTGAATTTAAGTAAATAATTTTAGCATTATAATGCACCTCACTTTCGTCTATGAATGAAAAGACTTTGACTGGGATCACTGTATACAGCGGTCACATGCAACAACAGTTGTAGAGTTGTCGTGCTGGATCTGTGGTCAGTAGGTTCCCGAGTCCAAATCCTACCTGGGGTTGAATATAAATTCACCTACCAGTTTACAACTGTAACTCAGCCACAAAAAGGAAACACAAGGAATACCAGCTGCTAAACATTGGAAATACTTCTTTGTCCTGCAGTATGTGTTTGCCAGTAAATAGACCTTCAGGCGACACGTCTGAAAATTTAAATGCAAGAGAAGTAATTACTGTACCACTTCAAGTGTGCAGTGAGTGTAGATGTCAGTGTAAATTAGGCAGAGGGTTTTCAACCCGCCTATTCACATAGTTCATACCCACCCACAGACTCCGGTCAGTCAAAATGATTATTTTGAACTGTAGGCATTAATCTGCGATTCAGCCAATGACGGAGAGAGAAATCTAGGTCATGTCACGAACCACGTGACTGAGGCAATGAGGCGGAGCCATATTGCCTCCCCAGTCACTTGTGGTTCTTTTTCTCCGCACGGAGGACTAAGCCAACGCTACGGAAAAGTGGGGTGGTCGGGATCTAAAAAGATCCTCCTCAATGAATTGGGTATCTCTTAGGTAGAAGTGATAAAGATATTTTGCGTTCTCGAGAAGCCTGCCCTCAGCTCATGTTCGAGGGGGCACCAGACGCAAGAGCTAATGAGACCTCATGTGCTCGTACTTGGTGTCTCTGTAGACCCTGTGTCGAGAATGCCAAACAGTTATAAACCTTGAACACGGTTGCAGTGATCCACCTGACAATGGAAGTCGAGGAGGCTGGTCTATCCTGCTTACCCTGGGCATAACGCATAGACATGTGTTTGCTGCCATGCCTCGACTCCCTAGTACGGCTCTCGTGGCAACTCAGTGCTCAAAGCGGGCACAGAAGCAACTCCTCCTGATCCTTCTGGTCAACAATGTTGCCAGCGGGGGGATGATGATCGGTTGTGGATCGTGTCCTGGGATTTGATTCTTGGCGAGGAACCTGATTCGTGTCTTTAGCACGACCCTAGTTCAGACAGACGCCTACCTGAGGCGAGGGCTATTAGTAAGACTGTTTTCCACGTCAAATATTTGAGTGGTGCTGATCAGAGAGGCTCAAAGGGCGGTCTGTTTAGAGTGGACAACACAACCGACAAGTCTCAATTAGGTGGTTCCCTCGTTCGGGGTCTAGGCCTCTAATTAGGCAGTAAAGTCTCCTAAAAGTAGGAGTACCGGCTAGCCTTGTCCCCAGAGATTTCTCAATGGTGGGTGACAAGGCTGACCTATAGCCAACAATCGCTGAAAGGACAAGCTCATTACGTCAAACAGATGGATGAAAAGTCAGCTGCTTGGCCAACAGAGGGATGGCATGGATCAATCTCCCCTCCACTACACCAATCAGTGTATGCTCGCCATTTTGAGACGTAGGCTGTGTTGGTGGGATCCCTGTTTGCCATGGCCAGGACGTTGGCAGCCCACTCAGAAAAAACCTGAGCGAGACAAATAAGAGCCTTGATGCATGTAAGTGGTACACCGCTGGGCTCAGAGTCCGGAAGCCCCACTGATGTTTCGACTAACATTTCCAACAATAGTTGAAACCAGGCCTTGCTTGGCCTGTTGGGTGCCACCCGCGTCAAGTGCAGGTGCACTCCTGTCAAAGTTTCTTCAGTACCCAAAGAATACTGGGAAGGCGTACATGTCCATGTGGGTCCACGGGGTCGACAGAGTGTCCCTGGCTCCTGGAGTGTCGTGTGCGCCAGGAGCTTGGCATTCCGGGGTGTGGTGAATAGGTCTAACTTTAGGCCGTCCTATCGCTAAAACAGTCTGGAGGCTATCCCTTGGGGTATCTGGCACTCCACGTTCTGGAGATGGAGCCGCCGTGAGAGCGTCCGCTTGACTATTCCTCAACCCTGGAAGGTGGTGTGTGGTTAGCTCAACATTGTATTCACATTGTAGTCTAGGGATCGGTTACGCGCTGCCTTCGAGCCGGAATACACCGGCGCAATCTGTGCGACAGATATGTGGGTTCAGCGGTTCTATATCAGGGGTGATCTCTCCTCCGCCAAGGTGAGACCCTGCGAGGCCTGTAGAAGTCAATAGGTTCCTGCCGAACATATGCCCATCCCCCTTGCCGCAAGCAGAAGCACCAAACTTGCTTCCCCTGTGAGCTGGATAGGCGACCACCACCTGGTCCCTTCTTGGTCCCTTCTCCTGTCGCCACTTTCCCCTCCCTCGGAAGAGCCAGGAAGCTTTGATCGTCACATTTCCTTTGGGTCCTTTCCACTTGCCCTTGGCAGAAGCCAAACACACAGTCTCACTTGTACCAACCGGTTGGTGGGATCCCGAATCACCAAGACTGCTCTTTACATCCTCAAAAGAAAGAGGGTGGGGTGGGGGTGGGGGGTGGTGGGGATTTCAGTCTGCATAACTAAGGTGGTGGAGCGCCCAGTGAAAACTAGCCAAAACAAGGGGGAGGACTCTCATGCTCATGCTACACCCCACTCACTCACGTTCACATTACTACACATGCGACTGCTGTGAACCAGAGTGACGCGGTGACTGTGAATTACAGCAATTTGCATGCGGCCTTGAAACGCATCCTATTCTCTAGGCAAAAACCAGAGCCCCATATACAGTCAAAACACAAATAGCATTTGCTATGTGGGTTGCAAGCTGGTAATTCCTGGTGGCAACTACCGTACAATCGCCCTGATCCTTGGGGCGACAAAAAAGAAGGTGAAGAGCCTCTGGCATGTTACCCTTTAGTTCTGTCCATTTCTAAAAACAACATTGATAAAAATGAACAAGACATGCATAAGAGGAACGAATTACAGTTGAAAGCTGACACAAAAAGAACCAACGACGTGGTCAAATTTGCGTCACCAAATTTTTTCGTTCTTGTAAGCAATGCACACAAAAATGCGAAACAGGGGTAACAAATAAGAAAGGCTTATCCTACCAGCCACAACGTCAGCTGCTACGCAGATGACAGCTAGCCAGATCAAAAACTCGAGCAGGAAAAAAATCTGGATGACTGAAATGCACCGAAGTGACTGGGGAGGCAATATGGTGCCGTCTCATTGCCTCGGTCACGTGGTTCGTGACATGAAGGAAAATCTTGAGGTTATGAGGCTTCCCCTGACCTAGATTTCTCTCTCTGTCATTGGCTGAATTGCAGATTAATGCCTACTGTTCAAAATAGTCATTTTGCCTGACCGGAGTGTAGATGTCAGTGCAAAGTATATGCCTTTTACATGTATGAAGACAAGTGAGTGTAGAAGTCAGTACAAAGTATATGTCTTGTACTTGTATGAAGTGAGTATAGATGTCAGTGGTAGTTGAGCACTTAGTATGCAGTGGAGGTGGGTGTTAGATATTGTATTTCTACACATGATTTTTAATGCAGTGAGTTCATAACTCTCAAAAACTATGTATGACCGAACATTTCTTACCACAGCTTCGTCAAAACTGTTGAGAACTTTTCCTCCACCATCTTTTATGAGTTTTTTAATAGCTTCCTTCTCGAAAGGAATATCTGGTTCTAGTGAAAGAAAACAAGATAAATCTTAAAGACAATCACGACACAACACATGAAGGCGCATCACTCAGTAATATACATCTGCATATGCTAATTTATTATGAATATTCATGAGAAACTATGAAACAAGAAACAGGCTCACTACATCACAGGTGAGTGAAGTGAAGCAGTCAACGATGAAATCAAAAACCGAAAAACCTAGGTAAAAGGCAAAAGCACATCTTTGTATCCATGAAAACCATTATAGTAAAGATGAATATAGTAACCTTCATCTGCAACACTTTCATCAGTAGACTCTCCTGGGGAAGTTATTGGCTTTACAAATTTTTTCTTTTCTCCACAGGTCAAGAGAAAAGCATATGCACTAAATAAATTTTTCGATGCCGAGATAGTGTCCATCACTTTTGTTGTTTGACTCATTCTTGCTGGAGATGAGAATCGTAAAGCTCTTGTTGGCTCTGCCTTTGATGGTCCTGGCAGCTCTTGAATCTGAGTCACACTTTTTAATGGCGAGACACGTGCAGGTGATGGCATATTTGTTTTTCTAGGAGACCTTCTAAGAGATGTGACTGATGGACTTTGAGGTGCAGCAACTGATGGAATTGTGGCTTCACCAGCCACAACTGGAATTTCTGAAAGAAGAAAGACAAAGTCTCAGTTCTTATTTCAAAACAAACCACAATTTTAAATGAACTGTTCCAGAGATATAAAAATAAAGATTTATATAATATATTTTGACAAAAAAAAAACATAACAATTACAAAAATTCAATTATTCAATTATAGAGATCAACACACTTGGTTTGGGGGGTTTCCCTCTTTTCTTTGGAGTATCTTTTTCTGCATCATCTGTAACGTCGTCAAGTTTTCGTTTCACTGACTCTTGAACCTTTTCAGGTGTTTTGGTATTTGTTGTCCTGTTAGTTTTTCTTATTCGTCTTCTAGTTGGAATGTAACTGCCACTTCTACTCCTTTTGCCAATTACTAAATTATCTAAAAAGATGAGAAAATATATGTATTGAGTTTTCTTGGTGAAACACTGTAGCCTGTACTAATTTGGATCCACAGTGAATAGCTGTCAAATATGTTGCATATTTCAATTATTATTAACTTATTGACCTTTAACCTTTCAAACCCAAACTAACTTTGGCACTTTTCACAAAATAACCTAGTGTTAGTTTTTCCAGATTTTTGCAAACATTTTGATGAAGACTGGAAGCCAATGGGACAGTACATTCATTTGTTCGAAAATTTAAAAAAATATCTACAGATAAACACATAAAAACGTGGTATCAAAATTTTAGCGAGAAAAAAATATGTCATTCAAATGCAAATTTAAGTCAATTAAATTTATCACATTATAAAGAGTAACACAGATTATTATTTAAACCCTCATACACCTTGAGACAATCAGGTTAATTATTGTCATGACGTCAGTTTTTCCAGTAAGCAGAAAAGTACGAATTTTCACTTCTAAAAGTAAGAACCTTCACTTCTACCTGCCCTCAATGTGTAAAAACACAACATGATTATCAATTTAATTTAGGCCAAAAATTATATTTTTATTTCCAACTAGTGTATTTGCTCTACTAGAAGTGAATGTAAATGACAGAAGTGATAGTAACTATGATCTACCGGTATATAAGTCTTAGTTCAATGATACAGCATACAATAAATTTAATTTTTGGTTAAAAACTTTCTGTTGTGTCTTTGTTGGCGATGTGATAAAAGCCAGTATCCTATTAAAATACCCAGATACTGAGAAAAATGTTTGTGGCCATAACCTAATGATATTAAATTCTTACCTAAACTGACAGAGGCTGATGTCTTACTTGGAGTACTGAGCTTGTTGGCAATGTAACTGTGTGCTTGGTCAGCAGTCAGAATAACTTTTTTTCTTGGGTACCTGAAAAAAAAGAGGAATCAATCTTCATGGGCTATAGTCAAATAACAAGTCCTACAAAAACAAGCGAGGGGAGGCATAACCCATTTAGTGATGTTAAAATGCAGTTATCCTGATATTGATATTGTACAACAGACAAATTTTGTATCATATAACTTCAAGTGCCTGAATCAAAACAATTCTGATTGAAGACTGTAGACATAATGGCACCTGATACAAACACCTTATTTTGTCATGTGACAAATCTTGTTTTACCTTTTTGTATGACCTTCATCTTTCTCGACGACATAGCCTTCTTCATCTGTGTCCTTATCTTTATAATAACCAACAACTATACCTATTAGAAAAAAGACCAACATTTATTAAAAGAGATAATCTCAGGGGTAAAGCATCAAATCAAATTAAGAAATGGGGGATGGGACATATATCTTATACAAATTTACAAGATTTTGCAAATACCACATTTAGCAAAATATTGATAGAAAATCTGGGACACTTTAAAGTTATAATTAATTAGCCTACAATTATTACTGTAGAACCATTAAATTTCTGTGGTACTTTTCAAACATTGCATAGTCCAGTTATGAGTACATGAATTGCTGTTGAGAGTCGCACATACCAGGTTCAGTGTAAGAAAGAAGGAATTCATTCTGGAGATACATCCAAATAGTTTTGATTTTAATTACTGTAAAATAATTTATTTTCCATAGAAATATTTGTTTTCCCAATATTTTACATTCATCTCATCAAAAATTAGTGAAAATACACTTTGTACAAAATGTCTTTTGTTCTTGACAAAATTAATATTCCAGCTAAAATAACGTATTTTACAGTAGTCGGATGTAAAACTGCAAAATATAATATTGCTGAAAATACATGTACAAAATCATGAAATGAACATTTCCACAGTATTTTGAAATACCTGGTTCAAAGTATTCTTCATCAGAAGACATCGCCATCACGCTTTGATGTTTATCCAACCATTCTTTGATAAATATGTTTTTTTCAGAGACTGGTCTTGTATCGCCATCGTCAAACTTTACAATAAATCTGTAAAATCAAAAAGATCAAAAAGTTTAAGACTGCAGGTTTTAATTAATTTGAAGAATATTATCTAAATCAAGTGAATTTACTGAAATTAATTCAATTACTCACTTTCACCCACCCATTCATTTAACTAAAACACAAACTCAAAACATTTCAGCCCCCTAAAATCGTTTTTGCTCCCAGTCCCATGGAAAAATATAAAATAATACAGCATTAATTATTCAATCTACCACAACAAGAAAGTACAAGATGTTCAAGATTTAACATTTACTAAATAATGTTTTTGAATACATGTAGCAAAGGTTGATTTGTATTTAAAAATTTCCTGTCAGACATTTCTCCATTCTACTGTATGTGGTGTATCAGACTAAAACATTTCAAAATAATAAATGTGTGAGGCGCAATGTTTCAAACTAATGTGCACAATAACTAGAAACAACTTTTTGGGTTCTTACCTGCCATTTTTATCATCCTTCTTCACCACAATGCCTGGATAGTAATATCCATCTGGCCACCTTGTAAACACCCTAACTCCAGCCACTAAGTCGGGAAGACAATCTTCAGTCTGTGTGCGCTCTGTAGAATGTGGTAATGCCTCAGACGCCATACTCGTTGATGCGCTGTCTTTCCGGGATAACCCCATGACTACTTCCCCTGCAAATTAACAAAATAAGATACATCAAGTCATTCTGGGAGAGGGGAGGGTTTAGAAATACCAGTAGTGTTTTTAATAATAATGAGAACCCCAATGCAACCTTGACTCAGATAAGATTGCTAATAAAATAAAAAATATGTACACATCAATGTGTACTCAATGTAGTTTTTCTTAGAGGTGAATACATATGGAATGGAATGCATGTATCTCACTCGGTGCCACAGTGGTTATTGACTTACAAGTGAAAAACTGCAATGACTGACCCTGTTATTGTTATTAAGTCGAATCATAAAGTAAAACGAATTGAATCTGTAACACAAATTTGTAGGATTTTTGCAAGTGTGACAGAAAATGTCACAGTTAAATGCAGATTAAAAATGGTTTTAATTAACAAAAGTAAATGTGAGTCAATCCAATAAGCGATTTGTGTATGTATATTACATTTTTGTACAAACTTTAAACAGAAAGGATTCAATAAATTACATTGTCATTGACTACACACAAAAATCATAAGTTATTCTTAAACTCCAGGATACACCAGCATGATAAGATGAAATAGAATTACCAAGAGATTTCTTTCGTTGTCCAACTGTTTTTGTTACTTTCTCACCATCAGATGAACTAGTGTGAGCCTCTCTTGGCGTGGCACTCAAACGCCTTCTGGCAGTGGACTTATTGACATTCGTCTGCTTGCCAATCTGTGGAGTTGTCACAATCTTTCCACCAGCCCGTCCTTTTTTCTTTGGTTTCCCACCACTGCCTTGAGCTACTTCGGGTACCGAAGTTGCATTCTTTTCATCTGTATGTTCTGTTTCCATGGTTACCACATCATCTTTCAGTGCTTCCTGCTCAGATGATGCATTTGAGTTTTGTTTCTTCATGCTATAGGTCCTGACTGGTTTATTGAAGATTGCACCATTCTCTTTTTGGGTAGACGACGCCACAGGTGACATTACTGACATTGATGCCTTCAGACCACTTGGAGAGACAACCAACGATGTTTTTCTTGGAGAGGAACGAGTACTAGAACTAGTACTCGATGTATAAGAGCTTGCCCCTGATGACAATGACCTATCAATACACAATGTTTTTTCCAAGCTCAGAGCCCCTTTAGACAGCGTTGGTGATTTTTCCAAACTTGAACTACTCAAGATTTTACCCGTTGAACTATCACCACGAGAGATACTAGATAGACTGAGACTTACACCAGGAATTGAGCTACTGGAACTGGTTTTTTGTAAACTGAGAGAACTGCCTGTTTTGGACAATGAGCTGACATCGGCCATTTCACCCGATGTAGATATTTTTGATGCCGTTGTAGATAAGCTACTACTCATACATGTACTACCAGTGGTTGATAGCGTAGTTTGTACATTTGACTCCATTCCCGACTTGGCCAGTAATAATGTTTTCTCAATTTCAGCATCATGAATTGAAGTAGCACGTAATCCCATCCCATTTGGTGATGTCCTCTCACTACTATGTTGTTCAATAATAGGATCGTCCATTTCCTAGAAATAGAACATATTAGGTATAATGTAATCAAGCACATTGAATTAAAGTGTCTCAGTTTTCATGCAATGTGTATTCAAATTTGCCGTAAATGAAAAAAGGATATTTGTTAACACATGTTCTGTATGAATCATATTGAACATTACATGTCACCATGTTTGCAAATGCAGGTTTACCACCAACATCAACATATTGCAGTACATGTGAATCCTAATAAAGTATGGAGCAGTGATGTCCCTGGGTATCCCTCTACTGTACAAAAGAAAAACTGAGCTAAAATGAAAAACAAAGCAACGTGACAAGTGAGTAAATGTGACCGAGACAATTTTTCAACTCCCAAAATACCTGCAAAAAATATTACGCTATCGTTCGTTATTCTTGCTTAGACAGAACAGTGTACAAATTTGCAGAGGATGGTACAAGTTAGTTGAAAGATGATGGCAGTTTTATTTCAGGGGAATTTTTACATTGCAAGTTGAAAACATTGATATTCATTGTACCACGATTCTGCACGTTTGGAACATATAAAATCCGGTTTGTTGACCACTGGTCATGCAATATGCGCATGGGCACAAACGATAAATGTGCAAACACTATCAATTCGGGAATCAAACTATGTGAACAATATAGATTAAATTGAGAAAATGTTGTCATGTTAGAAGTCTTTCATAAAATAACAACCCCAAGTCAAGGGCGTGTCATTTTATAACAGTCACACTTTGCACATGCCAAATGTCAATACCTCACAAACATTCCCGGATATAACCTTTCCATGTTCATCAATAGTTTCTTCAGTAATGATACGTTTCACCGTTACAACAGTTGTTATTACAGTTCGGCGGGTAACCTTTCGATGAGTCAAACTGGTTTTAATGTGATTGTCGTCATTCTCAGGTTCCTAGTAACAAAAATAATGATATATTATTATTATCTTTCATGGGATTGGTCAAATTTGGTAGTTTGTGTCTATTTTAGCATTACCAGTGACAATATAGGACGGTAGTTATCACATCAATTTCAAGATTCTGGTTGAAACATTTGGTATCCCACAATGCAAGATGCTACTTGTTTGGTGGAAATTGAGAGAAAATAATAATCGGTCAATATATAAGTGAAGTTGTTTTTATTTCAAACATAATGCAGGATCTGGTGAACAGAAAATGGGCTATTCTGTACATCTAATCATTCAGTGGAAGTATTACACATAGCATGGCAACCAAAAGGTTTAAGTTTGATTTCCAATAATTACACTACCTTATCAGAAGGATGATCATTTCCTCTACTCTTTGCAGGTTGTTGTGAACTTTGACCTGGCTTATCACTTGCCCTGTCATCCTTTTTATCTTTACCATTATTTCCGTTGTTGTTGTCATTGTGACCATTATGATTCCCATTATGGTCACCATCAGCACCTGCTGCTGTTTTTTCTCTGACTTTTTTTTTTGGTGTTGGTACTTTGTTGGACTGCGAGTCTGAAAAGATGTATGGATCTCTGCTTTTTGGATGGCTATCCTTCTCAAGGATCGTCTCTTCCTCTGCGACTGGTTCTGTCAAGACCTCCATGTTGTAATCACAAGAAGACCCCTCTTTCCTCAAGCTTCCCCCATCCTGCATTTCTTGTGTTGTTTGTTTCTCTGCATTCTGAATTTTCTTAGAATGCACAGCACTTTCAATCTGTTGTACTTCCTGTGATTTAATTGATCTTAAACTAAGTCTAGGACTGTCTTGTGTTGGCATGGCAACAACATCGTGATGGACATCACTATCTTGACTGTCAATCAATTTCACAACTTTCCTCCTTTTTGATCTGCCCACTTCTTGGGATTCAAACAAATCCAATGATTCCAGAGTTTCTTTTAGCTCATTTTCCTCTTTAGATTTCTTCATCAAATTATCACTCTCCTCTTCATCTTTCTCATCTGCATCACTTGAGTCTCTTCCTCTATTCTCAGGCTGTATGAAACTTTCTCTTTCATGCAACATCTTTATGTCTTTCTCGTTGCTACTCTTGCTACTCACTTTTCGTCGTTTTTTATTCAGCTTACCATTTTTACTTGATTTGAAATCAAAAGGATCATCACTAAAAATAATGTCAAAATTATGTCAGTTTATAGATTTTAAAATGAAAAATATAGTCAACTTGATGTGAAATTGTGCAATGGGGATGATGAATATTTTTGTGCCTTATGATTAGCCAATCTAAAAAAATAATTAGCTGTTCAATTGATTGGTGACAACACAAGCACAGAGTACTTCCAAACATCACATCACACATATTACAACAAACATTACAAATGCATCTAAACACTTTTTATAAACCAACATACTGTTTTACTGTGAATGAAAAAGCGAGATTGATTTTTGAAACAGTTCGTAGTGGTAAGCTGATATCAATATTGCTATTTTGTTTGCAAAACAGTAATACTTCGGGCTGGGTTGCATAACAGTGAGTTATAGGTATTGCAAGAATGAAGGTTGGGTTTCAGAGTAACTATTCACCTTTCATCTGAGTGTCTCCTTTTCTCATAGTCTTGGCATTCTTTGGGTCCAGGTATTTTGGATTCTTTAATCTTGGTAAAAATTGATTCACCAGACGACTGTGTTTGATCTTTTTCAATGGAATGCTCAGCAGACTCTGGTTCTAAACAAAAAAAAGAAAGAAAGCAGTAAAGTTAGTGTTTAGCTATTCTAATAAACATTAAAAAGTTTCACCCAAAAATGTTGTTGTTGTAAAACTCACTTTGTAAATGAAAAACTGGGGTGTCGGTGTTCTCGTCCTGCGAAGGTCCTGCCACACCAACCGTAAGAGAAGGAACATCATCAAGGATAGCTTCTTTTACTGTTACAGTGCTTTCTTTCGCAGCAACTGGCTCCTGAAAAAAAAAATTAAAGTAAAACCCAAATTTAAATGTACATTTCTGTAATATAAGAATTACAAGAGGAGTCTCACCAAATATAATGGCTGTCTTGATAGCGGCGAATATGATTAATACAAGATCTTTGTTTGGGGTCATTACAATTTTTTTTATTTTTTTTAAATTAAACTATTTATATATTTTTTTTTTACTGATCATTTTTTGTCGGACTACTGTCCCTCTTGTTAGGTAACAGGTAAATGAACTAACAACCTTAAATAAAGATATTATTTTATTAAACAAATTGGATAGCAGCATATTTGCTGCCTTGACAAATTTATAGAGACTATTAATTTCAGTAAAGATGAATTAAATCAAGATAATGAAGATAATGCCTAGTAACTTTTGCAATATACATACATCTAACTACATATTATTTTGTGTAGCTCTCCTTCCATCAAAGCAGATGACAAGAAAAGAAAGAACTTAATCACAGTAGCACAATGGGCCATTCCAGTTTATATCTGCACCCCCCTGTTGATGAATTTGTGTGTTTACTTCATACAGGGTATAATTTCTATGGGTGTATAAGTCATACAAAGTTTTATTTCTAAATCACCATTCACCATACAGTAATGGAAATCCAAAACTATAGATCCTACTTACAGTGTTGATGAGTTCCTTTGTGACACCATACAGAGTAGGATTTCCAAATATAACTCTCATCATATGCTAATTTACCAAGTTCAAGTTTTTATATTTGATAATGGAAATCCAAACTAGTCCTGATTCACGGTGTTGATGAGCTCATTTGTCCCACCATCATTATCTATTTCATACTGAAATTTGTTTAATTGCTATCAAATTATTGCTCAAAAAAAATATTTCATTTGTGAGACGTGCTTTTGATACAAACAGAAGATCGCGATCGACCCTACACAAAACTACCACCATTTTGTCTTTCTTGTCTTCGTTCGGCAAAAACAAAAAACTCGCATATTTACTATTTGTTTAACGAGCGCATTTTTGTTTAAAAATATCAAACAAGAATAAACACTAAGTAAAATAGGAATCAACTGCTTCGTTTTATTTGAGTAAGATGAAAACCATGCAAAAACAATAGTAGTGAAACCCAATAGTAGTGATCACTGTGATTATTATATAAATTTCTTGCAAAGTCTGGAACGATACTGAAAAAAAATTTTTGATTTCCTTCTATATTCATGCTTGAAAGTAGGCTGAAGTATCCGCAGGTGAATACGAGTATCCAGATAATAAGTTAGGATTGATCAGTTCACACGAATTGTTCTGTTCTGATTCATCATTGCAAAACAATGGCCTGGAAACTGCCCAGCTTGAGGGAAACAGTATTGTGGAAAGAAAGAACAGTATCAGACCCAATACCCTTAAAAGACCTGATGAGAACACTGCAGAATCGCGGGCGAAACGAAAGTTACGCGGCTATTGTCTAAGCGACGCAGGCCCGAGGAGAACACTGTACATGTAACCAGAACATTCAAGATTGGCAGAAAGTTGTACGGCATATGTCTTCGATTTTGTCTATTGATGAATATGACGCACAAAGTGAAATTGAACTTGCGTTCATGAAAATCGGAAAGGGTACTGCCTTTTCGTCAAACTGAAAAAATGGCCGCATCACTCTTGTAACTGCGCATGCGTACTCCCCATATTCGCATACATTTGATGTTTTTAGATGCCGTATCTGCTCAAATAACATCAATCATGATATAATAAATCATTATATACTATATTTTCAGACCTTCCAATGAAATATTACCAGTTTTTTTTTCGACAGAATACGTTATTGCAATATGCAAATTAGGCTACTCACCCTAGTCAAATATTTGTTAAGAAACTTTAAACACTCTAAGTTATAAATTAACAAGCCATGCATGGCACAGTCCCTGTAAGTTATCAAATTTAAGATACATAGTTTTGTTTATAGTAATATGGCTGGAATATAACCATGTCAGGAATATGATTTTTTAACATTAAAATTGACATTTGTATCTGATCGTCAAACAAGTAGTAGTACTTGTCCATATTGAGAGATATTGCTCTGGAACAGCATTCAAAATCAGCCATTTTGAATACATGTATATATAAAACGTGATGTATAACGAATATTTAAAATTTGAATATAATCAGTCAAAGCATTTCAGAGATATGGCTCTAGAAGCCCATTCATTAAAACAAAATGGCCGCCAGACAGCCATTTTGAATCCGATCTGAAAAATAAATGATGTGCATTAGGAACCTGCAATGTCTAATATATGTACCAAGTTTGAACGAAATCCATCCATAAATGCCAGAAATGCTTGATATTTGATGATTTTTTAGCACAAAAATGGCCACCATTTGGCCATTTTGAATGGGATCATCAAACCAATATATCTGTCTATCTATGACATGATGTATAATGAATATTTAAAATTTTAACATAATCAGTGAAAGCAAGTCAGAGATATGGCACGAGAGCCACATTCATTAAAACAAAATGGCGGCCAGTCGGCCATTTTGAATCTTATCTGAAAAACAAAATTATTTGCATTAAGGTCCCATAATGTCTAATGTATATACCAAGTTTGAACAAAATCCATCTGTAAATAGCCGAGAAATGCTTGATTTTTAGGATTTTTTAACACAAAAATGGCCACCATTCGGCCGTCTTGAATCAGATCGTAAAACAAAATGATGTACATCAAGGTCCTATAATTTCTAATGTATATACCAAGTTTGAACAAAATCCATTTGTAAACAGCCGAGAAATGCTTGATTTTGATGATTTTTAGCACAAAAATGGCCACCATTCGGCCATCTTGAATCAGATTGTGAAACAAATTGACATGCATATGTATAATATCATGTATGATGTATGTGTGAAGTTTGATTGTGATTGGTCCAGGCATTTCTAAGATACAGATACTGCGCCTGAATGGGGACTAATTAATGCAATAATTGACTAATTAATATGCATGGAATTGCACCAAAATCTAATCAGCGCATCTACTCATCATATATTAGCTGTGTGCCAAATTTCATTTGAATTGAAATTGTAAATCTTGAGTTATCAGTGGAACAAATTTTAGTCACAGAGTCACAGAGTAACAGAGTCACAGACACCGGTACCACATAAGCTTCGTTTCACGGGAGATAAAAATGGCAGTCAAGATCTTATTAAGAGTGAGACCACCATGCAGAGTGTTTTTATCCCTCAAATAGCGACCCATCCTCTCAAATCTTTCAAGGTGGTTACATGGATCAGTGAAAAAGTGGACACGATGATGGGAAACAATGATGAATATATATAGGTGTGACGTAAGTTTAGTAAGTGATTTGCATATTAATATTGATACATTGTATGCAACATCTTGTGATGACTTGGGCTCAGTTCCAGGCCTAGCAGTTGAATGATAAATATTTTAGTTACATATTATTCTTTCCAGTGCGTTATTCTCCTCCCAGATTTTGTGACCATAAACTCACTTGGCTCACTCTACTCTGAGAAATCAGTTCTCAGTTCATAGAATTAAAATGGTTGTCTCTACCATAACAAAATCTTTGCAGCCATTCATATCTAATGTCTGGGGTAGCGCATATAAACAGTAACAAATATTTTATCTTCATTAGAAATGCAGCCATGTAAAACAATGTCATTATAGATTTTATGGCTGTTGATGCTAAACCCTTTACGTCAAACATCAACAAATTTTTCATTTTGACAAATACAAAAAGTAAGTGACATAAAAATAGCTGCAATATTAGCACAACCCATGATTTTAACATGCACTTCTGATACATGTACCAGTGATCACATAAAAAACTCAGCGCAGTCTAGAATCATACCACGATAAATGAACAATTATGCAAATAACATGAAGCTGAGGAATACAATGAATGTCTTTGGAATGTTTTATATGTAACACAATTATTCCATATATGATAGGGTTTACAGCAAACACGTATAAAAAGTTAATTTCTTGTCATTAGGCTATCATCAGATGTGCACACTAACCAACCAAATATTTAAATGAATTAATGAAACAATTAAATGAAAGCAGTGATTGGCCTAACACGTACCTCTTTTTTCTCCTCTGTTGTTTCTTCCTGTTTTGATAGCCTAGACAGTGCCAATGGAGTACTGTGTCGCGGTTTCCGAGACCTAAGTTTTACAGATGGTGGTGTTGCACTGCTGACAGGACGTAGAAGTCCTTCAGAGGGGAGATTAAATCGAAACCCAACAGAATGTTCAGAGCCTTGTTGTACCATTGATTGTAATTCCCTTTTGTTCTTAGTTGTTACTGTGGCAACAGACGATGAGACAGGTTCATCTAAGTCATGACAGGCTTCAACAACAGCAGGAGTTTCCGTGCGTTCTGAGTTCTCGTTCTCTCTACCATCTCCATGTAAAGAGGACTGCTCCACTGGACTCACGGCCGGTGTGTCCTTTGTTACCGACTGATTCGGCGTTGTTGATTTCCTTTCGTCATCTACAACGACAGATTGCTCGGACTCCTCCATCATTTGAAAAGAACTTGTTCCCTCATCAGCTATTTCCATGGGAACAGGTTCTGCTAATAATGACTGACTTGGGGAGTCTCTACTCAATGAATCATCTATTCTGGAAGCTGAAAACAAATCAAAAACAAGTTTTCATGTAATTATCATAAATACAACTATAAATAAATAATACAGCTATCTATGATTTAATTTTCATCTCTGGGCAATTTGGTGATTTGGTGGGTTTTCAAAGTTACATGAAAGTATTGAATGAAATGTTCACCTGTACAAAATATTGTTACTGTGGAAAACTGAAAGATACAACACAGTGGAATACCACACTCAAAACAGATACCGTAATGGACAGCGCAATTTTTATATTCAGGGTCACATTCAGCAAAGTGCCCACCCCTTCAAAATGCCACTAATTTAAAACTTGGTCTTTGATCATTGCTTAACGAATACTAGTAATCGTTTTTATATGATACAGAGTGGATATCGACCGAACTACCGAGAATATGTTGTGAATGCGTAGACCAAGGTAATCGTGAATAAACTACCTTCGACAATAACCTGGTAATAAAAAAAAAGCAGTAAATATTTCATGCCATATTCAGGTTAACAGTTTTTTGAAAAAACCATGTCGTTTATTCGCCGAAATCAAATCATACTTCGAAAGCAACAATTCACTAACGTGGTCCAGTACGGTAGATACAACACAGGGAAATAGCACACTGAAAACAGATAGATACAACACAGTGGTATATCACACTGAAAACTAATAAATACAACACAGTTGAATATCTCACTGAAAACAGATAGATACAACACAGTTGAATACCACACTGAAAACTGTTCCAGTACACAATTATCAAAAGTAATAAAGCAAGTGTAGCAAGATTTTTTTTTAAATCTGATGATTGATTTCTGAAATATCAACATGCATAAGCAAACACATCATGCTATTGCACACAGGAACATGTGCTCCATTAATTATTAATTTTTTTTATTTTTTATTCAACATTAAAAAAACTGCTGAATGCTGTGTATGACAATAAATGGTCACGTTTGTGTTGTCCAGTATATATGTATTACATTGCAATGTAGTAGCAAACATCAACACTCACTCTTTGAAGAACTACTAAATTGCGGAACACAATGTTCTACAATCTCACAGCTCTCATTATCCTCTGCTATTCCCTCTGACCTTCCTTGACCTTGAGATTTTGACCATCCTTGACTTTGAGATTCAGTGTCAGCCTGAGACTGTGTATATCGTAGACACCACCCTTCACTCTCCTCATCCTCATCGTACATCACAGCGTCAGTCTTCGTCTTCTGATGTGATGAAGTCCTTGTTTCCAGATTGCTATGCATAGAATATCTTTCACTGTAACCATGGCTACTGGAAAGATAAAGACCTAAAGAGGGGGCTTCTGAAACTACAGTTCTTGTATGGGCATTTACAACTGGATCAAATGTCTTTGTGTATTTTTGCGGAGTAAGATGGAATAAGTCCTATTTGAAAAAAATAAAATAAAAGATATGAGCATGTAATGAACAAAATTCTAATCCAAAAAATTAGTTGGCGATCCGCTCCGCTCAAAAACAAGCAACATGTTTTTTGGCTGTTTCCATGGTGACATAAACGTGAAGCTGACGTCGGTTTATAACTAATACGAAGTTCGCAAACACAATTCAGTCTTTAGAAGTCACTTAGTTTAGTACTAGGACCACAGTTACTCTCTCCTAGTAGAGTTACTGTGCTAGGACGTATTCTGCTGTTACATTTATTATTTCCAACCGTTTTGCGATAGCATTTTTTAGAATGAAGCGTTTCCCGTAAATGCTGGAAAGCGAAATAATGAAATAACGAAATGGTAAATATTTACCTAAATTGTGTTGACCTTCATAACAATATACTTCATAATGCAAAACACTAGTCACAGTGAGTAATTTAAATATACGACTCCTAATCGAAAAATATGACCACAGTCCAGAATTTCAGACGGATATTAAGCAACCTAAGAGCATATCAGAAGCATTTACTCTAAAATATAAAAAAAGAACTGCAGTCAAAAGTCAAGAATGCCAGCAAATAAAGGACTCTGTCCCACAATCCTTTGTGCGCGTTATTACGGACACGCGCAAAAAACTGTACCACGCTTGTCAAATCTGGGTCAAATATACAGTACGCTACTATCTTGCCACAGATTGTTTAGTAGTGGAGTGTTCGGTGACCATTGAATTAGCCCGTGATTCATATTTTATGTGTATTAATTTATTCATCAATTTTCGTGACTGACAGTACTGCCCAAATTTTAGTCAAAAAACGCAACTGGTGAAACGGAAGAGCATCGCCAGGCGATGGACGCAGGGCTCTTTGGCAACGACCGCATATAGAGGTCAAAATACGCGTTCTATTTTTACGCGTTAAATTTGGCTCTTCCCTTTCTACTCAGAATGTTCTACTTTTGCAGCCTAAGTAGCAGGTTTTTCGAAAAACGTCTAAAAAACACAAGAATTAGTAGAAATGTTCCTGTTTTGGGCGGATTATTGATAGAGAATAATGTCTTTATTACAAAAATGCTGAAAAACCGTGAGTTGTTGCCTTAGTTATTTTTTTATTGGCGAAAAACTGCGAACTCGGCAAATTTGGTTGCACAACTTCCCTTTATCATATACACCCAGCGACACCGATGCCAGCTGACTGTGTACAAAACTGGTAGGAGGTAATACATTTGGGGCGAAAGTATTCAAAAATAAGTTTTTGGATGTTGCAATGGCAGTGGTGGGCCAGGATTTTTTTCCAATTAGTGACGGCACGACCTACCTGTGAAGTATGAACAAAACCAGCCGAGCCGTTGCTGGTGAAAAGTTACCCCAACTTTAGGGTCAAATTTCTCGGTAATGAAAACAGATATCAAAAATTCAAATGGTAACTTTGTGCCCACACTCAAGCTGAGTAGAATGAGCTATGTTTGAAGTGTTTTATCCCAAATTTGTAGGAGGAGATACATTTGGCGTGAAGCTATCCAAAAATCAGTTTTTTGGCTGTTGCTATGGCAACGGTGGTCCAAAAAAAATTTTCAGATTTTTCCTTATAACTAGGGATAAGGTGTGACCTACCTGCCAAGTTTGAACGAAATCGGCCAAGCCAAAAAAGTCACAGAAGAAATAATACGTGAACACTGGAACACTGGAAATGTACACACACAGACACACACACACACACAAAACGACAAAAGTGATTATAAGGGCAATCCTAGCGGAGCGGATCGCCAACAGTTAAATACCTCAGACAGTTCAGGTTCTTCAAGTCTAGGAACTTCTTTTGGCTTTCTCAGCTGTGAATCAGTTTTATCCAAGCACTGAACTGATGAACTTTGACATTGTGTCCTTCCTTTCTGAGCGGAGCTTTTCTCCATCTCATTCCTAATTTTCATTGGCTTGTTGACAGAAGCAAACTCTGGTGATGGATGGTGGGTAGGTTCATTTTCAGATGAACTCTTAGAGGAACTAGTCGTTATATCTTTCTGTCTTCCAAGTGATGCAGATCTGCTTCGACCACTTTCATCGGTTGTGATATATGGCATTGATTGCACTTGTGCCTAACAGTATGCAAATTTATATAATATTTTGGAATAGTTCAATTATATCATAACAGTCTATCACTATCCAAATTAAGTTACCCTTAGAGACGATTACATTATATTTTTACTTGTACATGTACATGACATAAATTTGTACTTGACAATGTGAATTATAATATTTTAAAAATAATTTGAATTTGGAGAGGTAAATTACATTATGGGGAAAATACCCAGAATGCATTTTTCTGTGTTTTGAGATGGTAAAATACGATGGTACTCAAAATGGACTTGACCTGACTTCCTGAAATAATCGGCTATGAGGTACACATTCTGTACCCAAGAGCAATCGCAATCATTATTTTCTGCCACAATTCTTTTATAAAATTTTTCATATATTTGATTCTGGGCCAAAAACAATTGATCATGCATGACCAATTCAACAAAGAATCTTAGGATTAAAATGAATAAATAATAAAAGACTTATGATTCTGTGCATGTAAGGCAGTGGTAGGTTGGCAAGTTGGCAACTAGTTAGTAGCTGGGCAAGTTGGCAACTAGTTAGTAGCTGGGCAAGTTGGCAACTAGTTAGTAGCTGGGCAAGTCAGCAACTAGTCGGTAGCTGGACAAGTCAGCGACAAGTCGGGAGCTAAGTAAGTCAGCAATTTTCATTATTACCTGCAGTGATGAGGACACTCTACTTTCTAGGGAATTCCCAGCCGAGCTAGAAGACGACGTTCCAGATGAAGTTGTTCCACTGTTGCTATGACTACTAGAAACTTGCTGCTCTTCATTTAAAACTTGCTGCCATTTTGGAATCTGAATATAAAGACATTCAAGCATTAAAATATTCTTAGACATCCAGTCATAAGTATTACATTTGACATATAAATTTGTTTTTCCGGCCAAAATGTTATGTTTCATTGGATATCGAGTTCTCGTTGTTATTGTCTATAGTAGTTGTATAATACATACCTGTAGATCAACTTGTTCTTGATCAGCATCAATCACGTCATGCATGTCATTCTCACTTTTACCAGACTCTGGTATGATTAAAGAGATAAATAGTCACAAAGTAGCAAACAAAAGTTTCATGGAAAAGTAGAAAAAAACCTTCCAAGTCACAAAAGAATAGACACAGATGCTGCTCATCGTTAGTGGATAACAATGTAGAGTTGTTTTTGATAATGTTTATTTACTAAAATAAAAATGAACATTAAATATGAGCACACCCAGATGATACAAATCAATTAAACCCTAACTATGTTACTTCAATGCGGCTTTCAGTGATTTATTGCAAATCCAAAAGAAGTGCCTGAAGCTAGCCATTACAAAAATATTTTAAAGTCACATGATAATTATAAAGATGTCAGACGTTCTACAATATTTTGTTTAGTTATGACCGAATTGATTGATTTCATGAATAATTAATCACTAAGCATACTAATGTTATTTTAGAAATCTTATAAGAAGCACTATTTCAAATCAAAATATGCAACCAAACAGGACTCCATGCAAATCTGCACCATGCACTGTTTAACAATACTGATAGATGAGATAAATTCATGAGTGACACAATGATATTTGAAGAGCATGACTATTTTTGAGCCAAATCTATATATACATGTACCATTGTTTTCTGGAGAAAAAAAAAAAAGTTTCACTATCTCAATTCAATAATTGACATTCTTGATTCGTGATTATATTCAAGGAAGACAGAGAGATATTGTACTTACCAGTCTGTCCTTCAGTAGGGGAGTCTGCTATCAGAATGGGGTTGGGATCAAATGCCTCAGGACTGGGTGGAATTCTGGAAAAGTTGCAAATACACAGTTTTTATGAGCACAACATTGTATTCAGTTTCAGAGCATGTAACAGTACACATTACATCTCAATATTATATTTATTGCACAATGGACACAACAGATATATTGACAATGTGCACACCAGGGGAAAGGGGCCATATATAGCATTATATAAGCGATGCTGTTGTTTTGGAACCATTTGTCATGTTAAAAATTCTATAACAAACAGTACAGCTACACAAAGCAGCATTGGGTGTACATATTCTACTGTACTTTACTTACTTATCCTACTTATCGCCTAGGGTACTCACCTCAAAAAATCGTATTTTTAGGGGGGTGGGCACTTAGTCAAGCACCCAATTTGAAAAAATTGGCCAAAAATAATTTTTTTTTACCATGTGCCAGATAAGCGGGTATGTCTTTTTTGGTGAAATTAAAATTATGAAATGAGCTGCATCGTCATAGATTTCCACAACTCTTTCAGCAGTCGATATCCATGCTAAATTTAATTACTTGCATTCAGAAAAGTCAAACAATGCTCAACAACCAGGTTTTATGACTGGACAGTCAAATTTGGCACATTTTTGAAGGGAATGGGTGCTTAGCCGAGTGTGAACCCAAAAATAGAAATTCCCTAAAAGAAGGGCTGGGGGCTTAGATGAGCATGGGTGCCGAGTCGGATGAGTACGGTATTGTTTACTGATTGGTCTTTACCTACATTGCATATACTACATGCAATACACAGTCCATTTGAACACAATAAACATAAACACTAACCATCGTCATAACTAATGCTTTAACGACACAAAAAACATTAACTATTGTCTGTGGAAGTACAACTGTCTTTTATCAAATCTCTAAATGTACAGTTCTGAGAACAGTGTCGGTTTGAGCTGACATGCTACTTGTCTTCAATGCAATGTTGATCAGTGTCAGTTTGAGCTAACATGCTACTTGTCTTCAATGCAATGTTGATCAGTGTCAGTTTGAGCTAACATGCTACTTGTCTTCAATGCAATGTTGATCAGTGTCAGTTTGAGCTAACATGCTACTTGTCTTCAATGCAATGTTGATCAGTGTCGGTTTGAGCTAACATGCTACTTGTCTTCAATGCAATGTTGATCAGTGTCGGTTTGAGCTAACATGCTACTTGTCTTCAATGCAATGTTGATCAGTGTCGGTTTGAGCTAACATGCTACTTGTCTTCAATGCAATGTTGATCAGTGTCGGTTTGAGCTAACATGCTACTTGTCTTCAATGCAATGTTGATCAGTGTCAGTTTGAGCTAACATGCTACTTGTCTTCAATGCAATGTTGATCAGTGTCAGTTTGAGCTAACATGCTACTTGTCTTCAATGCAATGTTGATCAGTGTCAGTTTGAGCTAACATGCTACTTGTCTTCAATGCAATGTTGATCAGTGTCGGTTTGAGCTAACATGCTACTTGTCTTCAATGCAATGTTGATCAGTGTCAGTTTGAGCTAACATGCTACTTGTCTTCAATGCAATGTTGATCAGTGTCGGTTTGAGCTAACATGCTACTTGTCTTCAATGCAATGTTGATCAGTGTCAGTTTGAGCTAACATGCTACTTGTCTTCAATGCAATGTTGATCAGTGTCAGTTTGAGCTAACATGCTACTTGTCTTCAATGCAATGTTGATCAGTGTCAGTTTGAGCTAACATGCTACTTGTCTTCAATGCAATGTTGATCAGTGTCAGTTTGAGCTAACATGCTACTTGTCTTCAATGCAATGTTGATCAGTGTCAGTTTCAGCTAACATGCTACTTGTCTTCAATGCAATGTTGATCAGTGTCAGTTTGAGCTAACATGCTACTTGTCTTCAATGCAATGTTGATACACGTCAGTTTGAGCTAACATGCTACTTGTCTTCAATGCAATGTTGATCAGTGTCGGTTTGAGCTAACATGCTACTTGTCTTCAATGCAATGTTGATCAGTGTCAGTTTGAGCTAACATGCTACTTGTCTTCAATGCAATGTTGATCAGTGTCAGTTTGAGCTAACATGCTACTTGTCTTCAATGCAATGTTGATTAGTGTCGGTTTGAGCTAACATGCTACTTGTCTTCAATGCAATGTTGATTAGTGTCGGTTTGAGCTAACATGCTACTTGTCTTCAATGCAATGTTGATCAGTGTCAGTTTGAGCTAACATGCTACTTGTCTTCAATGCAATGTTGATCAGTGTCGGTTTGAGCTAACATGCTACTTGTCTTCAATGCAATGTTGATCAGTGTCGGTTTGAGCTAACATGCTACTTGTCTTCAATGCAATGTTGATCAGTGTCAGTTTGAGCTAACATGCTACTTGTCTTCAATGCAATGTTGATCAGTGTCAGTTTGAGCTAACATGCTACTTGTCTTCAATGCAATGTTGATCAGTGTCAGTTTGAGCTAACATGCTACTTGTCTTCAATGCAATGTTGATCAGTGTCAGTTTGAGCTAACATGCTACTTGTCTTCAATGCAATGTTGATTAGTGTCAGTTTGAGCTAACATGCTACTTGTCTTCAATGCAATGTTGATACACGTCAGTTTGAGCTAACATGCTACTTGTCTTCAATGCAATGTTGATCAGTGTCAGTTTGAGCTAACATGCTACTTGTCTTCAATGCAATGTTGATCAGTGTCAGTTTGAGCTAACATGCTACTTGTCTTCAATGCAATGTTGATCAGTGTCGGTTTGAGCTAACATGCTACTTGTCTTCAATGCAATGTTGATCAGTGTCGGTTTGAGCTAACATGCTACTTGTCTTCAATGCAATGTTGATCAGTGTCAGTTTGAGCTAACATGCTACTTGTCTTCAATGCAATGTTGATCAGTGTCGGTTTGAGCTAACATGCTACTTGTCTTCAATGCAATGTTGATCAGTGTCAGTTTGAGCTAACATGCTACTTGTCTTCAATGCAATGTTGATCAGTGTCAGTTTGAGCTAACATGCTACTTGTCTTCAATGCAATGTTGATCAGTGTCAGTTTGAGCTAACATGCTACTTGTCTTCAATGCAATGTTGATCAGTGTCAGTTTGAGCTAACATGCTACTTGTCTTCAATGCAATGTTGATCAGTGTCAGTTTGAGCTAACATGCTACTTGTCTTCAATGCAATGTTGATCAGTGTCAGTTTGAGCTAACATGCTACTTGTCTTCAATGCAATGTTGATCAGTGTCAGTTTGAGCTAACATGCTACTTGTCTTCAATGCAATGTTGATCAGTGTCGGTTTGAGCTAACATGCTACTTGTCTTCAATGCAATGTTGATCAGTGTCGGTTTGAGCTAACATGCTACTTGTCTTCAATGCAATGTTGATCAGTGTCGGTTTGAGCTAACATGCTACTTGTCTTCAATGCAATGTTGATCAGTGTCAGTTTGAGCTAACATGCTACTTGTCTTCAATGCAATGTTGATCAGTGTCGGTTTGAGCTAACATGCTACTTGTCTTCAATGCAATGTTGATCAGTGTCGGTTTGAGCTAACATGCTACTTGTCTTCAATGCAATGTTGATCAGTGTCGGTTTGAGCTAACATGCTACTTGTCTTCAATGCAATGTTGATCAGTGTCAGTTTGAGCTAACATGCTACTTGTCTTCAATGCAATGTTGATCAGTGTCAGTTTGAGCTAACATGCTACTTGTCTTCAATGCAATGTTGATCAGTGTCGGTTTGAGCTAACATGCTACTTGTCTTCAATGCAATGTTGATCAGTGTCAGTTTGAGCTAACATGCTACTTGTCTTCAATGCAATGTTGATCAGTGTCGGTTTGAGCTAACATGCTACTTGTCTTCAATGCAATGTTGATCAGTGTCAGTTTGAGCTAACATGCTACTTGTCTTCAATGCAATGTTGATCAGTGTCAGTTTGAGCTAACATGCTACTTGTCTTCAATGCAATGTTGATCAGTGTCAGTTTGAGCTAACATGCTACTTGTCTTCAATGCAATGTTGATCAGTGTCAGTTTGAGCTAACATGCTACTTGTCTTCAATGCAATGTTGATCAGTGTCAGTTTGAGCTAACATGCTACTTGTCTTCAATGCAATGTTGATCAGTGTCAGTTTGAGCTAACATGCTACTTGTCTTCAATGCAATGTTGATCAGTGTCAGTTTGAGCTAACATGCTACTTGTCTTCAATGCAAAGTTGATCAGTGTCAGTTTGAGCTAACATGCTACTTGTCTTCAATGCAATGTTGATACACGTCAGTTTGAGCTAACATGCTACTTGTCTTCAATGCAATGTTGATCAGTGTCGGTTTGAGCTAACATGCTACTTGTCTTCAATGCAATGTTGATCAGTGTCAGTTTGAGCTAACATGCTACTTGTCTTCAATGCAATGTTGATCAGTGTCAGTTTGAGCTAACATGCTACTTGTCTTCAATGCAATGTTGATCAGTGTCAGTTTGAGCTAACATGCTACTTGTCTTCAATGCAATGTTGATCAGTGTCAGTTTGAGCTAACATGCTACTTGTCTTCAATGCAATGTTGATCAGTGTCAGTTTGAGCTAACATGCTACTTGTCTTCAATGCAATGTTGATCAGTGTCAGTTTGAGCTAACATGCTACTTGTCTTCAATGCAATGTTGATACACGTCAGTTTGAGCTAACATGCTACTTGTCTTCAATGCAATGTTGATCAGTGTCAGTTTGAGCTAACATGCTACTTGTCTTCAATGCAATGTTGATCAGTGTCGGTTTGAGCTAACATGCTACTTGTCTTCAATGCAATGTTGATCAGTGTCAGTTTGAGCTAACATGCTACTTGTCTTCAATGCAATGTTGATCAGTGTCAGTTTGAGCTAACATGCTACTTGTCTTCAATGCAATGTTGATCAGTGTCGGTTTGAGCTAACATGCTACTTGTCTTCAATGCAATGTTGATCAGTGTCGGTTTGAGCTAACATGCTACTTGTCTTCAATGCAATGTTGATCAGTGTCAGTTTGAGCTAACATGCTACTTGTCTTCAATGCAATGTTGATCAGTGTCAGTTTGAGCTAACATGCTACTTGTCTTCAATGCAATGTTGATCAGTGTCAGTTTGAGCTAACATGCTACTTGTCTTCAATGCAATGTTGATCAGTGTCAGTTTGAGCTAACATGCTACTTGTCTTCAATGCAATGTTGATCAGTGTCGGTTTGAGCTAACATGCTACTTGTCTTCAATGCAATGTTGATCAGTGTCAGTTTGAGCTAACATGCTACTTGTCTTCAATGCAATGTTGATCAGTGTCAGTTTGAGCTAACATGCTACTTGTCT
Organism: Saccoglossus kowalevskii; assembly: GCF_978046115.1. Taxonomy (NCBI): domain Eukaryota; kingdom Metazoa; phylum Hemichordata; class Enteropneusta; family Harrimaniidae; genus Saccoglossus; species Saccoglossus kowalevskii. The sequence continues at coordinate 29,606,634 of NC_140653.1, read as the reverse complement.
TCAATGCAATGTTGATCAGTGTCAGTTTGAGCTAACATGCTACTTGTCTTCAATGCAATGTTGATCAGTGTCAGTTTGAGCTAACATGCTACTTGTCTTCAATGCAATGTTGATCAGTGTCGGTTTGAGCTAACATGCTACTTGTCTTCAATGCAATGTTGATCAGTGTCAGTTTGAGCTAACATGCTACTTGTCTTCAATGCAATGTTGATCAGTGTCAGTTTGAGCTAACATGCTACTTGTCTTCAATGCAATGTTGATCAGTGTCAGTTTGAGCTAACATGCTACTTGTCTTCAATGCAATGTTGATCAGTGTCGGTTTGAGCTAACATGCTACTTGTCTTCAATGCAATGTTGATCAGTGTCGGTTTGAGCTAACATGCTACTTGTCTTCAATGCAATGTTGATCAGTGTCAGTTTGAGCTAACATGCTACTTGTCTTCAATGCAATGTTGATCAGTGTCAGTTTGAGCTAACATGCTACTTGTCTTCAATGCAATGTTGATCAGTGTCGGTTTGAGCTAACATGCTACTTGTCTTCAATGCAATGTTGATCAGTGTCAGTTTGAGCTAACATGCTACTTGTCTTCAATGCAATGTTGATCAGTGTCGGTTTGAGCTAACATGCTACTTGTCTTCAATGCAATGTTGATCAGTGTCAGTTTGAGCTAACATGCTACTTGTCTTCAATGCAATGTTGATCAGTGTCAGTTTGAGCTAACATGCTACTTGTCTTCAATGCAATGTTGATCAGTGTCAGTTTGAGCTAACATGCTACTTGTCTTCAATGCAATGTTGATCAGTGTCAGTTTGAGCTAACATGCTACTTGTCTTCAATGCAATGTTGATCAGTGTCAGTTTGAGCTAACATGCTACTTGTCTTCAATGCAATGTTGATCAGTGTCGGTTTGAGCTAACATGCTACTTGTCTTCAATGCAATGTTGATCAGTGTCAGTTTGAGCTAACATGCTACTTGTCTTCAATGCAATGTTGATCAGTGTCAGTTTGAGCTAACATGCTACTTGTCTTCAATGCAATGTTGATCAGTGTCGGTTTGAGCTAACATGCTACTTGTCTTCAATGCAATGTTGATCAGTGTCAGTTTGAGCTAACATGCTACTTGTCTTCAATGCAATGTTGATCAGTGTCAGTTTGAGCTAACATGCTACTTGTCTTCAATGCAATGTTGATCAGTGTCAGTTTGAGCTAACATGCTACTTGTCTTCAATGCAATGTTGATCAGTGTCAGTTTGAGCTAACATGCTACTTGTCTTCAATGCAATGTTGATCAGTGTCGGTTTGAGCTAACATGCTACTTGTCTTCAATGCAATGTTGATCAGTGTCGGTTTGAGCTAACATGCTACTTGTCTTCAATGCAATGTTGATCAGTGTCGGTTTGAGCTAACATGCTACTTGTCTTCAATGCAATGTTGATCAGTGTCAGTTTGAGCTAACATGCTACTTGTCTTCAATGCAATGTTGATACACGTCAGTAGACTTTTTATATTATACAGCACATTGAATTTTAAAAAATTTAAATAATTTAATTCAAACTCACTCTTCAGATGTACTGGTTTCGGGTACAAATGTCCTCCTTCCTGACAGATGAAGTGAACTAATAGTAACGGATGGTGTGGATATTCTGTGATGAGAAAAATCTACAAACAAATAAATTCTAGAATGAATTTCTCTTTTGTTAAAATTTCAAATGATAATAAGATTTACCTTATTCTAGGTAGCATGAGTAACAAAATCCATCATACATCATTCTTACCTTGTTCATCATATTCAGGACTTGCAATAAACATATCCTGTTGGGATGGACATGCATCTTCCTCTTCCACAGATGAGAGCAAAATCACTTCTGCTTCTTTTTGTGTTCCTTCAAGTTGTGTTGATGTTAATGGCCTGAGAAAGAAAATCTTCTTGTTAAAGATTTGCATAATTTGCATATTCTTGGCCAGAGTGAGGTAGTCGCCATGATTTAATGATTGGGGGGGGGGGGGACTGTTTATTAGACTTGAAGAACCTGAATTGTCTGAGGTATTTATTTATTAATTAGTGGAATTATGCTAATTTTTGAGAGGTGTACCCCACTCTACAACATTTAGGAAAAGAGTAGCCATTTAGACCACCCTGTTCTGGGTTCTGTCCAGCCTGTCCAGTCTGGTGATTGCTAATTAATATTCATGAACTACATATTGTATATTCATGATGCAGAAGTCATTATGGTTGCAATTTAGCAACTATCAATATACACTATGCTGCATTTGTGATTTCTAACTCTCCTAGAAATGGAAAGGAGATATTTATCTACTTTCTCTTGCAATTGAGCGTTGACAAATTATATTTGCATTAATAATAATTATTGCTTCAGCAGTCAACTCGAAATGTATTTGAATGATGTCATGATGCGACCTATAACGATAAGTGAATAGTGCTCAAAATCATTCATAGCAAGACATTGTTTCTTTTCTATAGTCAACACAACACAGTGAATAAGATGTATGTATTACTGTCTTGTGATCACTGTCTTCATTATATTGCTGTATGGTATTTCAGAGACGTGTTTGTTGGTACTATTTAGGCTGCCAATCTGACTACATTAAAAATTCCTTCAGGCCATCAGTGTTTTCTCTCTTTCTCTCTCATTGCATGCTGCATGGAAAATTTGCAGAGATAAATAATGTAATATAAACAATAGCACAACGGGCAGCTTTTTGTGTTAGTTGCAAACTATTAAGGTAGCGAGACTATTATTTGTGTTGAAAATTACGATTTTCACATTTATTTATTAATTGATGAAATGCACTATAAACTTTCATCTGATAAAGTCAACGTAACCTAGAATGTCATGTAAGTTGGTTAAAATGTAGATTTTCTGAAAGGAAGCAAGGCAGCTTCAGTAGTGTTTTACAAAATCAACAACACAGGTTTAATCTGTGTGCCTATAAGTTTCAAAGATTAACTCAAGACAAAGCAATGTTAGGATGTGTTATCTGACACACAATGAGTTTTTCCAAACATTTGAGTGGTTTGTCTCCGCCCCTGTTTAATTCACAGATTAGCATTTGCATATGAATGTGTCAGACACAAGGTCACACAGCCACTGAACAAAAATCATTGATTTTGGTGTTTTCATCTGCCGATTTTATCGAATTATAGCTACCCCATTCCTTTATTTTTTGGTTTCCAATAGCCTTATACATTTGAATGCCCCTACAACATGTTAAAACAGACCTTGATGTGAAAACAAATCGCTTGTGCCGATAAACAAGCTTGAAAATCTTTGCTGTGACTTCATCAACGATTTCTAGGAGTTTATGTTTTTCAAAATACTAGGTCTTTAACAAAAAATAACGTATACTTATTGTCGTCGGATTAACACCAAATTTTCACAGCTCTAAGGTTACAATGAGAGGAACTTAGGCGAGGGTACTCCGAACCCGCCTATTCACATAGTTCATACCCACCATAGACTCCGGTCAGTCAAAATGACTATTTTGAACTGTAGGCATTAATCAGCGATTCTGCCGGTGACGGAGAGATAGAATCCAGGTCAGGGGAAGCCCCATGACCTCAAGATTCTTTTACCCCTTACGTCACGAACCCACGTGACCGAGGCCACCTGGCAGCGCCACAGGTAGCCGTCCTTCACTCTGGTTCCTTTCTCTCCGCCTCGAGGACTTAGACCAACGCGACGGAAAGAGTGGGGAGGTTGGGGGGGGGGACCCGGAGTCTATGGTGGGTATGAACTATGTGAATAGGCGGGTTCGGAGAACCCTCGCCTAAATTCACTACGTTCAATTACCCACCATAGACTCCGGTCAGTCAAAATGACTATTTTGAACTGTAGGCAGAGTCAGACACCGATAGGTGGCGGGTTTTTCCGAGCAAACAGAAAAAAAAAAAGGAGAATGATGAAAGACTTTCCCCCAGTCCGGGATGAAAAACAGAAGCGAAACCTGGGAGCTTCCAGGAAGTGCTAGTGGAACAGACAATCTGCCCGCAAAAATGCAGAGACTGACTTATCGCCTATGCGCAGAGGCCCCTGCAGTCGTTCGGGCTGGGTCAGCAAACAAGGCCTGACCCGCTATGACGGGGCCTAACCTGAAGAGACCCTGCTCAATAGATTGGGTGTCTCCTAGGTAGTAGTTGATGAAGACGTTCTGCGTTCTCCAGAAGCCTGCCCTCAGAATGTGTTTGAGGGGGGCACCTGACGCTAGCGCTAGTGAGTTAGCAATCGCACGGACCTCATGTTCTTGTACTTGGTGTCTCTGCAAGGTCTGTGTTGAGGAGGATAGTGTATTATAGACCTCCAGTACAGTCGCAGTAATCCACCTGGGGATGGAAGTTGGGGAAACCGGCTTATCCCGCTTGTCAGGGCCGTAACACAAAAACATGTGTTTGGTTCCCAGTCTAGAAAACCTGGTACGGTTCTCGTACCAACTCAGCGCTCGGACCGGGCAGAGAAGCAATTCCTCCTGATCTTCCGGACTGACAATATTTGCCAGCCGGGGGATGACGATCGGTTGAGGATCGTGTCCTGGGATTTGGTTCTTGGCGAGAACCCGATTCGTGTCTTAGTACAACTTGATCACCCATAAAAGCGGCACAACCGTCCGCAAAGGATAGTGCGCGCCTAGCTTTGACCGGCGCCTACCTGAGGCGAGGGCCAGTAGGAAGACTATTTTCCACATCAAAAAATTGAGTGGTGCTGATTGGAGAGGCTCAAAAGGCGGTCTGCTTAGAGCGGACAACACAGCCGACAAGTCCCAGTTGGGCAGTTCCCTTGCATGGGGTCTCAGCGTCTAGAAAGCAGTAAATAGTCTCCTAATAGTAGGACAATCGGTTAGTCTTGTTCCCGTACGTTTGAATGGTGGGGCACAAGGCCGACCTGTAGCCAACGATCGCTGCGTAGGACAAACCCACTTCGTCAAACAGGTGGACGAAGGAGCCTGCTACCTGGCCAATAGAGGGATGGTATCGATCAATCTCCCTTCCGCTACACTAACCAGTGTATGCTCGCAGCCTAGAAATGTAGGCTGCATTGGTGGAATCCCAGTTCGCCCTGGCCAGGACGTTGGCAGCCCGCTCAGATAAAGCTTTCGTATGTGCGGGTCTAATGAGAGCCTCTATGCGGGTAAGTGATACCCGCTGGGCTCGTGGTAGTGCGCCGTCTGGTTGGGACGGCATGTCCGGTAAGTCCGGAAGCACTGCTGGTGTTTCGACTATAGTTTCCGACAGAAGTGGAAACTAGGCCCTGTTTGGCCAATTGGGTGCGACCAATGATAATATGCAGGTGTGCACCTGTCGAAGTCTTCTCCGGTGCCCGGTGGACTAGCGGGAAGGGAGGAAAAGCGTACACAACTAAGTGGATCCGCGGGGTAGCAAAGCGACCCTGGCCCAGGCTCCTGGAGTCAGCAGGAGTGTTACGTACGTCGGGAGCTTGGTGTTCCGGGGTGCGGCAAACGGTCTAACCTTGGACCGTCCACAGTCGAAACAGCCTGGAGGCTACCCACTGGGGCATCAGCCACTCCGTGTTCTGGAGATGGAGTCGCCCTGAAAGGGCGTCGCCAGACTGTTCCTCACCCCTGGAAGGTGGTGTGTGGTTAGCTCCACATTGTATTCCAGGCACCAAAGGAGGATTTTGCTCCGCTAGGACTGACAACGATGGGGAATGCGCCCCCCCCTCCTTCTTGAAGGAGACCACCGCTGCGTTGTCTGTGCGGAGCAGGACTCTGTGGTCTCGAACTACGGGTAGAAAGCGTGGTAGTGCTAAGTACACTGCTCACAGTTCGAGCCGGTTGATATGGTGGTCCCAAAACTATGCGGGAGCCATATCCTTGGACTTGTTCGTCCAATAGATGCGCTCCCCAACCCTGGGGGGAGGCATTTGTTACCAGAGTCATACCTGCGGCGAGCGGGTCCAAGGGGGCCCCTCTGCCCGAGGTTGGTCAGTGACGACCACCAGGGCAGGGCTTCCTTCACTTGGTCCGAGATCGAAACCCGCCTATCTAGTTCCCATAGGAGAGCTCGGCGTTATAACAAGCGTTATACCGGGCGGCTGCATAGTGCGGCCTGGGGAACGACCCTTCGAACCGAGGTCATCATTCCGATGATCCGCATTAGTTCACGGAGGGACACCGAGGGAACGCTGACTAGGCATTCGGCTAGGCTGCTTAGCGCTAAGCAATATGCTTGAAATAGCTAAGCCAAGCTTACCTCTGTGTCAAAACTCCATGCCCAGGGACACCAACTGCGCGTTGGCTCGAGGTGGGACTTGTCGATTTACTAACGAGCCCAACTGGTGAAGTAAATCCTGTGTTAGCCTGATGCGTTTGGCTATTACCCCTTGCCCGGGTTGTTGGTAACCGAAGTTCGAATACTTGGCCCAGCTGGGCGATTCGAAGGAGATGGCAACTCGCTAGGTGCATCAGTACGTGCAGGTAGGCCCTGCTTAAGTCTAGCGGGGCTAGCCAGTCAAAACGGTGGATGGAGAGAAGAACCCTGAATGGTGTCTCCATGTGGAACCGATCGAGGGGCACGTACTGATTCAGTCTGTCTAGGTCCAAAACTGGACGCCTGCCACTTGTAGATTTGGTACTACGAACACATTTGGGTAGAAGCCTGGACTTAGTTCCGGCTGATGTACCTTGTGTATGGCGTCTTTCCCCAGCAAACTGCTACTTCCTGTCTGATTGCTTCCGCCTTGCGGGAGTCCCCTGGCAGTGCCCAACAGGGGAGACACTGACGGGGGGAAATGGAGATTTCAGCGGTATGCCGTAAACGGATGTCACCACCTGGAAAGGTCCAGGCATCGGTCACCCGCCGTCTCCAAACCGGACTACACCGGCGCAATCTGTGTACGACAGGGATGTGTGGCCATGTGTTCGGCAGTTGCGAGGGGGGGGGTGCTCCCTTCCCCCATGAGGTGAGTTCCCCAAAGCCTGAAGTAGTCACTAAGTTGTGACCTGGCCACTCACCGAACACGTGCCTGTCCCCCCCGGTTGCAGAGGTGAGCGTCAAGCATGCTTCCCCTGCTGCCGGGTAGACGTCCGCCCAGAGAGGGTGAGGAGCCACCACCTGACTCTTACCTCCCTGGGGGCACGCCACTACCCTTCCCTCCCATGGAAGGGTATAGGCGCTTGCCTCCTGGCTGACTCTGGCTAGCGGACAACGCCCTAGGGCGTTGTGTTTTCTGTGCTTGGGGTGCCCTCCGCTTGCCTATGGCAGAACCAACTGGCTAGCGGATTCGATCTGAACCCTGTGATTCATTGCACTCCGAAGCTCCGAGACTGTACCCACCATTCCCTGAACAAAGAGGGTGGAGGGTGTCCAGTCTGCGTCACTGAGGTGGGGACGTACCCCGGCTCAGCTTGTCGGCGAAAACACGTGCGTCTAAGGCCGCGTCTCGTAGCACAGTAGTGGCCCTGGCCAAGCGAGCCAGGCAACACTAGGGGGTGTCGCACGTAGATGTGCGGTGGCCCACCAGTAAAAATGTCGCCTGGTCTAGGAGGCTGGTGCGTTCTGCCTCCAAGGTCACCAGAGTGCTGGGCACGCATAATAATGTGCTCAAGCAACTCTGCCCTCAGGGCTAAATGGGTCGTCCTCAATTGGCAAAGACACCCATGGAACGCGGCTATCCCCCTTTGCTCGGTTTGCCAAATTCATGGTACCGGGGTCTGGGGAAGAAGCCTTGGAATCCGGTTGGGGGTGTTTTGGTCTCATCCCACGCTATGGGGTCTGATCCCGAAACACACCGACCGGGTAGCGTTTGGTCCAGTGGGAAATGTTGCCTAACGTTATCCCCACCCGGGGGCCTTAAGCATTACATCCTCCGCGGCTGACCAACGCTGCCCATCAACACCGTTTGCGTGCTCTGCGCCCCACTCCGCACTCAGACGGACAGGGGAGAGATGTGCCGACGGGGTTGCTTTGGATCCCGACGCCCGTGATCCCATAAGCGTTGAAGCAACCTTAGGTGGTCGCTTTAGGATCAAGGGTGGGGGTATATACATCGTATCACTGGGATCGATGATACTCCGCCTCACCCCAAAAGCGTGGCTCACCGAGTCATATAGATGGAAGACTCTGAGGGACCGCCCGGAGTACCGGCTGTATCCAACGCGAGTGAACTGCGTCTCCTTTAACTTAAAATATGTGAGAGGGAGCGTGTTCGACTGTGCGTCTCATGACAGGGTCGGTTCCCTCTGGGGACGCCCGTGGGTCGGTAAGAAAGGAGTCAAAACCCACAGCGGGGACCGGACACAAGGATAAATTCGTTACCGTTGTACCGTTACCGCGTGACGAACCCTAGCTGGCTGAAAGTGGGGGGGGGGTCAACACGTGCCTGCCCTGAAAGCCCTGCCCCGAGATCAGAGACTTGGCTGCCAGCACTCCGTTGGCATTCAGTGCCCGCGGATCCAGAGAAGGACCGGTGCAATTAGCCTGAGCCTCGGCCACCCCCCAAAATAGTGGGAGAGCCGCGACTGGGAACGGGGGTTCCCCGGAAGAGACGTGTTTGAATGCAAACATGCTTTCGTGTCTCTTCCTGCTTGCCCACCGAGGGGACACAGTGGAGACAGCTCGCTCCGACTGCGTCTGATCTACCCGGCCTGCCAGGGACGCAATTGCCCCGACAGTCCTTCGACCAAAGCCCTCAACTCGGAGGCAAACCCGGTGCCGTGCGAGGAAGGGTCCACAAAGAGACCCGCAACGGGCCCCATAGGAGGAAAGCCTCCAGGGGCACAGCCTCGCTGCAGTCGGTAAAATCGGGTAAACCACCGCCTGAAAAAACAGACTGTGAGGATGCCCTCCGATCAGCGGGGGAGACCGAGAAAAATATCGGTACCTCCACCGTCGGGCCTCTTACTCGACGTCCCGGTACATGAAGTACCGGTAGCCGAGCGTGAGGACTTTCCACTCATGCAAAACACGCAACTCACTTTAACCGATTTGTTTACTGGACGCGCGACCTTGCTGTGACGCGGTCAGTCTCAGCGATCTTGATGGCTCTGAAAGAAAATCTCAGGCCTCAGAACTCCAGTGAAAAAAACACGCTTTCACGCAAAAACCCCGAAACCCGCACGTAGCTACGACAAAGTATCTCGGATGCGGTTTCTATGCTGGTAAATTCTGAATATAACCACTGCACGGTCGACTCGAAACACGAGGAGACCGGAAAGAAAAACGGCAGCGAGCCCTGGTGCTGTCATTACACCTATATATTGCTAAATACATTAAAAATAAAAGACGACATGCATGAGGGAAACGAATTACAGTTGTAAAAGGTGCCGCCATGAAATCAACATGTGACTACGTAGTGGCGCCGGATTTTGATTTCTTGTGAAAAATACTACACACAAAGGGGAAAACGACACGAGGGTAAAAAAAGACAAGGAAAACTTATCCTACCAGCTACCATGTCGGATGCCGAGCAGCGGCAACAACCCAAGCTATAAATCCGGACAGGAAAAAAAGCAGGCGATCCAGCAGAGCTCGCTAGATTTCATCTCCACTCGAGGCGGAGAGAAATTAAGAGTGAAGGACGGCTACCTGTGGCGCTGCCAGGTGGCCTCGGTCACATGGGTTCGTGACGTAAGGGGTAAAAGAATCTTGAGGTCATGGGGCTTCCCCTGACCTGGATTCTATCTCTCCGTCACAGGCAGAATCGCTGATTAATGCCTACAGTTCAAAATAGTCATTTTGACTGACCGGAGTCTATGGTGGGTAATTGAACGTAGTGAATTTGAATGTGTCCAGACAAACTATTTCATGGATTATTTACCAATGTGTTGTGGTTTGAGTTGGGGGCAATGCGACTAAAACAGAAATTAAAATTCAGGACACTACTTTTCAAAACGCGTTGCTTGAATAAAACTGACCAGACACATTCAATTTACCAGACTATTGAACAACTAGGAAAATTGAAAAAAAAACTTCTTATCACCAGCATAAATGCGTAATTATTTTTTTTACAAAAAAAGTAATTTTTCACTTTTGATTAAGTAACGCAGCGTAGAATGCAGATACGGACATGGCAAACACGCCTTTGTAAAGCTTGAAGTCTGGCGATTCTAAAAAATATATACTTTCCTGGGTCTATTTGTAGTCATTTGGTCACAATTAGAAGATGAAAACAAGCATGCAAATAATAGTCACGCTACCTTAATACATGACACTAGCAACAAGCATGCGGTGATCCCTGCAAGTTGAACCATAATTGACTAAAGCCCGGTGCACACTACAGCATCTTGCTCAGCAAAAATTCATTCGTGGCAGTTTGCTTAAGCATGTTGCTGTAATCTGCAGGCTTGTTTTAGACCTGATTCCTGCTGTTTTAGGCATAAAGCAAAATATCCAGCTTTTGGTCGATGTTTTTCGACAGTGTACAAAATGTACAAAAGAATTTCTTCGTCCTCCCCAGACGATGATTCCATGGGCGCTTTTGAACTGTCATGTGATGTCGTCTGCAGGCATCCGGAGTCCTGCAAAAGTCGTAAGCAAGTTGCTTTCATCCAGCACACACTGTGAGACAATTTCCACGAGTGGCAGAAATTATCAAACACGTTGGATACTTTGCTTTATGCCCCGAACAGCAGGTATCAGGTTCAAAACAAGCCCGCAGACTACAGTAAAATGCTTGAGCAAACTGCCACGAATGAATTTTTGGTGAGCAAGATGCTGTAGTGTGCACTGAGCTTAATACCACTCTCTTGAACTGTGTATAGATGCATAAGAAGACTTTACCCAGATTCAGACCCACAGTAATTCAATAGTACCAGCCTATTTCCTGTTACTGTAAAAGAGTTAATTATTCACTGGGTTTTAATTTTGCTTATTTCGCTGAATGGAAAATGAGCAGAATTAAAACCCAGTAAATATATAAAATGTAGCATAGAGCATATTATATAACTGATAAAACAGTGAATTTAAAACACACTGAATATGCCTGAAATGGTAAATCAGCGAAATTTAAACCCAGTTTAAATTAATCATATTACAGTATGCTAGCATACTGTATTTGTACAAACAAATAGGCAACATTTCAAGAACACTGATAAATGTGTAACTGCTACATAGAAGATGATAACACCAATGAAGCACTGACTCCATCTTGTACTTTACAGAAAGATAATCTTACCGTCTGTGTTCATGATCAAGACTTCCAGATGACGTAGTATTGAATGAGTTTAGTGTTGTACTGCTACTAGAGATAGTACTGCCTGGATACAAAGTACTACTAACTGTATCAGTACTAGTATTATCTAAAATAAATCAACAATATTTAAAAATCAATTACGTAATTAATGCTCTGTAAAATAATATAAACCATCAAGAGAAAATAAAATAATGTAGCAATTAACATTTTTCACAAACACAATTAAACTGTGACAATTTCCAATAATAATTTGGATGTTTAAATTGATGTTGTACAGAAATTGCATTGAAACTAACCTAAACTGGAGGCTTCTCTTCTCAATGTCGGTGGAGAAACAATGTCTTGAGTTTTTTCATTTACCGTTATTGAGTCTGCAACTGACACAGACAGCGGTTTTACTGGAAACTCAGTCTCCTTTTCTGATTTCTTATGTGATTTTTTAGATGGACTTCTGATCACAGCTATGTCCGAAGCAGAATCCATGTCAGAAGTGCAGGTTTTTGTTGGACTTGTTTTATTTGATAGAGTCCTTGTGTCACTCACAGGACCAGAACCTAATATGAAAACAGACACTAAATTTATCAAACACGTTATTTAAAAAAAATGGCATCTTTAATCAAGTGCCATTTCTCTTGATCTCACAATTAACACATTGTCAACGCCTTTTTATTATTGATTTTGGTATGCTTGTCAATGCTTTCTACGGTTGATGTAAACAAGAGTGAAATGAGTCAATCAGAACATGAAACAATTGATGACTGACAGTCAAACAATACATATCATATGCATACATGTATGTGTGAAAAGATGTATGATGTACATTGTATATATATAGATATATTTCAGTTTGAACCTGATCAGTCAGGCATGTCAGAGATACAGCTAAGGAACCACATTCATTAAAACAAAAATAGTTAATAGTTATCTAACTGAGAACAATATTTATCCCCTTATAAATATCAACACTCCTATCCTCTGAGTTATTCAAAGCAATTGAAACATGTATTACTGTGTGGCAGTGAGTTATTTCACTGCTCTTGCCTAGAATAACCTTACATATTTGTTTCAGTCATTGGAATATACTGTTTAAAAACGAATCCATTGCCAGTGGGCAAAACAAAGAAAGTGACAACTTTGAGTACCGGTATGTAGCATGCTACCAAGGTCCCTGGGGAGAAACCTACATTGTAAAGTCTGCCATAATTAAGAAAGTTTACAGCTATGTGACTTTAACCACCTAATGATGAAAAACAAAATTAGTTTAGCAAAATACCATAGCAACAACAAAGTATACATACCATCATGAGGTGGTATGCTCAGTTGACTAGAATTTTCACCATCAGATATTTGAATTCTTCTTGATGAACTACTTGCCTGACTTGATGGTCTCATCAACTTTGGCACAGATGAACTGATAATAGAAATGGGAAAATGTAGATCATAATCATATCATAGTTGGTGTACAAACAATTAAATAGCAGTCACGTAAGTAGTGAGATTGACACTGAGATTTATAAAACTACCTGCTACTGTGATTCTCATCACCATCTGACCCCTCATTATGACCATCACCTTGAAATATTACTTGTTGTTGAGGGTTTTCTTCATTTGCCTGGCCTGAAAAAACACGTAGAAAGACATTTTCACTGCTATTAGTGCTACATCTTGAGCTATCTTTCCTATGCGTTGTCTTGTTCAATTCAGTGACAGTAACAGAAATCGTTGTGTAATTGTGCAAATTTACAAAAATAAAATAAAAGGGGTAGTAATTTGCTTTGATACAGGTGTACCTGCATTATTACTTTCAGTGTCATATTGTTTTGTGAGTGAGAGTGTACCATTTATACAAGACTGAGTCAACTTAAACCATTTGCCATACAACAGTATAACATAAAATAATTAGATGCATCTTTTATTTGTATTCTATATGTCAATCTGTATCAATTTGACGTCTACTTTAGATGTGGGGTTGACCTAACCAGTTCTAATCAGATATACCGGTAGATGCACAAACAGCAAAATAGCCAGTTACTTAGCTGGCATTGTTGCGGTTATGGAGTATGAAACAATATGATGATGACAGTAAACAAAACATGAAACAATGCATTAGGGTGTCAATCATAAAATATGGTAAATACCTTCATTTTGCTGAAGTTCATCATCTTCTGTCATTTTAGTGGCTGTTATCAAACCCTACAAAATAACATCAAATCTAAAGTAAATATGACAAAACTATAAGCTGGTATTTTAATACTACGATACATTATAGCCATGAAGTATGATTTTACAGACATAATAATTGAAAGAGTGCCCTTTTACATCAGGGGCTCACTAATTAGTAATTAGGAGCTGCAATAAATTTACTAAAAAAAAACATACTATATAAATGGGAAAAGACACAGATAAGTTAAAACTTAAAGAAAATACAAAATATGGATCTTTTAAACTTAAAAGTAAATACAGGAAATAAATGTAATCTACATAATCTTTTCTATAATCCATGGCATCAATAAGAAATCTTTTCACAACTCTATCAATTTCTTCACATATCTCATAATTGTAATGCTGGGTACTATCGCCAAAAAGGAAACATAATAACGCTTTACCTTTTGTAATATCTTTGTAAAGATTTGTATCAACATTTTTACATAGGATATGACTAATATTTTTCATCATATTTTCCCTATGTTCTTTGTAACTTTCACACTCTAGAACAAAGTGTTCTAGAGTTTCATCACTTTTCTTGCAGCATGAACAGTCACTATTGACATTTGCCCACTTTCTTTTCTCATACGCAAGACCTAGAGTGTATGACCTTTCTTTGAATTTAAGCTGGGCACCTTAATAATTTTCATCTGATTTTAAATATTGTTCACAATGCTTTATCCCAGTTTTAAATTTCATGTAGTGAATCAGACTTGATTTGTTTGCCATCTTTTTTCTCCATTTATTTTCATCAAGTGTAGAAAAAATCTATAATATTTATTTATATATGCTATAATAATATTACTAATTATTATAATGCTACGACTAATTATTATAATATTACTTGTAGTGACTCAAACAATGAGGCAAAAGGGAAGTAACAAATAGTTCATATGTAAACGATTCACTGAAATCTATGAATATGCAAATTCAAATGAATATACAGTGCATTGCAAAAGCCATATTTTTTAGTTTACGAAAAATAATAATCCATTTCGTCCCCAGCATGCCATATCTAATAACGATATTCAAAAATATCATATAGCATATTTAAATTCGAAAAAAATTGATGAAATACTTACCAGTACAGGACTCTGTGGTCGCACACTCAGAGCAGTTAATGCATTCAAAGATTTCCGGTAATAGCTATGGTTACTATGGTAATCATGAACTTGAGATTCATCAGGCTGTGAGTCCATTACCATAAAGCAAGGCTGGACTTCCGAGAGTTCAGACAAGTCATTGTCATCAACGTCCATTACATGTAGGTCTGGAATTGGTCACAATCAACAAAATACAGTTATTGGAGAAAAAACAATGTCTTCACATGTAAGTAATACAGAAACCTAATTGTACATGGCATATTTGAGAAATACACTGTGCACTGTCACAATCACTTTTTTTTTGCCATGCATTTTGTCAAGCATTTGTTTTATTTAATTAATCAATTGGAGTCAACAAAATCATGATTATAGGAAAATATATATAAAGTTTTCATTTGAAATTGAATCAATATCATTCAAAATTAAACAAGACTAATTGATTGGCAGCATAGTGCCTCCCTTCATTATACAAATCACAAAGACATGCGTCAATCAGGCAGAAAATGATGACATGTGATTACCCCGGGTAGTTGACTCCCTCACACTTTTGTATCTATATACTCTATAGTCAATCATCACTTCACCACAATCGACCTGGGTACTTATAAAAACGGGACAGTCATCATCACATGCGCACGCACGAGAATTGAGTCATAAGCGGCCATAACAAGTTACAACACACGCTAAAAACTCAAAGGCTCATGGGTAGATTCTTGTTTGTAAATGACAAAGGACACGCTATGGCCATCTGACGTATGCAAATGTGATGACTCCCTCGCTTTAATACAATATATTTACATAATGCTTGGTTTTGCATACAAGAACTTGAACCACTGCATCCTAGGTATTTATTCAAAGAAAAGCAAGTTCCATGTCATGTAGAGTGTATTAGTGCACAGATCGAGGGCCTGTGATTAGTGTTGTAGCATCAGCATTACTAGTATTTGATTTCTACTGCACAACCATTCAAGGGTATTTAATATTCAAACAATTAAACAAATCAGACATTATAAATACACAAATCATGACCAGATACAATATTATTGTAAGTTATTCTGCTAAAATATCTAACCTTTCAAGTTCTGTGCATTAATACTTTATGTATTTGACTTAATTGTATTTTATGTCAAGATCCCAGATGGGATACGATAACAATAAAGATTTACTTCCTTACTATATTCATATCACCGTCAGTGGACACTGTTGTATATCACATAGGAACCAATGATTTAATGAGTGGGAAATCGCCCGCTGAATGCATTGACCAAATGGTTGAACTAGTAGACACTACGACTAACAATATGCCAAATGCAAATATAGTAATCTCTGATGTATTGAAGCGTCATAATAACAAGAACGTGAATGATAATGTGCAAGAATTTAACCTACTTTTATTCAACAAGATGAAATTACGCAAGAAAGTGACAATCGTAAAACATAATGAATTGTCGGCAAATTCCGAATTGTTTGATGATGATGGTACACACTTAAACATCAGAGGCACCGCTCAGCTGGTCTATGACATCAAAAATAAAATCAGACAAAGATTGATACCAAATGAAAACAGAAGTGCAGGCAAGTATCAGTTCAGAGAGCAGTACAGAAACGGCCGCAGTGTGAACCAAAATAATCATCGTCGAACAGGAGGATATTCGTCCAAAACTGTCTACCAAACAGAGTGCCCTCAACAGCTCAGGAAGACGCTTACTTTGAACGCCGAGAAATCGCATAACGATGAGAACGCTATGTTTTCCAAATTCATGAAATTCATAAACCTTATGAACTCATTTTAAATAACTGTTATCATGGAGCCCATGGCTGGGGCAGAAGTACGATGGACGTACATTCTTTTGGATAAATTAGGTATTTTCTTTTTTGTTGTTGTTGCTTTGCTCTCTTCTCCCAAGTTTAATACCAAACAAATACCAATTGTTTTAAATTTGATTGTTGTTGTTTTTTCTCCCTCTCCTTTACTTGGAGGTGCCAAACAAACTTGTTTCGTTGATTTTATTTCTCTAATCTGATTATTTTTAACCAAACGAATACTTATTGTTTCAAATTTAATTAACTGTTTTACTAGTACATTATATTTTCCAGCCCTGTTACCCCCTTGCTAACTTTTATTTCCTTCAGTATACTAAGTGTGTAGTATTTTTGTGTAGTTCTTTTTTTTTTTTTTTTTTTTTTTATATATATATATATTTTTATTATTGTATTTTTTCGCTTGCTGGAAAATGTCCAACTTCAAAATAGGTAGTTGGAATATCAATGGGTTGAATAGCAGTAAGCTGTCAAATGCTGATTTTATTAATTACACCTCTTCCCTAGACTTGGTTTGTTTCCAAGAAACGTGGCTTAGCAGTAACAGTAGTGTTAGATTAGAAAACAGCCTAGATTCATATGAGGTGATACGTCAAGACAGAAATCTTGGTCGCTCAAAAAAACAAAGAGGGGGTGTCGCTGTTCTATTTAAAAGTAAATACAAACAGTACATTACTCATATTTCTGGCAATACAGCACATTTTATTTGGTGTAAGATTGACAAAACAATCTGTGCTACTAATAATGATTTATACATTGGTTGTATTTACATCCCACCTGAGAACTCATTCCTTTATAAGAACAAGAATGTTGATCTGTTTAGTTATCTGGAAAAAGATATTTTACAATTTTCATCCAAAGGTGATGTTCTTCTCGTAGGGGATTTCAATGCTAGAATTGGTAGCCTTGATGATAGAATTGATGATAGCAGAAATATGCATCTACCCTTACCATCCTACTATATTAATGACAATTTTGGCAACAGAAATACTATGGATGTTAATTCATCATGCTGTATTAACAAATTTGGTAAAAAATTAATTCAGTTGTGTATTGATTGCAACCTCATCATTCTGAATGGTAGAACTATTGGTGACTCTGCAGGAAAATACACATGTCACACTCCCCGGGGTAGCAGTACAATCGATTACGGGATAACTTCAAAGAACTTATGTGACTCATTACAATATTTTAAAGTAGTCGATTTGTCTCATTTATCAGACCACTGTGCTTTAACTTTATCTATGAAGTTTAATGTTAACATGTGTCTAAATGAAAATAATAAAAGCAATGATAAATTAGATCCTTTACCATCAAAATATATGTGGAATGACCAGGCTAAGGACAATTATCAAACAAACCTTGAAAAGTTAAATAATAATGAAATTAAGAATTTTATGAGCAAACCTTATAGCATTTATGAGTCAGAAACTGCAGTCACAGATTTTGAAAATTTAATTACAAATATTGCAGACAAATGTCTAAAGAAAATTACTCCTAAACTTAAAAAAAATAAACGCAAAAGCAAACAAAAAAACTGGTTTGACCAGGATTGTTGGTCCCTTCGTAAGGAGTTAAGGAGCCTATCACGTTTATTACAAAAGTATCCTCAAGATCCATATATCCGAGGGAAATTCTTTCAAACCCGTAAACAGTATAAAAAACTAATCAAACATAAAAGTAATCAGAAAATGATTGCACAACTCAAAGAATTGGAAAATTCTAAATCAGACACATCTAAATTTTGGAAGATTCTTCGTGAAATGAATGGCGAGAACCCCAGTAATAATAACGGGAATGTTCAACCTGGTGATTGGTTGGTTTACTTTAAGACCCTACTTAATACTGATAGCAGTACATCAAACTCTGAGATTGCGAATGAACTGGAGAATAGTGAAAAGAGTGCAAGTAGCAACCCCTATTTAGACAGACCAATCTTAAAAAATGAAATAACTAAAGCCATTAGACTTCTTAAAAGTAACAAGGCTTCGGCAGAAGATAGAATTTGCAATGAATTGTTAAAATACGGTGAACATCACTTATTAGATGCAATACATAAACTCTTTAATATTGTTTATAGTTCAAATAACTATCCACATTCTTGGAGCACTGGCCTGTTGGTACCAATCCACAAATCTGGGTCGAAAAATAATCCGGCCAACTACAGGGGAATTGCCATCTCTAGCTGTCTTGGCAAGTTATTCAATAGTATTCTAAATATTAGGCTGACATCATTTTTAGACTCTAATAACATTCTTTCCAGTCGACAGTTCGGATTCAGGCATGATTGTCGAACTACAGACAATCTTTTCATACTAAAAACCCTGGTAAATAAATATCTCTACAGTGGTAAGTCAGAGTGCGCCAATAAACAAAATAACACAAATATTAAAAAATCAAAAAAATTATATGCCTGCTTTATTGACCTTAGAAAGGCCTTTGACAGTGTCTGGCATGATGGTCTATTCAAAAAATTAATCAAATATGGTATAACTGGAAAAATGTATAAAACTATCAAAAACATGTACAGTAAAGTAAAATATAAAGTTAAATGTAAAGAAGGCTTAACAAAACAATTTCAGTCCAATATTGGTGTTAAACAGGGATGTAATCTTAGTCCAACTCTCTTCAATCTTTTTTTAAATGACCTGCCCACTATTTTCAATCCTAATACCTGTGATCCTCCTTATTTAGAAAACTCGCATGTCAGCTGTCTACTCTATGCCGATGATATTGTGATACTTTCTAAAACTAAACAGGGATTACAGACATGTCTTGATAGTTTGGCATTGTATGCTAAAACGTGGAAGCTCTCTGTCAACACTGACAAAACCAAAATTTTAATTTTCAATAAATCAAACAGACGTTTGAATAATGATACATTTTTTCTTGGAGGTATCGAACTTGATACAGTTAAATCTTATAACTATCTGGGACTAGTCATTAGTGCCAATGGTAAATTTAAGGATGGCCTAAAAAACCTTAAACGTAAGGCTCAAAAAGCTCTGTTTTCAATGAAAGCAAAGTTTGGCTCAATACAAAACATAAGTATAAAAGTTTCAATTTCCCTTTTTGACAAACTCATCAGACCTATCCTCATTTATGGTTGTGATGTTTGGGGTGATGAGTTCTCCACTAAATCACCTATTGAAGACGTTCAATTAAGTTATTGTCGGTATCTACTGGGGGTGTCACAACACACACCAATTATGGCCATGTATAGCGAGTTAGGCAGATACCCCCTAGACGTATTTATAAAAAAACAAATAATTAAATATTACAGTCGGGCCATGAATTCTAATAATGCGTTACTCAAGGAAGCTTTTGTGGTTAACCAA
The DNA here is from genome assembly GCF_978046115.1 of Saccoglossus kowalevskii. Taxonomy (NCBI): domain Eukaryota; kingdom Metazoa; phylum Hemichordata; class Enteropneusta; family Harrimaniidae; genus Saccoglossus; species Saccoglossus kowalevskii. The sequence continues at coordinate 29,587,001 of NC_140653.1, read as the reverse complement.
AGCATTAAAAGTAAATGGTATCTAGAAGTGACATCATTATTAAACAATATCCAACTATATCATTCAGTTAACAACGGTGATAAACTAACCTCGGCACAAATGAAACAAATTGATTTAGGCATCAAGGATTTATTTCTAACAAGATGGAAAGGTGAGGTCCATAATGATAACCGCACCAAAGCAAATGAGAAAAACAAACTAAGAACATATCGGCTAATCAAATCAGATTTAAAACTTGAGCCATATTTAGTCAAGCTAAAAAACTTTGAACTGCGTAGTGTGCTTACCAAATTCCGTCTTAGTGACCATAGTCTCAAAATTGAAATGGGTCGTCATAAAAAAATCCCACTAAACAACAGGGTTTGTGACATGTGTAACAAAGGTCTAATTGAGGATGAAATGCATTTTCTGCTGGAATGCAACAAATATAATGAGTTGCGTGCCAAACTGTTCAATAAAGCTAAGGATATGATCCCAGCATTTGAAAATAAACCTGCAGAGAAAAAATTCATGGAATTGTTACAGAATGAAAACATTATTATACCAGTAGCACAGTTCATAAGTAAAAGCTTTGAAGTCAGGAAGCAGGGTCTTACTTGACATCTTAATGCCTGCTGTCAATTTTGTAATTTTATATTAGATTGTATTTTAGAGATTTTGTTTTATTTAGTAATTTAGTGATTGTATTTGTTATTTGTTTTTTAGTATATTGTGTTTTTGTTTTGTTTTTTATATATATATATTTCTCCTTGTACTTTGTGACCATTTTCTTTCCCTCCGGGGATTGTGTAAGAGTCAATAAGTAAATAAAAAACTAATTGTTTTATGATTGTACTCATACTTGAGTGTATAGATCTATTTTTGAACAATTTGTGATTTTACATTCAGAAATTGTTTTACTATAGTTGAAATAAAGTTTTAAAACTACATTCTAGGAAGGACACTTGCACATTGTATGCAAAACAATGCGAGAAAAGTTCACCCGGAAATAAACAGTCTGTGGCTGGTACGGAGTTCCAGTCAAAGTCAACATCAATGACCAAAATCCTGAGTGATCTTGCATGAGTATGGGTCAAAAAGCAAGCACCGTTCTAATTATCTAACCACTGAATACGTGTAAACTCCGTGTTTATAATAGAGTCATTCTCAATGTGTAGTAGTGTTTAGTAGTCTCAGTAAATCATCGTGAATCGTTCACCAATGTGATCAGTGACCAATGGCCTTTAACATCAAGGTCACGAGTAATCAGCATTGTCAGGAGAGCAATGTGTGCCAGTCTTACCTCATTCAAAGTGCCAAGTGTGACAAGACGTCGGTGAACTTATAAGAGCGAAGAGTCTGACTCAACAATAGGACTTCTGTGATATTTTCAGCTGACATGTTGATGTTTCAAAACATGCCGCAACACGGCGGGAAATAAGCACGTCTGATTGGTCACTCGAGAAATTACGTCACTTCTAGTCTGTCCCATGGACTCCCTAACGATGTACGATTTATAATCTGAAAAGTCATTTTTATTTCATCATAGACACAATGTATTTTACTTAGTTTGTTCAGAATTAAAATAAATTACCATACATTAGTTAAATGCATAACAAATTATATGACAATAGTATTACAATTGCGAGACAGAAATTTGAAGTTTCATAGTTACTAAGCTAAGAGGTACGTGTGAAAGGTCGTATCTTGACACTCGGTGCCGGCGTTCTATTAGATCATAGAATTTATAAAACATGTGAGGTAATGTCATTTTTTACATAAACTAATATGTCATCAGACTTCCATTTTGCAATGGGTGGACTTCGATTTCCCGTTCTACCAGGGGAAGAAGAAGAATCACTGGAGTGGGCGTACACCATGCGGCGAGAAATGCAAGAAATCACTACAGGCCTCTTCCTGGGACCTTATGCGGCAGCCATGAAAAGTAAAAAGCAGGCATTGAAAGATATGCACATCACCCACATTGTGTGCGTTAGGCAACAGATCGAAGCAAATTTCATAAAGCCGAATTTTTCAGACGATTTTATTTACTTGGTACTTGACGTTGCAGACAAGCCAACTGAAAATATAATAAAACATTTTGTTCTGGCGAAAGAGTTCATTGACAACTGTTTTAACCTTGGCGGGAGGGTGCTCGTACACGGGAATGCCGGCATTTCCAGAAGTGCAGCGCTGGTAATAGCTTACGTAATGGAGACGTACGGTCTGACATACAGGGACGCCTTCAGATACGTACAACAAAGAAGATTTTGTATAAATCCAAATGAAGGATTTGTTCACCAACTCATGGAGTATGAAGCGATATACCAGGCAAGACTGATGACTGGCTCTTTAGAAGAAGATTCCTTAGTCTTGAACTGTGCCAGTGGAATGTCTGGAGTGAAACGGGGACTTGATGATGACGAGTCTATGGAATAATAATTATGTGTCAAATTATTTAGATAATCATGGTTTTAGATCATTTATAATTTATTTATGGTTTATTGATATTATTGGTCTATACATATTGAATTTGCCACTACTATAGACTCAATTTAAATGCGATATTGAAACATGTTTTTTTTTAGTTGAAGCATAATAGAGTTTCTTAACACCTGCCACTCTCAAAATCTATGCCCTTTCTAAGGACACGTATAGTTATCTGGAAGGGGAATATACAATTGAATTGGGGGTTAGGGGGGTTTACAAAAGACACTCTTTCCGAAATGCAAGGATTTATGAATGTTGCACTTTTAACATAATTCAGTCAGTCAACTAAATTGATTTAAATCTTTTGTAAAACTATTTAACATACAAAAGAGATATTATTGATGACACGGTTACTTTTTAGTAACCGTGTTGCTGACAATTATTTATATAATAAAAAATATGCAACTGGTGTGACACACCAGATTTCATGAAGGCATGAATTTGTTTTATATAAAAATTTTAAATATTTTAAATTTCAATTGGCAATTGAAAACAACTTGACCAATCACAAGCCTGCCTAATATTGAACTCTGCTGAGGTCAATTAACCTTTAACATTCGCTCGCTTTTGCAATCTAATGCTAAACAATAATTGATCTACTTGTACATTGTAAATTTATTTCACAGAAGAAATAACTAACTTCAAGCAATTTAAACAGATTTGATGGAATTTTTGTTACTGTGTTCATGACAGTAAGTTGACCAATGATTGAAGAAACCTTGCAAAGACTTGTGGGTAATGGTCATTACCAAATGGTTTCTATTTCCAATAAAAGCAGCATCTCTCATTTAAATGAAGCGCAAGGATCTTTCAGGCTAAATGTTTTATAAATGCATGTATTTATAAATATCCAAAACAAATTCATGCTTTCGTGAAATGCTTGTGTGCGATAACAACTCCAATATGAATTCAAAATCATCAAAAAATTACTGGATAAACAAAATTATTTTCAATAGAGACAAATTTTATGAATTCCAGTGCCAATTTCTCTGGGGCTATAGAACACAGAGTGTCAGTGACTTTCTCAAATTTAGTGTTTATGAATGCCATAAAATCCTCAAATCTTTAGTGAGTCTGAAAAAACTGGTTTGTGTTCATCTGGGGTCGTGTTAGCACAGCATGTTTTGAATATGTTGATAATCTTCATTTGTGTATTCAAATCTTCCCATTGCAATCTGCGATGCTATTGGTTCGGAATACAGCTATTTTATGTGCATATGGAATAGAATCTTTATCGCATACCACCATACATAGATATCTAAGTTGTCAACTTTGAGCAATCCATGTGACAAAATTCAAATTTCGAGTCTACCATCGTGTTTGATGAAACCCTGATTGCAGGTTAATATTCGGGTCTATCACTCGTAAATTAGGAATATATTTCATGATTTGTAAATTTATTAGTATCCATAATACCAGTAACGATGCCATAACATGTACAGTGTTCTTCCCAGCAAAGTGCTCATGTGCTGTGTCTATTTTGTATATAGAAGAGATGTTTATTTTGTCTTGTTAATTTATTCATTTTTTAAACACAAATCTAAGCATATAATGGCCACTAAAAGCTCTGGGGAGAACATTGAACTTACCTGATGGCTGTCATTGTTATAACTACCGGTACCAGTAATAAAGTTACCTGATGGCTTGTATACTGATGACATTGTTTTAATTCCCGACTTTTGAGCTGTCAGGTTTTGCCAGAACATAACAAAGTACCTGGATGACTGTGGTGTTCAGTGCTTGGAGTAGGATTGAATTAATACATTGTATGTATCTGATTAGCATCCTGTGGGAAGCGTATTATTTCCAGATTTGAACCTACAGGCATATAAAATGGTTATCTGGTATTGCAATGTTCCTAGTGTCCTTCCAGTACAATCAAGAAAAACATCTGGCAAAATATCCCCGATTTTCAGACATTGCTTTCCATGACTTTCCACAAAACTGTTCATCGTATGGAAATTATAATTTCTTTTTGAAACCTGCTTGGCGCATTCACTGTTCGTTTAGTCTGCCACACTTATTTTCAGGAGATATATGAATGATAATGACCTACGAATGGCCATGTTTATATACATGTATGTTCAACGCCAAAACACAGAATTATCCTAATTAGTGAATAGAAGGAAAATGAAATTCGTAAACATGCGTTTATCTAGAGACAGTCAGTTAACCCCATACCTGACATTTTCAAGTTACTTGTGAAATTGCAACACGCAGACGGAACATGCAGAAAACTGAGTGAGACTTTACAACTATGAACCCCAAAAATAAAGATTTAATGTGGCACGAACTGATTCTTTAAATTGTTTTCTAGCCCCCAAATGTAAACTAAATCAGTATCACCAGGAATATACATTTGACAATATTGCGTTTACGACTTGGATTGTTGACTTTTTCATGAGTGATCTATTTTGAGTTTCATCCCCACATGTATCAAATCTTTACTTTCTGGATAACTTGTATGGCAGCTGTTTTTTTCAAACTCTTCTCTGGCCGAGTTCTGTCCAAATAGACAAACATATGCCACTGTCATTTAAAGTATCCTACCGGAAGACCAGGTGTATTGATTTGTACTGAGGGTATACTACTATCTCCTGACATGGGTATTTTAACTGGGTTTGCTCTCCTTAAATCGGCGCATAACTAAGGAAGTAGAAGCAAGTTCATGAAAACAAAATGCTAGAGGATCGCTGGAGAGTGGTTAACAAATGTTCCTATGTTGGACCATATTCTAATCTTGCCTATGAAACAAGTTGCCAATTATTTAGCACATTTATTGTAATGAAACTATAATGGTAACATAATGAAAATAGAAAACAGATCATAGTATGTTTTTATCACAGTAGAAAATTTACAGAGAACTCTTGTTACATATAGTTTGTAACACATAAGTACCAGTATACGACATGCACACATAATTATTGGTGTTTTTTTTTTCAATTCCTGGTACTTTTTGAAAAAAAATGCAAAAGAAAATCAACTGTACATGCAACGATTTTGCAAAGTATGACGAGGGCTTACTTGATATTTCATGATCATCAGGCTCCAATGGACGAATATTTAGTGTACCGTTTCTGCATGTTCTACAAGCTTTGCCTTTCATGTATTACTGCAAGTTATGTATGCTTCTCGTAAATTTACAAATTTCTGAAATTTGAACTAGGCCGAGTTCAATCATATTAAAAACAACTGCACCCACATGTGTTCAAACCTTGGAATGGTTATGTAAATAAGCAGTCATTAAGATTCAAAGCGTTATTCTTGAACCTTAGCCAAATGAAATGTTCCCTGAAATCTGCATATAGTAATTGTAGATACAGCTAGCAGTTGCGCAAAATCACACCCATAAAATGTTTTTGGAGGTGACTGGAATTACTGGTGATACGATGACAATACATATTGGGTTACATGTACAGATATACATTCATTTTTCTGCCATTCAGTAAAATATTTACCATACAAAAAATTCAAGTTTATATTACATAAAAAAAAAAAACAGTACACAACTGTATGTAAAATGCATGGAATGAAATGACATTACATAAAGTATACAACTAAAATATAATCTGAAGGATACACCCTCCTCTGCCATATACAAGGCTAATACATCAACAAATCAAAAAAATTATAAATAATACATAATAATAGAGAAAATGTTACCCTAAACAGTGAAAATAAATCCTAAGCACAATATAATTAGCAGTCAGCACTATTTAGTCAGTTGTTTTATTACAAGCATCTAAAAAATGGCTTTACCCATCATGGGATGTAGATACAGTATCTATTGCATGATAAAAATAGTGCAATCTTAAACAAGTAACCCCACACTGACATCTTCAACAGCATGGGTATGGACTATAGAGTCTCCAACTGTTTTGCTTAAAACATTCTTAGTTTTAATATTATGCAAAACTGTCATTATACATGCACCAACACTATTCTATAAGTTAGTCATTATGGCTTCACGCAGTTGGTATTTCCTGGAAAAGCAAAAAGTTTCTGATGTCTCCCTGCTGCACTATTCCTTGAACTTCCATTCTTGTCTACACATGGGACATTGCTGATGGACTTGTTGTGAGTTCAACCATTTAAGTATACAATGCATATGAAATACATGGGAACACTGCCCCCATACTGCAAGAAAAAAAAAAGGTTTTTAGTGCATTCTCACAACAAGAGATCAAGTTCAGAGATACATCCCCAAAAGATTGACATTTTTGTGTAAACATCAGTCGATGTGAAATCATATAACATGCATAAAATAACACAAATACCGGTATATGAAGGTAATTTGGAACCAGGTATCATTTGTATTGCTATTCTATTATAGAGCTATAAACACTGGGCTTATAGTGAGCTATCTGTGCATATGAAAACAATGTCACTGATCTATATTTCAAAAATAAATTTTAGTATCCTTTGAAATAAATTACAAGACATCACTGTTAGACCTGCCATTTTATCCTTCGTGTTTATGTATTGTTTTTAGGAATCAAACAACTACATGTATTTAAAAACAGTGAAAATACTTGACATGAATCACATGATAAGGTGAAAGCTGAAATATGCGTTATGTATACAGACGTACCTAAAGGGCAGTCATCTCCTGGTATTTTACAATCTGGACAGCAGCCATCAAATGGCATTCTGCAGATACCACAGTTATCATCATTAGCCACCCATCTCCATGTAGATACACCTGTCCAACTAAATATAAATAGCAACCATGGTTAAAAACAAATAATTGAGTGTCATTTTTTAGTGCATACGTGTCTGTACACTAGGATTATACATGTAAGATGGTGCGAGTATCTGTATTTCAACACTGGTGAATAGTATACTTGATGAACACACAGTTTTTAGTTCCCTGGTTGGTTTGTTTATCTGGTCAATTTAGTATCTCTGACGTACCGTAGGTATGGATAATAATATATATTACTAATATAAATTATATTACATGTGTGTGTGTGTATAAATAAAAATAAGGGTTCCATATTTTATAAACATCTTATTAACTATTAAATGTTCAGTACAAAACAGTTACGCAGTTATACAAGACTTTCATGTGTAGTACTGTAAAATCTGTATTAGAAGCCGTGGCTTCTATTAAAATAGTACAATGCAAATGCAACCAAGGGAATGCGGCTTCTACACATATAAGAAATGATAATTTTTTGGTTCTCAATTGTTCAAAAAGAATGAGTGTGACTTCTATTAGGGATGCGGCTTCTAATACAGCTATCTCAATAACAATATTTTACTGTTATAAATCTTTCTGTTTGCCCAGTAACTTTAAGAATTACAATATATATATATCAGTAATTTTAATGAAAAAAAAGTACATTTATCTTAGTAATAGTGACACCTGTTGTTTAGTGTGATGAACCCCCACGGTTGGGTACAGGAGCATAGAAGTTTTTAATTAAAATTGTTTTCCATAAGAAAAATGAAACCATCATACATGGCCTTATAAACAGCCTTTTACTTCATAGTGGGGTGGGTGGAGTAAAGCTGTGATTATTTTTATTACTTTCTGACCATCTAGTTTGCCATTTACCATGTCCATATAAACTAAAGCTCCAGCCAATATCAGATTTGACTACTTGTTTCAAGCTATGGCACTTGGAAATGAGTGTTGTGACATGTGGCAAATGTCCAACTGTCTTGGTTAATAAGATTGGCTATATTTCAACTAGAAACAGGTAAACCAGTATACCTGTATGTACGAAGCCAGTGATCGTTATTCAAGCCAAAGAAACTGCATCTATTTATATAAATACACATGGACAGAGAATATTTTCTTGGAGCACTAAATGTGACAATTGCCCTACTGTCTGTGATAAATATACCACACCAGCTACATAGTGCCCGACGAGGAGTTGGGTAGGTAGTGAAGAAAAACATTGACTGAAGCCTGGCAGAGGACTGAATTGTTGTCAACAGCAACAAACATACTGGGAAAGTCAAAGACAGTGAAAAAACAAACAAACAAAAAACACACAGGCATATAAATACTAACTTTCTAGGATCTTTATTGACTCCAAGTAATCCAGAGTAGAACGAGATGAATCAACGCTATACTCCGCCATCTTTATTTTAATATTAGATGCAACCATTATTCTGTAGGGGACAACGGGTCATAACTTGAGGGGAGTTAACACCCATGATTTTTAAAATGCCTTGATCAATAAGAGTCTAAGTTACAGGGAACATTATTTTCATTTTTCAGTGGACCAATAAATGCATTTGACAGGAAAATAGAAAAACTCTACCACAACAGCAATTAGAACAGCTTGCTGCATTATAAGTATCACTTCCCTGTCAAATTAGTGGTTCATGCTTATTTGAATCTGAACATAACAGGCCAATTCTATCACACCTTGCTAGGCTTGAACTTCCATCCAATCAGAGCATTCCAAATGAACATGATTCTCCACAAAACTAGAGGGCGCTCTGACCAAAAAATTGCCATGATCTAAATAAAAAGAACTGAATGTCCACAGTTATGTCTGTAGGTGTACCTTACCTGCATGCAAAATAAAGTCCAAGATTGGTCGGTTATGTACGTACTTATCCAGAGTGAATTCATAACCATTTTAACACGTAGCCAGGGTAATGAAATTAAACGGTACCCACCGAAAAATACACAGGGTCAGAACCCTGACCAACATATTGAAATAAAGTCCAAGATTGGTCGGTTATGTACGTACTTATCCAGAGTGAATTCATAACCATTTTAACACGTAGCCAGGGTAATGAAATTAAACGGTACCCACCGAAAAATACACAGGGTCAGAACCCTGACCAACATATTGAAATAAAGTCCAAGATTGGTCGGTTATGTACGTACTTATCCAGAGTGAATTCATAACCATTTTAACACGTAGCCAGGGTAATGAAATTAAACGGTACCCACCGAAAAATACACAGGGTCTGAACCCTGACCAACATATTGAAATAAAGTCCAAGATTGGTCGGTTACGTACGTACTTATCCAAAATGAATTCATAACCATTTTAACACGTAGCCAGGGTAATGAACCAATGCATTGCCTGATATTAAATGTTAACTAACGTTTTAGTACATATGTATAAGCATTCAGTAATTTTAATGAAAAAAAAGTACATTTATCTTAGTAATAGTGACACCTGTTGTTTAGTGTGATGAACCCCCACGGTTGGGTACAGGAGCATAGAAGTTTTTAATTAAAATTGTTTTCCATAAGAAAAATGAAACCATCATACATGGCCTTATAAACAGCCTTTTACTTCATAGTGGGGTGGGTGGAGTAAAGCTGTGATTATTTTTATTACTTTCTGACCATCTAGTTTGCCATTTACCATGTCCATATAAACTAAAGCTCCAGCCAATATCAGATTTGACTACTTGTTTCAAGCTATGGCACTTGGAAATGAGTGTTGTGACATGTGGCAAATGTCCAACTGTCTTGGTTAATAAGATTGGCTATATTTCAACTAGAAACAGGTAAACCAGTATACCTGTATGTACGAAGCCAGTGATCGTTATTCAAGCCAAAGAAACTGCATCTATTTATATAAATACACATGGACAGAGAATATTTTCTTGGAGCACTAAATGTGACAATTGCCCTACTGTCTGTGATAAATATACCACACCAGCTACATAGTGCCCGACGAGGAGTTGGGTAGGTAGTGAAGAAAAACATTGACTGAAGCCTGGCAGAGGACTGAATTGTTGTCAACAGCAACAAACATACTGGGAAAGTCAAAGACAGTGAAAAAACAAACAAACAAAAAACACACAGGCATATAAATACTAACTTTCTAGGATCTTTATTGACTCCAAGTAATCCAGAGTAGAACGAGATGAATCAACGCTATACTCCGCCATCTTTATTTTAATATTAGATGCAACCATTATTCTGTAGGGGACAACGGGTCATAACTTGAGGGGAGTTAACACCCATGATTTTTAAAATGCCTTGATCAATAAGAGTCTAAGTTACAGGGAACATTATTTTCATTTTTCAGTGGACCAATAAATGCATTTGACAGGAAAATAGAAAAACTCTACCACAACAGCAATTAGAACAGCTTGCTGCATTATAAGTATCACTTCCCTGTCAAATTAGTGGTTCATGCTTATTTGAATCTGAACATAACAGGCCAATTCTATCACACCTTGCTAGGCTTGAACTTCCATCCAATCAGAGCATTCCAAATGAACATGATTCTCCACAAAACTAGAGGGCGCTCTGACCAAAAAATTGCCATGATCTAAATAAAAAGAACTGAATGTCCACAGTTATGTCTGTAGGTGTACCTTACCTGCATGCAAAATAAAGTCCAAGATTGGTCGGTTATGTACGTACTTATCCAGAGTGAATTCATAACCATTTTAACACGTAGCCAGGGTAATGAAATTAAACGGTACCCACCGAAAAATACACAGGGTCAGAACCCTGACCAACATATTGAAATAAAGTCCAAGATTGGTCGGTTATGTACGTACTTATCCAGAGTGAATTCATAACCATTTTAACACGTAGCCAGGGTAATGAAATTAAACGGTACCCACCGAAAAATACACAGGGTCAGAACCCTGACCAACATATTGAAATAAAGTCCAAGATTGGTCGGTTATGTACGTACTTATCCAGAGTGAATTCATAACCATTTTAACACGTAGCCAGGGTAATGAAATTAAACGGTACCCACCGAAAAATACACAGGGTCTGAACCCTGACCAACATATTGAAATAAAGTCCAAGATTGGTCGGTTACGTACGTACTTATCCAAAATGAATTCATAACCATTTTAACACGTAGCCAGGGTAATGAACCAATGCATTGCCTGATATTAAATGTTAACTAACGTTTTAGTACATATGTATAAGCATTCAGTAATTTTAATGAAAAAAAAGTACATTTATCTTAGTAATAGTGACACCTGTTGTTTAGTGTGATGAACCCCCACGGTTGGGTACAGGAGCATAGAAGTTTTTAATTAAAATTGTTTTCCATAAGAAAAATGAAACCATCATACATGGCCTTATAAACAGCCTTTTACTTCATAGTGGGGTGGGTGGAGTAAAGCTGTGATTATTTTTATTACTTTCTGACCATCTAGTTTGCCATTTACCATGTCCATATAAACTAAAGCTCCAGCCAATATCAGATTTGACTACTTGTTTCAAGCTATGGCACTTGGAAATGAGTGTTGTGACATGTGGCAAATGTCCAACTGTCTTGGTTAATAAGATTGGCTATATTTCAACTAGAAACAGGTAAACCAGTATACCTGTATGTACGAAGCCAGTGATCGTTATTCAAGCCAAAGAAACTGCATCTATTTATATAAATACACATGGACAGAGAATATTTTCTTGGAGCACTAAATGTGACAATTGCCCTACTGTCTGTGATAAATATACCACACCAGCTACATAGTGCCCGACGAGGAGTTGGGTAGGTAGTGAAGAAAAACATTGACTGAAGCCTGGCAGAGGACTGAATTGTTGTCAACAGCAACAAACATACTGGGAAAGTCAAAGACAGTGAAAAAACAAACAAACAAAAAACACACAGGCATATAAATACTAACTTTCTAGGATCTTTATTGACTCCAAGTAATCCAGAGTAGAACGAGATGAATCAACGCTATACTCCGCCATCTTTATTTTAATATTAGATGCAACCATTATTCTGTAGGGGACAACGGGTCATAACTTGAGGGGAGTTAACACCCATGATTTTTAAAATGCCTTGATCAATAAGAGTCTAAGTTACAGGGAACATTATTTTCATTTTTCAGTGGACCAATAAATGCATTTGACAGGAAAATAGAAAAACTCTACCACAACAGCAATTAGAACAGCTTGCTGCATTATAAGTATCACTTCCCTGTCAAATTAGTGGTTCATGCTTATTTGAATCTGAACATAACAGGCCAATTCTATCACACCTTGCTAGGCTTGAACTTCCATCCAATCAGAGCATTCCAAATGAACATGATTCTCCACAAAACTAGAGGGCGCTCTGACCAAAAAATTGCCATGATCTAAATAAAAAGAACTGAATGTCCACAGTTATGTCTGTAGGTGTACCTTACCTGCATGCAAAATAAAGTCCAAGATTGGTCGGTTATGTACGTACTTATCCAGAGTGAATTCATAACCATTTTAACACGTAGCCAGGGTAATGAAATTAAACGGTACCCACCGAAAAATACACAGGGTCAGAACCCTGACCAACATATTGAAATAAAGTCCAAGATTGGTCGGTTATGTACGTACTTATCCAGAGTGAATTCATAACCATTTTAACACGTAGCCAGGGTAATGAAATTAAACGGTACCCACCGAAAAATACACAGGGTCAGAACCCTGACCAACATATTGAAATAAAGTCCAAGATTGGTCGGTTATGTACGTACTTATCCAGAGTGAATTCATAACCATTTTAACACGTAGCCAGGGTAATGAAATTAAACGGTACCCACCGAAAAATACACAGGGTCTGAACCCTGACCAACATATTGAAATAAAGTCCAAGATTGGTCGGTTACGTACGTACTTATCCAAAATGAATTCATAACCATTTTAACACGTAGCCAGGGTAATGAACCAATGCATTGCCTGATATTAAATGTTAACTAACGTTTTAGTACATATGTATAAGCATTCAGTAATTTTAATGAAAAAAAAGTACATTTATCTTAGTAATAGTGACACCTGTTGTTTAGTGTGATGAACCCCCACGGTTGGGTACAGGAGCATAGAAGTTTTTAATTAAAATTGTTTTCCATAAGAAAAATGAAACCATCATACATGGCCTTATAAACAGCCTTTTACTTCATAGTGGGGTGGGTGGAGTAAAGCTGTGATTATTTTTATTACTTTCTGACCATCTAGTTTGCCATTTACCATGTCCATATAAACTAAAGCTCCAGCCAATATCAGATTTGACTACTTGTTTCAAGCTATGGCACTTGGAAATGAGTGTTGTGACATGTGGCAAATGTCCAACTGTCTTGGTTAATAAGATTGGCTATATTTCAACTAGAAACAGGTAAACCAGTATACCTGTATGTACGAAGCCAGTGATCGTTATTCAAGCCAAAGAAACTGCATCTATTTATATAAATACACATGGACAGAGAATATTTTCTTGGAGCACTAAATGTGACAATTGCCCTACTGTCTGTGATAAATATACCACACCAGCTACATAGTGCCCGACGAGGAGTTGGGTAGGTAGTGAAGAAAAACATTGACTGAAGCCTGGCAGAGGACTGAATTGTTGTCAACAGCAACAAACATACTGGGAAAGTCAAAGACAGTGAAAAAACAAACAAACAAAAAACACACAGGCATATAAATACTAACTTTCTAGGATCTTTATTGACTCCAAGTAATCCAGAGTAGAACGAGATGAATCAACGCTATACTCCGCCATCTTTATTTTAATATTAGATGCAACCATTATTCTGTAGGGGACAACGGGTCATAACTTGAGGGGAGTTAACACCCATGATTTTTAAAATGCCTTGATCAATAAGAGTCTAAGTTACAGGGAACATTATTTTCATTTTTCAGTGGACCAATAAATGCATTTGACAGGAAAATAGAAAAACTCTACCACAACAGCAATTAGAACAGCTTGCTGCATTATAAGTATCACTTCCCTGTCAAATTAGTGGTTCATGCTTATTTGAATCTGAACATAACAGGCCAATTCTATCACACCTTGCTAGGCTTGAACTTCCATCCAATCAGAGCATTCCAAATGAACATGATTCTCCACAAAACTAGAGGGCGCTCTGACCAAAAAATTGCCATGATCTAAATAAAAAGAACTGAATGTCCACAGTTATGTCTGTAGGTGTACCTTACCTGCATGCAAAATAAAGTCCAAGATTGGTCGGTTATGTACGTACTTATCCAGAGTGAATTCATAACCATTTTAACACGTAGCCAGGGTAATGAAATTAAACGGTACCCACCGAAAAATACACAGGGTCAGAACCCTGACCAACATATTGAAATAAAGTCCAAGATTGGTCGGTTATGTACGTACTTATCCAGAGTGAATTCATAACCATTTTAACACGTAGCCAGGGTAATGAAATTAAACGGTACCCACCGAAAAATACACAGGGTCAGAACCCTGACCAACATATTGAAATAAAGTCCAAGATTGGTCGGTTATGTACGTACTTATCCAGAGTGAATTCATAACCATTTTAACACGTAGCCAGGGTAATGAAATTAAACGGTACCCACCGAAAAATACACAGGGTCTGAACCCTGACCAACATATTGAAATAAAGTCCAAGATTGGTCGGTTACGTACGTACTTATCCAAAATGAATTCATAACCATTTTAACACGTAGCCAGGGTAATGAACCAATGCATTGCCTGATATTAAATGTTAACTAACGTTTTAGTACATATGTATAAGCATTCAGTAATTTTAATGAAAAAAAAGTACATTTATCTTAGTAATAGTGACACCTGTTGTTTAGTGTGATGAACCCCCACGGTTGGGTACAGGAGCATAGAAGTTTTTAATTAAAATTGTTTTCCATAAGAAAAATGAAACCATCATACATGGCCTTATAAACAGCCTTTTACTTCATAGTGGGGTGGGTGGAGTAAAGCTGTGATTATTTTTATTACTTTCTGACCATCTAGTTTGCCATTTACCATGTCCATATAAACTAAAGCTCCAGCCAATATCAGATTTGACTACTTGTTTCAAGCTATGGCACTTGGAAATGAGTGTTGTGACATGTGGCAAATGTCCAACTGTCTTGGTTAATAAGATTGGCTATATTTCAACTAGAAACAGGTAAACCAGTATACCTGTATGTACGAAGCCAGTGATCGTTATTCAAGCCAAAGAAACTGCATCTATTTATATAAATACACATGGACAGAGAATATTTTCTTGGAGCACTAAATGTGACAATTGCCCTACTGTCTGTGATAAATATACCACACCAGCTACATAGTGCCCGACGAGGAGTTGGGTAGGTAGTGAAGAAAAACATTGACTGAAGCCTGGCAGAGGACTGAATTGTTGTCAACAGCAACAAACATACTGGGAAAGTCAAAGACAGTGAAAAAACAAACAAACAAAAAACACACAGGCATATAAATACTAACTTTCTAGGATCTTTATTGACTCCAAGTAATCCAGAGTAGAACGAGATGAATCAACGCTATACTCCGCCATCTTTATTTTAATATTAGATGCAACCATTATTCTGTAGGGGACAACGGGTCATAACTTGAGGGGAGTTAACACCCATGATTTTTAAAATGCCTTGATCAATAAGAGTCTAAGTTACAGGGAACATTATTTTCATTTTTCAGTGGACCAATAAATGCATTTGACAGGAAAATAGAAAAACTCTACCACAACAGCAATTAGAACAGCTTGCTGCATTATAAGTATCACTTCCCTGTCAAATTAGTGGTTCATGCTTATTTGAATCTGAACATAACAGGCCAATTCTATCACACCTTGCTAGGCTTGAACTTCCATCCAATCAGAGCATTCCAAATGAACATGATTCTCCACAAAACTAGAGGGCGCTCTGACCAAAAAATTGCCATGATCTAAATAAAAAGAACTGAATGTCCACAGTTATGTCTGTAGGTGTACCTTACCTGCATGCAAAATAAAGTCCAAGATTGGTCGGTTATGTACGTACTTATCCAGAGTGAATTCATAACCATTTTAACACGTAGCCAGGGTAATGAAATTAAACGGTACCCACCGAAAAATACACAGGGTCAGAACCCTGACCAACATATTGAAATAAAGTCCAAGATTGGTCGGTTATGTACGTACTTATCCAGAGTGAATTCATAACCATTTTAACACGTAGCCAGGGTAATGAAATTAAACGGTACCCACCGAAAAATACACAGGGTCAGAACCCTGACCAACATATTGAAATAAAGTCCAAGATTGGTCGGTTATGTACGTACTTATCCAGAGTGAATTCATAACCATTTTAACACGTAGCCAGGGTAATGAAATTAAACGGTACCCACCGAAAAATACACAGGGTCTGAACCCTGACCAACATATTGAAATAAAGTCCAAGATTGGTCGGTTACGTACGTACTTATCCAAAATGAATTCATAACCATTTTAACACGTAGCCAGGGTAATGAACCAATGCATTGCCTGATATTAAATGTTAACTAACGTTTTAGTACATATGTATAAGCATTCAGTAATTTTAATGAAAAAAAAGTACATTTATCTTAGTAATAGTGACACCTGTTGTTTAGTGTGATGAACCCCCACGGTTGGGTACAGGAGCATAGAAGTTTTTAATTAAAATTGTTTTCCATAAGAAAAATGAAACCATCATACATGGCCTTATAAACAGCCTTTTACTTCATAGTGGGGTGGGTGGAGTAAAGCTGTGATTATTTTTATTACTTTCTGACCATCTAGTTTGCCATTTACCATGTCCATATAAACTAAAGCTCCAGCCAATATCAGATTTGACTACTTGTTTCAAGCTATGGCACTTGGAAATGAGTGTTGTGACATGTGGCAAATGTCCAACTGTCTTGGTTAATAAGATTGGCTATATTTCAACTAGAAACAGGTAAACCAGTATACCTGTATGTACGAAGCCAGTGATCGTTATTCAAGCCAAAGAAACTGCATCTATTTATATAAATACACATGGACAGAGAATATTTTCTTGGAGCACTAAATGTGACAATTGCCCTACTGTCTGTGATAAATATACCACACCAGCTACATAGTGCCCGACGAGGAGTTGGGTAGGTAGTGAAGAAAAACATTGACTGAAGCCTGGCAGAGGACTGAATTGTTGTCAACAGCAACAAACATACTGGGAAAGTCAAAGACAGTGAAAAAACAAACAAACAAAAAACACACAGGCATATAAATACTAACTTTCTAGGATCTTTATTGACTCCAAGTAATCCAGAGTAGAACGAGATGAATCAACGCTATACTCCGCCATCTTTATTTTAATATTAGATGCAACCATTATTCTGTAGGGGACAACGGGTCATAACTTGAGGGGAGTTAACACCCATGATTTTTAAAATGCCTTGATCAATAAGAGTCTAAGTTACAGGGAACATTATTTTCATTTTTCAGTGGACCAATAAATGCATTTGACAGGAAAATAGAAAAACTCTACCACAACAGCAATTAGAACAGCTTGCTGCATTATAAGTATCACTTCCCTGTCAAATTAGTGGTTCATGCTTATTTGAATCTGAACATAACAGGCCAATTCTATCACACCTTGCTAGGCTTGAACTTCCATCCAATCAGAGCATTCCAAATGAACATGATTCTCCACAAAACTAGAGGGCGCTCTGACCAAAAAATTGCCATGATCTAAATAAAAAGAACTGAATGTCCACAGTTATGTCTGTAGGTGTACCTTACCTGCATGCAAAATAAAGTCCAAGATTGGTCGGTTATGTACGTACTTATCCAGAGTGAATTCATAACCATTTTAACACGTAGCCAGGGTAATGAAATTAAACGGTACCCACCGAAAAATACACAGGGTCAGAACCCTGACCAACATATTGAAATAAAGTCCAAGATTGGTCGGTTATGTACGTACTTATCCAGAGTGAATTCATAACCATTTTAACACGTAGCCAGGGTAATGAAATTAAACGGTACCCACCGAAAAATACACAGGGTCAGAACCCTGACCAACATATTGAAATAAAGTCCAAGATTGGTCGGTTATGTACGTACTTATCCAGAGTGAATTCATAACCATTTTAACACGTAGCCAGGGTAATGAAATTAAACGGTACCCACCGAAAAATACACAGGGTCTGAACCCTGACCAACATATTGAAATAAAGTCCAAGATTGGTCGGTTACGTACGTACTTATCCAAAATGAATTCATAACCATTTTAACACGTAGCCAGGGTAATGAACCAATGCATTGCCTGATATTAAATGTTAACTAACGTTTTAGTACATATGTATAAGCATTCAGTAATTTTAATGAAAAAAAAGTACATTTATCTTAGTAATAGTGACACCTGTTGTTTAGTGTGATGAACCCCCACGGTTGGGTACAGGAGCATAGAAGTTTTTAATTAAAATTGTTTTCCATAAGAAAAATGAAACCATCATACATGGCCTTATAAACAGCCTTTTACTTCATAGTGGGGTGGGTGGAGTAAAGCTGTGATTATTTTTATTACTTTCTGACCATCTAGTTTGCCATTTACCATGTCCATATAAACTAAAGCTCCAGCCAATATCAGATTTGACTACTTGTTTCAAGCTATGGCACTTGGAAATGAGTGTTGTGACATGTGGCAAATGTCCAACTGTCTTGGTTAATAAGATTGGCTATATTTCAACTAGAAACAGGTAAACCAGTATACCTGTATGTACGAAGCCAGTGATCGTTATTCAAGCCAAAGAAACTGCATCTATTTATATAAATACACATGGACAGAGAATATTTTCTTGGAGCACTAAATGTGACAATTGCCCTACTGTCTGTGATAAATATACCACACCAGCTACATAGTGCCCGACGAGGAGTTGGGTAGGTAGTGAAGAAAAACATTGACTGAAGCCTGGCAGAGGACTGAATTGTTGTCAACAGCAACAAACATACTGGGAAAGTCAAAGACAGTGAAAAAACAAACAAACAAAAAACACACAGGCATATAAATACTAACTTTCTAGGATCTTTATTGACTCCAAGTAATCCAGAGTAGAACGAGATGAATCAACGCTATACTCCGCCATCTTTATTTTAATATTAGATGCAACCATTATTCTGTAGGGGACAACGGGTCATAACTTGAGGGGAGTTAACACCCATGATTTTTAAAATGCCTTGATCAATAAGAGTCTAAGTTACAGGGAACATTATTTTCATTTTTCAGTGGACCAATAAATGCATTTGACAGGAAAATAGAAAAACTCTACCACAACAGCAATTAGAACAGCTTGCTGCATTATAAGTATCACTTCCCTGTCAAATTAGTGGTTCATGCTTATTTGAATCTGAACATAACAGGCCAATTCTATCACACCTTGCTAGGCTTGAACTTCCATCCAATCAGAGCATTCCAAATGAACATGATTCTCCACAAAACTAGAGGGCGCTCTGACCAAAAAATTGCCATGATCTAAATAAAAAGAACTGATATATATATATATAAATATATACACACTGGTACCGTATTAGTTCTGTTAGTGGCACACACTTCTAACTTAAATTACAGAGATGTTTCTATGGTCAAAATAAGTACTAATAATATTTTAATGATTCAGTATACTACAAATGTAATTTTTAGTTTACACACGTTTCTATTGGAGATGCACTTTGTATCACGGATTTTTAAGATAAAGTTATCGGTATGTAGCTTTGATATCAATGTATCATATGGTATTTCTAACAACACAGGATATTGAGGACATATTTGTATTGAGATCGTCATCGCATATCATCATATTAGTTGCATACCCTAATTTTATAAATCCTTGACACATATATGAAATGTGAAAACAATTCCTGCTCGAGTCTTCTCTAATAGCAGCACATCTTCTATACTGAAGCAGAGATCACATCAATGAAAAAACTACCTTTATTTTATACCGAATCATTAAAATATTTTGCCCATGTATAGATGCACTATATAAAATATGGTACTGTTAATGCATACTCACCCTGGTAGAGATTAAAATCAGCATAATATTCCAGAATCATATGAAAAAAAAAAAAAGTATGCTATAATAAATCTGTTAACGAGTATACTATTACTACACTACAGAGAGGTTACCAACAAACAGTCTAGTGACCCTTAGTTTTCCTCAGTTTTGAAGTACAGTGACCCCTCGCTAAGTCACAGGTGTCGACATCTAAGCAAAAATTCAACATAGGGGGTTGCATCTTACCGAGAAGCCTTGTGAAAGGGGTTCATGGATAAAAAGCACATAACGCAGCCCATTCTTGAAGCAACCATACGTAAACAGCTTTATCGATGTCATCATTGTTGGATAATTTTTGTTCAGTCTGTCTCTTGGTAAACTTTGAAAACAAATTTTCTCAGCTTCTCTTCATTTTTTACTCACCCACAAATAGTGGACTCATCGACTGCTGGATAGCTTTCGCTTAGACATGCTACTCAGACAGAACTAGAGATCAAAGTGATAGATTCAACTCATTGTAACAAGTTTTAAATAGCTATATCAAAGGGGAACCAGTTGAGATGTAAGGTCGCGACACCTGTCGTCATCTTTGTATCTCAGTAATTGACCTACAAAAGGTGTAAAGTTGTTTTCCTGGCCAATTAAATACACGATGCAATGAAACATTGGTTTTTTCAACTTCCAAACTACAAGCAAAACAGAATTTTTTAGAGCCATTCAACCACCTGCGACTAAGCCGAGGCATGACTTAGCAAGGAGTCACTGTACTTAGTATGTGCACAGTCCCTCTATCTGTGGTATGTGTCACAAAGATCCGGTCACCTCACATGTGGTGAATTGTATGGGGAGGGGGGAGGGGGTTGTCTTATCTCTAAACAAAAGTGACCTACGAGTATACCCCGGACTTGCATCTAGCCCTGGAGCCACGGAGTTGTCAGGGTGAGCGTAATCCGGTCGTCCACTGCCCACTGTTTGAGTTAGCAGCCGAAAAAACGCCCCCTCCGACAAAGCCGTAGATCCAGACTATACTATTGTGACTGTGTGCACAGCCACCATTCAGCGGGCCAAAACTCGAAATACACTGGCCACCTGGATTTTCACAAAGAATGCAACTCAAGATTAGTCAGTTAATCGCGGCAATGTTAAGTCACATGTGTTAAATAAACCAACACGTATACCTACTTTTTATAATCACTTTCATCGCACGCCAAAATGAAGCAGCCAGTGAAAAAAGATTTCTTCGAATGAACCGCCCACAAATTACCATAAACTACGACTGGTTCTGAATATCTCCCTTATGCGTGATTGGAGAAAGAGTAGTAGCCGTTGAGCATCCTGGGTAAAGTGATCTGCCGCAACTCCTGGTAAACAAAATGGCAGCCCCCATGCGATCGTTTTCTCGTTTTCCAATCTGGTTTTGGTAGTGCTTATTATTACTGTAACCACATTCTCTGGTAGAAGGACTATTCTGTAACTCACAGTCAGCACGTATGAATTGTAATTGTGTATCCAAAACAACTATATGTATTTGAATTAGCAGTGTTGTTCTTAAAAAAACACACCGAAAGAAGTGTCTTTCAAACAACGATCTGTTTTGATTCATCCACATGACCTCTGACTTCTGCCCGAAACGAGGGCAATTGAGCTGTTACGTTGGTCGCCAGTTCGCTTGCAACTGACCCATTGTCACTATTTGTATCTGATTTAGCTGTTAAGATCGACATTCACAATTACGTGAAGGTAAGATATTGGGAGAGTTTCATACTTCTAATAGCCTATTAAAGTACATTGAAATTTCTTAAAATCTACTATCGATATTCGCCATGAACGTTGTTGTTGTATACAAAGATAAATGTTGTGAAAATCTCCTGTTTGGGAGAAATTCTTCCAAAATGTTGTCAAAAATGAAGAAGCACTAGCTGAAAGGGGTGACTATAAGAAACTCGGAGTGAGGTTAGATTGGAAAAAAAAAAACTGCAAGGAAAATGACAGAAAAAGGGACAAATACATAACAATTTTAACATAAATTTATTTTTCTCTATAGATCCAGAAATCATTCCCGAAAAGGCTGATCACTGTTGGCCTGCAATCTTTGACTGAACAGTGCGTCATGGCAAATGCATTCCCACTGAAAAATTACCCAAACCAGATTATATTTGATGGAAAGGCAAAGAAATCATTTCGTGAATATGGTTGTTTCAATGCTGTGGATGTTTCATCTGATCACCAAGCTGGAGGTATCAGTGAAAGTTCAGAATTTACTTTCCAAAAGTTCCATGGGAAGCATGGTACAGTGAAGGATTTTTATGCCGTCGATCCCAGTATTCCGTTGCTGCCACCGCATGGTTAGTAAGAAAAGCATTTTTTGCACCAATACATTCATCAGGGATTTTTTTTTAAACAAGGAAACAGGGTTGCCTGCGCCCTCATGCCATGGCCATGCGCCCCCTACCCTGGGGAGCAGGTCATCTGACAACCATAAAATTCTGATTGACCAGGGATCACATGTGGCCACAGTCTTCAGCTGTGACCTGTCTGATAGTAATTTTCGCCCCAAGGAAGCTATAGAATGCTCCATTTTAACCTAGAATTATCAAAAACTTCACACCCTGGTAGGGAGAACCCTATTTTCCTCACTTGGTGGCGCTGCTGAATTGTAGTGCTCCCTCTTGCAGTTTTTTTCTAGAAAGACCCCTGTATTCATGTTGGTCGTGTCCAGTTTTGTCAGTCATCCAGTGTTACCATATGTGAAAGTCAAATATAATACCATTGTTACATAGAACTTTTAACTAAAATGCTGTCTCAAAATGTTTATACACTTCTTTCTGTTTAGTCTCTAACTTTACTGGTGAACTTATAAACATTATCCTAATTGTTATCAGTTTTGTATGATTGTAGACAACTGGTAGACTCAATGTCGCCGAAAGGTGATTACTTTGTAGCTGATAAAAGTTTTAGTAAACTCCTGAGTGGACATAGTCAGTGTCAGAATATCATCAATTGTTAAAGTCAATTTATGTTCTATTCTAATAATAATCGTCATGTGAATAATTTATGGACTGGTGGACCCTAATAACATCCCAAGATTTGTATGATAGCACAGTGTATGTTGTGTCATAACATCTGGATTTGTGTCCATAGAACAGGCATTTTCATCAATCAGCTTAGTTTGAAATTCTTTCAAATGATGCATGTAAAACTGAATATACTCAAGCTCAACTTTGGATTAACTGTGGAGCTCCCTATTCCATTATCAAAACTGCATTTGATGTAACTCCTTGAATTGCGCATACACTGTGGACATTGAAACACAAACTACATTTGAAATGTCAGTGAAGGATTTTCCATACAAAATACATGTAGTTCCACAATCATCATGTCATCTCTCATGGACTTCACAACATGGTGGCAGAAATTGAACTAAAGTTGTGTATACCATGTAAAACCAAAAAAAAAATTAGATCTGCTTCTGCACTTCAAAACAAAAGAAAAACAAAAGACCGAATGTGCCTGCCTTAGGTGGCACAATTTTTTGTTCACTTTGTGCAGATTAACTTTTTGATGTTTTTTTGTTTTTTTTTGAAATTGCATCACTGCATTGTTTTTTTCAAGGAACTTTGAACTGATCCCTGTTTTCGGGGTGTGTGTGTTCTAAACTGTATACATGTGGATGGTGTTGTTCATTTCATAGACACCAAGTCTATGTTTTGTCTACAAGGGTGTAAAACTGATAACAATCAGGATATTGTATATAAATTCACTAGTAAAGTTATAAACCAATTATTGAATTGAGTTGTATGAATACTTGAGACCACATTTTTATTCAAAGTTTTATTGTGAATAATGTAATGCGCAGTGCAGTTTCAATGTTAGCCTCAAATTCACATTCACATGGAGTCATTAAGTAAATTAAAGAAATACATCATGTCGCACAAGTGCATATTTATTTTTTGGTTACCTGATTCAAGATGGTCAAATTGCAGTTGTTTTAATGTTAAACAACTCAAAACAAGCATTTCTGCAATTCATGATCTCGATCTCAGTCATGCATAGACAGATTTTGTTCAAACTTGGTATGTCACTTTGCTTGTCAGGTCATACTCAAAATGGCTGACTGGTGTCCATTTTATTTTAGTGAATGCAGTTTTGGAGCCATATCTCTGACATTCTCTGACATGTTCATTCTAAAATTTTATATATTTTTTAAACTTAAAGAACTCACAGGGTCTATGTAATGCAATTACTTGTTACAGTAGTGATTTACAAGTTATGTACAGTTTTCTGTAGCAATTACACTTTTTATATGAAAACAATTTGCATGAAGACAAAGCAACATATGGATTTACAGAAATGAATGTACAGCCAACAGAACAATGAGTCACTTGAACAATAGTGGTATAAGTAAATAAATATTGCCATTACATGATGTATATGATTCTTTGAATATATATTATTGCTTGGTGTCAATGATTCATTTTATTATGATTCATATGTAGGTGTTACAACAGAAGAATACATTTATGATGATTTCTATGACTTCAAAAAAGATAAAATGCCGAAAGGTGGTAGATATAAATGGAGACACAAAAACAGAGCCGTGGATCATGTGAGTTCCATATTTTTTGAAGAATTTAAGCAATCATATTTAAAGCAGTCAAATTAACATCTAATTAACAATCCTTAGGCAGCCTATCTAATTAACCAATCACAATAAGGCAGTCTGTCAATTCAACCAATCATAACAAGGCAGTCTATCTAATTAACCAATCACAACAAGGCAGTGTATCTAATTGACCAATTATGACAAGGCAGTCTATCTAATTGACCAATCATGATAAGGCAGACTATCTAATTAACAATCTTCAGGCATTCTATCTAATTAACCAATCACAACAAGGCAGTGTATCTAATTGACCAATTATGATAAGGCAGACTATCTAATTAACAGTCTTCAGGCATTCTATCTAATTAACCAATCATAACAAGGCAGTCAATCAATTTGACCTTTCCCAAAATGACAGACTAGCTGATTAACCAATCTTAAGGTGCTCTATCAAGTTGATCAATCATAACAAGGCAGTCTATCAAATTGACCAATCATAACAAGGCAGTCTATCAAATTGACCAATCAGAACAAGGCAGTCTATCAAATTGACCAACCATATTAGGGCAATCTTTCAAATTGACAAATCATAACAAGGCAGTGTATCTAATTAAACATATTACCATATACACATATTACCATATACATTTTATCAAACATAAGTCTGTTGAGTTCCTTCATTCATTCGTTACTAACAAACTTAATAATATTAGTCAGTAAAACAAATTTGTGAGGTAACCTTTTTTGCTAACTAATAATATGCATCTATCATATTGCTCTTCAGCTCAGTTACTTGTATGAGGAGTACCCTGATATAGGATTTGGCTCATCACTAAAATTGCTGAAAGCTGACTGGCCAAAACAAAAAGTAAGATATTTTTTTCATAAAAGAACTTTCTATGTGTGATAGTGTTTGTACTGTTTGTTTGTATTTTTTAAATGTCAATCAGAAGAGTACAGTCCAACGAGAAATTGGCTTTGAATTTCATATTACTGGTACATGTATGCATGTTTTGAAGAAAAAAAAACAATTGTGATCAGACATATTACCCCCCCCCCCCACCACCATTCCTATATATTCAGGTTTCTGAGCTTCACAGGTAAAAATGCTTTTTTCATTTTTCATATGAAATCAAAATAAAAGCACAGTTTTTGTGATATTTAAAAAAAAAACATGCCCTCATATCTTTATTAGACCTTAGCCTTATTAGAAAATTAATACCCTGGTAACACTTTTTTTCAAAACAGAAAGATAAACGATGTAATAAATTCTATACGAAACAAGCTTCGGCCAGGCTGAATTCTTTCCTATCTGATTTCCTCCATGAAATCCCACAAGACTTGTTATACAATTATGTATTTGAAGAGTTGCAGACTGCTGCCCTCAACCTGGTGAGTAGAAGTCACATGATGTGTTCATCATCTAAATCACATGATGTATGACATCATCCCTTAAGTCACAAGATGTATGACATCGTCACCTAAGTCACAAGATGTGTTCTTACAACATCATCTAAATCACATGATGTATGACATCATCACTTAAGTCACAAGATGTATGACATCGTCACCTAAGTCACAAGATGTGTTCTTACAACATCATCTAAATCACATGATGTATGACATCATCACTTAAGTCATAAGATTTATGACATCGTCACCTAAGTCACAAGATGTGTTCTTATAACATCATCTAAATCACATGATGTATGACATCATCACTTAAGTCACAAGATGTATGACATCACCTAAGTCACAAGATGTGTTCTTACATCGTCACCTAAGTCACATGATGAGGGACTTGGCATAACTGGTAAACCATTTTGTTTTTAATTGATGTGCGATGACACAACCAAACAAAGTTGTCAATTTGAATGACCTTGTTTCACTGAAGTACATTAATTTTATGTTTTTGTTGGATGTTATTAATTTTTTTGAAAAATGAATTGTTCTCCCGTTACAGTTATATGATGTTTGTTTGAATGGTGGTTGCTTGAGTTACACTCAGTTCTCTTCCAATGAAGGGGTGTTGGTTTATCCAAGTGGTACTTTGATGGACAGACTTAGTATCCTTAATCTCAGTGAATTCAACTTTTAAATTAATGAATCTATTATTAATACATATAAGAAACAAGTGCGTTTTTTATATCACAAGGCAAATGATCTTGAAGTTGGGGAAAGATTCATGTCAGATTCACACCAGATCTGTTTTGCAGAATCAAGTGTATTGTGTGCAGAGGATTACATCTTGTCATAGCTGTAAGTGTATTGTGTGCAGAGGATTACATCTTGTCATAGCTGTAAGTGTTAATCTCTTACTGAGTGAGTCAGACATTTTGTTGTTTTGTTTTGTTTAGAAAACAAATGTTATGACGTATGGAGACAGACTCATAGGTGAATGTGATGCAAATCCTAATCCTTCCTGTGGTACATTTGTACTAGTATTGTTTCCTTAAATAAACTTCAGATTTGAGACACATGACTGTAGATAGCACAAACTCTTACCCGGTATTGAATCCATCATCTATCAAACAGTATGATGTGAACAGTCGAATTCATCAAATAGAAAGTATGCAATATGATAATACTAGTAAGTACAGACAAAAATGAGTGTTTCATAAAATCAACTTGTGTTTGATTTACAAACATTTTATCTT
This sequence comes from Saccoglossus kowalevskii, assembly GCF_978046115.1. Lineage (NCBI taxonomy): Eukaryota > Metazoa > Hemichordata > Enteropneusta > Harrimaniidae > Saccoglossus > Saccoglossus kowalevskii. The sequence goes on along the minus strand of NC_140653.1, from coordinate 29,559,573 downwards.
ACGTTTTTTATGCCTTTAGCATTTTATGGGTTGTAATTTTATGATGAACTTCCATGTGCATGTTGTTGATATTGTACACCTGGTGCATTTTGATTGTGGTATCAATTGAAACATAAAGGAATGACAATGTTAATCTGTTCATACTCAAGGAAACAAGTTAACATGTTTCAAGTTGGTCTTGTGGGTGGCCATTCAGGTTGGTATCTTGCATGATGGTTCCAATTGAAATAAGGTTTAATGTGTCTTCTGATGGTGCCCAAGTGATGTGTCACTGCCAAAGGATCCTTTTGTATCAGGTGAAGGAAGCTTCACTCACTATACAGAAAGGGATATTTGAGAGATGTAACTTTCATAAGGGGGAGGGAAGTCTGATGTTGTTACATGTATGGTATGAAATAGGGAGTGATATGGCAATGAACCAAATGTCTGTGGTTGTTTTTTGTTTTACAGATTGGATTGCTGTAAGGTCTGACTATCACTGTTGTTTATTAAAAGTTCAAAAGAACCATAAAAATGAGAATGGTTTTACTTGTAAAGTAAAAAAAATATTCAAGTTTGAATGTTCACCTACCTCAATGGCCCTCAGGTAATTTTTTTTTGTGTCATTTTATTAAATGCCATCATCAATTTGAATGCACCTTTCTTTGTTGACTGTTTCCAGATCCCCCAAAATTCATGTAGATTGTTTTTCATATTTACCATGAAGTAGAGTTATGTGGTTATTTTATCCCATTCTACTATTTGATAATTACTTACAGTAATTCTTTCTGTTGAGTGTATTGTGCTGTGATACCTGTATTCTCCCTAATATTTGTTTTTGTAGTGTTCAAGTATTGTTTAAATTCTGGTTTTATTAACAAACACATTCCAAATTTGGGTCCAGACCTGTAGTCCATGAGAAATTACATCCATTTGGTCAAAAATTTACAAATTCTAAATTGTTGCTACAAAATTTTCGGACTCTCAATTTTGTCTCTCCTGTGCCAATTCTCAAATATGCTTTGATCAATCTTATTTAAAGGGCAATGGCCGGCGCACGACAAGTGTTCAAATTTCATGTCAACAAGCGATGTATTTTGCTACGCATTGTGTATGACGCTATGAGTTCCATATTGAACAGGATGCGACACGATGATCATAACCCTTTAAAGTGCAAATGCAAATTTTGCCATTTAAACAAAATGGCTGACTGGCAGCCATTTCGGTCTTCAAATTTGATAAATTCAGATACTTAAATGTATTCATAAAAGTGTCACAGAAATGGATAGGGTGATTTCATTCAAATTTTGTATCATGATTTTGTATATTGGGTTACAGGTGTACCCCATATTTTTTTGAGATTCGGACAATGGCTGATGGTATCCATGTTAGTTTATCTTGATTACAATGACTGATTCTTACAATATTGGCACATAGATGATGCATGGAGCCCTTTGGTAGACATGAACATGTGACACGTGCAGATTGTCAGTTCTTTTTTGTTAAATATTTTTGTCTTTTCAGTCCATTCATACCTGGTGAATGTGCATTTGCCTTAGAGAATGGAAATCTGTATTTGTGGACAGGTCAGAGGTAGGTAGGATGAGAAGTTAGTTTGTTTACAGCTGAATGTACTATTAAAATTAAAACCAGTGAACATTCAAATTCAACAAATAAACAAATGAGCAAATTTAAAATTCAGTAAATATCTCATCAAAATCACTAAAATTAAATAAAGAGAATATTTTTCCTTCTATAGGAGTCTGAGCATGTGTCAGTATGTGCAGTCATTTATATACATCATGCAAGTGTCATAAAAGTTTAAACCCCCAAATTTAATTTAGGGCCATGGTCATTGCACCATATATGCGTAAGATATGGGTACCATATGAACAAAGATTATGACTTTTGCAGATCGGCCTTTAAGTTAATTCTTTTAATTTACTTTTCAAAGGTTACAAGATATTGATCAGACTACTGTGTTATTTCCAAGTCGAGACAAGTGGGTGCACTGTCATTTTGCTGGCCATCCTCGGTTACTAGTAATCACTGATAGAACTGGTCTGCGCATGAAAGACTGTAGGGTAAGACATCATGCCTATCACCCTTTATTTATTCATCATTCCTTTCCAAACTAGACTCAACTAACAGCATGCACAAGGGATGTGTTTTCTATAGCAGCAACTAGCAAGAAGAGTAGATATTATTATTGGTATAGAGATGGCCTGTATAGATATTGTTATTAAGGACTTCTAGTTAGCTGGTCTTATTTTAGACCATTACTGCTAGCATGGACATCTTTCTTTATTACTTCACGTTCAGAACAGTTACACGTCTGACCATGTGTCTATACATCTGCACATGTATCTCAGATTAGATTGATACCATTCACACATGCATCACATGTAACATGACACATATACGCATGCATTTGTTCCATGATTCAATTCAAGATGGCTGTATGGCAGCCATTTTAAAGCTAAAAAAACTCAAAATCTCTTCTGGAACTGGTCTCAGTTGTGTGTGGATAGATTTAATTCATTCATCAATGCACCCATTTCAAATTATCTGTTGCTGGCAGATAATTAATGATTAACTGGAGTTGGAAAAATGCCTCAGATATGTACCAATCTATAATTTTGTCTTTTATAGATGACTGATCGTCAGGTGGAAAAAAGTTTGTTTGCACTTCCATCTCCTTGTGTAGACGTTAATGATCGTGTCATGGTAACCAGGCAACACCCGAGCAACCACTTTCATCACTACATTGCTACCAAGCGCTCTATGTTGCTGGTAGATGAAAGATTTCCTGGGAAACCGGTAAATTTACAAACCACAGTTGAAAATGTTATTACAATAACTGAAACAAATTGTCAATTATGAAATGGATTTCTGATGAGTGTCTTTATTTTCCACATGCCATGTTTGCTCTGTTGGCGCATGTAATTAATCATAAAAATTCACTGAAAAATAGAATATATTTTTTGTTCTAAGGACAGCTGGAATATGGTGTTTAGCTTACATATATGGATGGATTTGGATGATTAATTTGTATTTACATAAGCACAACACACAGCTTATAATATTGATTTTTTTTTTAAATCAAGAGAAAATGGAATGATTAAGAATGTGCCATTTTTAAAACCAATTTTTCCTGTTTAGGTACTAACTTGGGAGCACCAATTACAGTCACCACCAATGTATATGGATATTTTGGACAATGTGCGACCAGGTGAACATGTAATACTGTTATCAACACAGAGAACAAAAGAAACACATTGTATTGTACATACAAGTAAGTATTATGACAACCTCATATAATGAATCACCATTCAGATTTTGAGATTTAGATCAGAATTAAGTCTCAATCAAAATTGGAAAGCTAATTCACCTTCTAAGAAAAACCCCTACAATTAATTTTAGTCTGTCAATGCATTCATTCTACTCATCTTGAAAACTCTCCAAAGCAGTGGCAATCACATTTCTTTCATGGATACCTCCCCCCACCATTGCTGTCTTTGCCATGTGTTTGGATGTGTTTTGCCTACATGAGTTTGTCATATTGTACAATGTTTTGTTTTCAGGTTCAAGTGGTGTTGCGGCACAAGGTGTTGGTTTACCATGGCGTATAGCACCTCCCAAGTATGTATACAAGTTGTTATTCCCATTGTATTACAAACCTGAACTGAAACCTCATTATGTGGCACAATAGTAAGCATTTCAGATCCACATCAGGGTGATTGAGTGTTTGACTTCCATGGTTATCTGCCTACTCAGCAGCGAATAAAAGTATTAACTGTACACTGTCCAGGCTCGCTGTATTCAGGATAGAAAAAATACATCCAGTTGGTTGTATTTTTGGAGCAATGTGTTATGGTTTACCACACGATGAGTGAAACTTTAGAAGATCCAACCTCTGAATATCTAATAACTCTATACACTCAATACTGAACTCTGACCTGCAAATTTAAATGTTTCAACTTTGATCCTGAAAACATTATTTATGCATCATGCCATAACTTAATTGAAGTGCATATATCAAACTGTCACTAGATACAACTTGACAGTGATTCATAATGTTTTGTCTATTCAGTTCATGGTTACCATCAATGAAAAAAAGTTGCCAGGATGATAGAATATATCAAATGATGGATAGGAGACTACAGAGCACATTGCTTGGCATGTGTGCAATCAGACATTCAAACCAAGATGCCTTCACAGTGCTTCAGGTAAAAAGTTAATATCACATACATATCTCAGGCATTCATCAATAACTGTGTATAGCTGTTTTACAATTAATGATTATATAAGTAGTAATAACATTTGACACTATCACTGATTGGTTGAGAAATTTACAGGAATGACATTGAATTTAGATTATTAGCATTATCACTTGAGCATACAATCAATGGGAATCCAAAACCATTGCAATCTTTCAGACTTCTTACTCAAGTTTGTACTTTTAGTATTTTTAGTAAATATTCTCGCAGAAATTCAAATATCCCATAATTCATAATAAAGATTTAGGAATGATTTCAGAGTGCGACTTTAAATATATGAAATTAAATATTCGTCTAGATTACTTCAGGAGGGGACATAGTCTATCAAAGTTACTCTGCTTGTAATACTGGGGATAAAACAGCATGTCCTGGTATAGGGTTCAAACCAAAGAGACTACTGGGAGAAAACAAAGCAAGGTGCCAACAATGGATTGATGACATCACCGAACTACACAAAAACCAACCTGTTGAAGTTATACATCCTAATCTAGCAAGAACCGAAACTTGTAATGTGAGGCATGCATTTACCCGTGAGTATGGAATTACATTAACTATAGAAATGTATATTTACCATGTTTTTCTCACTGGACATGCATTTGTTGTTGTTTATAAACAGCTTCTAGACAAACTAGACATGTTAACACACTTTTGACACAGAAATGTTGCTGAGTAATATTTGATGTCTGGTTATATGAATGTGAAAATAAAAACATAAGTGGCCGAACTATTTTCTGAATTATGACTGTCACTTGTGTGTATTTTCACTAATTTTCAGTTCAAAATGACGGCCAGAGTGGAGTTCATTGCTTTGGATAAATCACGATATTGTTCAGCAATATAAAAAAGAATTTGCAGTGTTTTTTTCAGGCTAATTTTAATGTGCAGGAGTTACGTGGCAAAATAATTGTTTGACATCTAGTTTGATATTTTTATGATCATTTTTCAGGAATGTCGAAATGTTCTACCTCTCATCCATGCTGTAGACTTTGTGGACAAGATGGATCTGGAGAACAGGGTGAACTTACCAACTGGTGTCAGAGATGTGGAATTTCCACCATAGAGGGCAGTAGACTGTTTTCTTGTTACAAAGACAACAAAGTCGTAACGAGTAGTAGAACATTTCAACTCGCGGAGGATGACGATGATATATATTCGATAGATAAGGTGATCAATCTGGTCAATCTTGAGGCATGCAAAGATCAAATGAGTTCAAGACTGTGGAATACGTGGCATTTTGGATATGACAAACGTGGTAATATCAAGGTATGTGAAGATCTTGGGCTTTATACATTCAGAAGTCTTAGATGTTTAATAATGAGCACTGTCCCATTTCTGATCTTGACTTAATAACAAAATTAAGTTTGTTGGCGAGATGATATCTTACAGCAAATGCATTACTATCATGACTTTTGACTGATTGATGAAAATAACATCATCATTGGAAGACATCAGAAAGTGCATAAATTCTAATATCATACACAGTCCCTCTTTAGATCAGTCTAAAACACATTGAATTGGTGGATAAATATATGATTTGCACCTTTTAGACAATTGTGCATATAAACGCTGCACAGAACACTAACTGCATGCAGAAATCAACTGTGAACCGTGAAGGGAATTGGAGATCTTAAAAGCTAAAAATTTGAACCCATCCAGAACTAGCCCACCATACATTTAAACCAACTTGCTATTCATACAGAAATTGCGATGCTCTGCATTGGTACCACGAAGTGAAGGTAAACATCGCCACTTTTCCTGATTGTAGTAAAGTCCTTGTCCATGAAATTGTAATTTACATTTCCACAATTACTGTTTCTAGACTGGTCTATAGAGTGACTGACACGTGTCAAAAGATGAGTTGATATGGCGCAGCTCTTTGTACAACATGGGACAACAAATGAACTTAGTCAATTTTAAAAGTTAAAAATTATTACTTTATGTTTTACTTACAGAATACAACAGAAATATCAGCAACATCAAGCTCTGGAAGTGAATTTGAACACCCAACACCTAAGAGAAAGAAGCTAAGAAAGAAAAGACAAAGGCGGCTAAACATCCCTGACACTACAGAGACTGATTCTGTGCCAGCGCCTACATTGCTGACACTAAATCACCCCACTCAATCCCAATCCATGGATAAATCATTATCCTCTCCCAGAAAAAAAATACCTCCAGTTAAAAAGAGGAAAATGAAACAAGTCATGGGATTTTAACCTTTGAACCCAAACCTTAATGGGTTATTTTTTTTACAAAATTGAACCTGGATGAATTTTATTTCATATTGTATTTATTTACTGAAAAATGTGTTCATTCAGCAATGAAAAATTATGTCAATTCAGTTAAAAATTAATAAATTTTTTTTTTAAATGTGAACAGCAGTGCCATAGAAGCCAAGGATCAAAGCTCCTGAATTGGCACGAATTTTGTTTTCAAATGTGAACAGCAGTGCCATAGAAGCCAAGGATCAAAGCTCCTGAATTGGCGCGGATTTTGTTTTCAAATGTGAACAGCAGTGCCATAGAAGCCAAGGATCAAAGCTCCTGAATTGGCACGAATTTTGTTTTCAAATGTGAACAGCAGTGCCATAGAAGCCAAGGATCAAAGCTCCTGAATTGGCACGAATTTTGTTTTCAAATGTGAACAGCAGTGCCATAGAAGCCAAGGATCAAAGCTCCTGAATTGGCGCGGATTTTGTTTTCAAATGTGAACAGCAGTGCCATAGAAGCCAAGGATCAAAGCTCCTGAATTGGCACGGATTTTGTTTTCAAATATGTCATGAATTTAATAAAGGTGCTATTATCAATTACAAATTATTTAAATTTGTTTTTAAAGTGTTCTTTGGTAATGTGCATCACAACTGCCATGTGATAGTTTACAGATATTATTATGCCATTTAGTATTTTATATGTTAAAAATTGATTCAAGAAATTTAAAAAAAGAAAATTTTCAAGTGTTTCCTATAATTGTGAGTACCATGTACAAAAGAGGGTATCTCTCTATTAACCCTGTGTGTATGCATAAATAATTCTGGATTCAAATCTGTGTATATTAATTACCTAAATATTTACTAAATCTTATGTCATCCTTTTCATTATTGCCTCCAATATTTTCACCACAGTTCCTAGAGATTTCTTTAAGATTTGTAATACTAGTATTTATAAAAATGGTGTAATTTAAATTTTGATGGACTTTTTGTTTCTGTATGATGTCAGAGGGCATTCCAAATAATGGCCTTTTTCTGTATTCTAGTATATGATAACAAAGAAAATGAATTATTTCTATATTAATAGCATATGCATTACTTAAAATCACACCAAAACTAACATTTTTAGTTAATATTTTAACCGATGCATTTCCAGTAGAACTAATTAACTATTGAAAAGCATAACTTCTAATTTGTAATTATAGTTTTATTACAATAAACATTAAAACTTTTTATTCCAATATACTGTAAAATGACTAATTTTCACTGGGTTTATTTAAAATTTCACTGATTTAGCATTTCATGCATATTCAATGGGTTTTAAATTCACGGTTTCATAATTTAGATAATCTGTTCTTATGCTCAAATTTACATATTCACTGGGTTTTAATTTAGCGCATTTTCTAGCCAGAGAAATAAGCAAAATTAAAACCCTGTGAATAATTAATCCTTGTACAGTATATGCTAAAATTATAACCAATTGTAAACCTTTTGGTAGTGCTGTTCACCTGTTGATGAAATACAATGAAGCTTTTATTTAGGTAAACCTCATCAGACTTTATTCTGTAAAATTTTCTGGGAATATCATGAAATTTTGTATAAATAACATACAATTTTGCTTCCTTAGAGCAGGCACTTTTGTTCAAATTATAAAATTGTAATACCGGTATTGACATGTATGCATGAATTAATTTATGTGAAGGAATCTTCATCTTGAACACCACTGTGTGAATGTCAATAAACTAGTATAGCTGAAATACAATTGATAAGATGACACATTTAATAAAATTTATTTTTCAAATAAAAGATACATATTACATTTCATATTTATAAAGAATATAGTTACAGTCTCTGCAAAGTAATTTGATGTATTCTTAGACAAAAAATTTAATTAAAAAATAAACTGATAAGTTTTAAACTATTGGATGTCAGTCAATTTTAGGGTAGATAATTAAGAACAATGAAACCAGTTTAAAAATATCAAGGAGCTGAGACAGGTGTTTGGGGTTTACTGTAATGTATGTGTTGAAAATTGTGTATGAGACAGTTTTAAATTGTAATATTGACATGTATGCATGAATTTGGACAGCTTCATTTTTGTTGCCGAGGCAACATGTGATAGAAAATATAAATTATTTTGAAAATTAGCATATTCAGATTATCAGCATGCTTATATTCGGCAACCAATCAAAATCACATGTCAATTCAATTCAGGGAAACAAAACTTGTAGCTGTATCAATATAAAGATTGTGTCATAAACTTATGATACAAAAGTACTCAAAGATGATATCAAGGACAAGAAAGAATGGACGGAAACTCTACATACTTTTGAAACATTCAAGGTGTGAAAATTATGCATAATAATGATGAACAGGACATTAAGTTTTATAAATTAAAATACAATAAATGACAATTGAATATTGCTTCAATAGAAATATACAATAACAATTATCATCATTCAGTCAGTTTGATTCAGTTCTCTATCTTGTGTATTTTGGCGTAGCATCTCGGCTGCTTGGTCTGCGGCTTCATCAGCTTTCAGACTAAGTTTTCTACATTCTGCCAGAACATCTATAATAGATAATCATTCATGAATTGTCAATACAGTGTCGTTAAATACCTAATAATTTTCATCATGTTGGAGTGCTTAACTTAGTCATAATTGACAGATGAGACGGAATTATTTCCAACCACCTATTAAAATGTGCACAGAGGAAGTTGAAATAGTTTATTAGTATTTAGTTTGTGACATATTTAATAGTGGATGTACTTGTAGATGGAATTATGTATAAAAAAAAATTACACATGATGAAACTCGATAACCATTATTTGAGTTTTTCCTTGCACAGCAAATGTCTCTGAAATGACATTGAAGTGGCTAGAGTTTTAGGTGTTCAAGATGATCAATGGTGAAACAATACACATTTGGTTCACAGTTAATACACAAGATCATCTTTAAACTTGTTATTTTTTTTCATTGGCTGTTTTAAATTCTGAAGAAAAACACTTTACGTACCTGAACTAGTTTTGAATTATAAACCTCATTTTTTAAATCTATGTTTTCCATTTCCCAATCAAAAATGGCAACCATAGTAGGGGTTTAACTCTACTGGAATACATGTTGAGGTACCGGTATTCATGATTTGCTTGATAGAAACTTTTGCCAGGGAATTATATGTGTTTTGAAATTTCCATATTTTTTACTAGTTAGCTGTGCCCTTCCTTCCTTCCTTAATTAATACATCATCCAAACTCCCATTAAAACACTGATTGATTTATTGTGCCCTGTTTCTTCAACAAGAAAGTGGAAACTACAATTTAGTATTTCACTTTCTCAGAATGGGACATTTTAATTTTTGACTGATGAATTATTTTGTTGGGATGACACTCATACATGTCAGTGGTGATGCAAACACCAATCACACTTACCCTGTATCTGTTTTTCTGCTTCTATCATCGCTCTATCATCCGTAGACTTATCATTCCAGAAGTCATCACTCAATAGTGGACGTGGTATCTGGTATTCTTTGACTGGTCCATCTCTGGGAGCTGTAATTGAACAATTACTCTGTAAAAATGTGTTTCAAGAATTGACCATTAAATCAAATTACATGTACTTGTTCAAAATATTTCATAAATGATGGAAAGTGTAACCATAGGAGTTGCAAGCTTGATTCCCCAACTACTAAATTTTTGTTATTGTCCTCTAGCAATACCGTTAATGGTATGTGATTTTCTATTTTAGGTTTAACTACAATACCACCGTTGATATTCTTTAAATTAAATTAAATGTCCCATTCAAATAATCAAACAATATATTTTTATTTATTTGTTTTCAACAATTCCGCCATCTCTAAAAAAATGATTTGTTTTTTGACTCACAGTTACTCTGTATTACCACATCCAACTCTTGACACAGTCTGAAGAGTTCACTGCCTGGTCCTATCACTCGCTCTCCATCTAATGTTTTAAGTCTCGGCAATATTCCAAGAACGGTCTGTTTGTACAATGTACTGTGACATATGGGATTGGTCAGATCCTTCACCTGATTATTAAGACGCAAGCTTTCCAAGTCATCTAAGTCTTGGAGACATCTCAAAGCATCAGTGCTAGAAAACAATATGAAATAAAACGATTTATCCTCTACCTTTAAAACATAATGCATGCATTATTAAAATTACATGGTGAGCTTAAATTAATTGTTTTCCGTACACTCTGGGTTCAATCTCTTGAATTTTGGTGCCACATTTTTATGTACTTTTCTATAATTTCTTCATTGGATCGAATGGACACAATTTTCTACTGGTACTTCTCAATGTTTTTCAAAAAGTATATTTATTTTCTGAATAAAGTGGGCATTGCATTTTTTTTTAAATAGAAAAGTGTATGCAGAATTATGCATGGTTAGATAATATGATATGGTTTAACTACCATGCTATTACTTAAATGAAATAGACTTGCATATAATAAATGATCACTGCTCACCTGCCAATTAAATTACCAGCAATATTCAAAGACTTAAGATTCTCCAATTCCTTGAGAGGATCTGACAAAAAAAGAAAATTCTAACCATGTTAATAGAGACATTACGATGCGCATATGAGAACGAGACGAGAACAGATACGTCACTGCTTTGTGCATGACCTCAGCACGAACCAATGACGTCATCGGTTGCCTGGTCGTACGGCAGTCATTTTAAACGTGATCAAAGTGACTGACTCGTTGATTTCCGAGAGCTTTTTTCGCTGTCAATTTTGATTTTATATTAGAGTGCTTTTGTATATTTATGATGAAATAAGAAATATTGGATGTATTTTAGCTGATATTTATTCCCACTGAAAACATGATACATTGATCTGTTGAAAGAGGATTCGGCAAACAGGCCTGGGACCTCAGCGGAGTGGATGGAAATAGTGATAGCTCTCTCAAATGTCTAGGAACTAACTACTAATTCAGATTCCGGACGTGAAATGACATAACAATTTTATTGGATAGTTGTATTATGGTTGCCCAATGAGAGATGGATTGACATGGTTCTGTTTCAGTTATGTTCCCGCTGTGGGCGCTTTTACTTAATCGTTTTCTGACACCGAGAACGTAACGCAAACGAAATTAGAACAACATGTTACGTTCCCGCTACGTGCGCAAATCTTAAACTCTCTAATACCAAAACATGTATTAGTCAGAGTTTAAACTGTTCAACCAATCTCTAGCCAAACATAATACTCTAGTAACAGAGATTTGAGCCAACCAACCAAATATTATGCTATAGCCAAAGATAATTTGCATGTTCACTCTTCTTGCTTTGGCAGAATGGTGTGCAAATTTCAGAGGGTGATACGAATTATTTGAAAGATGATGACACTTTAATTTGAGGGGATTTCGTACATTGCAAGTTGGAAACATAGACGAGCTGTATACTGCAACTCTGTGTGTTTGGAACATTCAAAATTTGTCCTACCTTTTGGTTTATTGACCTCAGATCACGCAATATGCACAAGCCCACAAACAATAAATGCTATCAATTCGAGAAACAAAAATTAAAAAGTTTCAAGAAGATACATTTAAACTTAAGCTAAGTCAATTGGCTTACCTAGTGATGAAATCATATTGGCTGATAGGTTGAGATGTGTTAATTGTTTAAGGGTTGATAATGGACGGACATTTGAAATCTCATTGTAAGAAGCATCTAACATCTGCAGACTGGTACACTCTCCAATACATCCCAAATCATCAATCCCTATAGTGAAGAATTTTAATACACAGGGGATTAGTATTTAGTGAATGACTACATAATCAGATATTACTGCAGTGTCTAATTATATTGAATGAATTACCATCTTTAAACTACATAAAAATAAAATGCAAATTATATATATTATTTTTCATCATAGTAACTATAATTAGCTATTTCAATATTAGCTACGTTTGCTCCATTGGAAGTTTATCTCTAATAAAAGTACAAAAGGTTGCCTGAATTACAGGTATTTTAAGCTGGAATGATGAAAGATGACTGATTTTCACAATAGACAGAAATTTGCAAATTTTGTAGGCCTGCAATTATTTTTGATGAGAACACATATATGTTACTTTGTAATTGCTGCCAATGGAATCATGACTTGCATCTTTTACATAGCAAAGGCATGTATGTTATAAATTATAAACCAAAACAACAGAATACATTTGCTGGCCTTAGTGTACCATTATCCTATAATATATACAGTAGTATACCCCCCCCCCCCCCTAGCTTCTTTTTATTATCTGATAAACGTACCGGAAGGCAGTGAATCCAACCAGCCAATCAACGAGCGTATATTTAGTACAGTAAGGTGACAATAACATTGAAGTACTCGCCTTCTTTTTTGACAATAATAGTATGTATACTTTCAAGATCGAATTCGCCACTTCTAGTTTTCAGCATCTGTCGTGTGATTTTACCATTTTCTGTAAATCGGGAGACATGATTGACATAATAATTCACTCAACCGTGACATGATGAATACAAAGTCGTCGCCATGGCAATTGACGCCTGAAAGTTGAGCTATTTGGACATTTAAATGGTTTCACTGTTTTTAAAACTCTGAGGTGGTTATATACGTTTTTATTCAAGCAGGGACTTTGATCTATGGAGTGAATCAGCTCACAACCTCACGCATACACGATCGGCGTGCTTTGTTTACATTTTGCGTTATGATTTACAGGTGGTCGGAACAGTTATTCAGTTCGATACCAGATAATTCTGAATTGCCTGCTAGCTACTACTCACCAGAAGTTCCAGCCATGTTTTTGAAGAATATGGAAAACCGCCTGTTCTACAATTGGGTGTTTCTACGTCATTTTAGCGGAGACTACTGTCACGAACTGCAGAGAAACCTTCAAATTTACCCCGGATGAAATGTGACAGCAAATATGTTTACCGTTTTACGTCAGTGGTCGTAAATTGCTCAATATTTCCTTATTTCAGTCTCTACCTGGAAATCTACATCGTTGGTCCTCCAAAAAATTGCATATTCCAAACGCAATTTGTAATTTTCAAACGGATTACATGTTTGTAGAATTTGCTTTACGACTGCCGTAAAAGAGACAGTCCCTTCATCCGTTCATACCAACCACATCAGTTTTGTTATGCTCGGGTACGATATTTGGTTCTTCCGTCTCTCTTCCGGCGGTAAACCGGTTTAATTGACTGAAATTCCGGAATAACCATGGGAAACAAGGAATCGGTTTTCACGCAAGAACAGCTGGACATTTATCAGGTAATGTAACGATAACATGGGACTGCAAACTGGCCTTTTCTCACCCTTTCGTACATATATCACTACATTATTATCATTAACCATTACTGTATAAACAGTCAGAGTACTTTGTCTTCTGAGTTGTCACATTCGATAACTCATGTATGGAAATGAAAATAAACGCTTTTGAATAATTTAGTATGAAAAATAATTAAAAATGACCAAAAAAAGATAAGTGATTATACTGATACACATTATACAAATAAAATAGCTATTTTAATTAATATTTAATAATTTTAATTATATTTCGCAAATGTCGTCTTATACAAGTCCCATGCTTCGTATGCAAATTGTGCAAAGTACATTGTTAATTTCCACCAAATTGTGCAATGTGATGACTTTAACAATACTTATAATAGAATAAAAAAAAGAAAAAGAAAAGAAACTGAGAACCTACCGTAAATTTACAAACAATTTCAAACTTTAAAAAAAATCTCACTACAATAAAAAATGTATATCTTCAAAAAAGCCTTAGTAAGTTTCGACTGAGCAATCATCATTTAAAAATAGAATCTGGGAAACAAAAAGTACCAAAAACCCCTGAAGAAGAAAGGATTATGTGATTTATGTTTAGGAAATAAAGTTTGAGATTAACAGCATTTTCTAACCTTTTCACCACCAGTTACAATTTCCAATTGATATTTAGTCAATAATTTTTGCAAAAAACGTTTTGTATTAAACAATGATAGCCAATTATTTTCCAATGCCCATCTCCTTTCTCTTAACATTCTAGGACTGTACATATTTTACCCGAAAAGAAATTCTGAGGTTGTTCAAGCGTTTCCATTGCTTGAATCCTGAAGTGGTGCCTAAAGATATGAAAAATGAAGAAGATTCTTTCAAGGTTCCATACGAGGACATTGTCAGGATGCCTGAACTACAGGTATTTATTCTACAGTAAAACAAATCCTGTGTGAAGCAGAATTCTGTCTAATTTATGTTGTACTCCTTCTTTGTACAATATGTATACTAATTTAAAAGTGAAATGAAAGCCTTGCAAAAACGGTTAGCATAACAAACAAAAAAACTGCCTATGGTTATATACCGTAAGTGACTTAATTGATTGCTGCATTACATTGAACATTGATTGCTGCGTTACTGTCTCAATAAATAATACTTGTACTGTATCAATATCATGACTTGAACTTTGAATGTTGAAAAGGCATGCATTTGCAAGGTCAAAATCGATAAAATTGCTTTGGCGTCATAAGAATAATATAGGAATATTGAAGGGTACATGGTAAACTCATTGGACATCAAGGTAATTGCCTTTGATGCCTCTATAAAGTTTGAGCTCTGCTGTTGTAATCTCATGGTTCCTTATAAAATATAACACAAATTACATAAAAGTTTGACTTCAAACTCATGAAATGGAAGTCTACTGGTATTTACCAAATTATTTTCATCACAATTACAATTAACTAAAAACTGTGGACAGCATAAAATAAATATTGTAAAAATCAAGGAAATCTGATTATCTGGTTTAATGGCAGCTTTACTTCCTTAGACATTTAGTATTATTTGCTTATAACTTGGGCTATTATAAAAATAAAACACAATATACCAGCATGATTATAAATATTTATTATTTAGAAAAAAACAATATTGCACCCACATAGGCATTGTAAAACATGCGTATACCCTCACATTATCAAAATGCTCTTTACATTTGTAAACAATAATTGCAAATAATTTGAATAGGTAGTATGTACTGTATGTGTAACCCATACTAAACTGTATGTATGTTGTATTAGGGAGGTAATCAAACTAGGAGTTTCTGGCCCGAAATGCGCAAAGCTCTTAGAAGCTGCTTTTTCCACCGGGGAGCTCCATGGAACTCTGTGCGATATGCAAATTTATGCTAGAATATTCATGAGCTGAATGTTCAGTGCAGCGCCTCATTCACGCAAGCAGACTGGAACAAATTGGAAACCCGATATTTAACTGCAAAACAATGTCAATTGCTGTATAACCATAGACAACTTAAACATATATAAAAAAAATCATAAACACTTATGTTATGTATGTTTGAATATTTTTAGGACATTTTAGCAAGGTTTCTGCTGACCTATTAACATGGTGACTACGCAACTTTGATTAAACGTTGGATTGGTCAACTAGTCTACAAACCATTGAGGTCAAACTGCGTGAATATAATTAGGACGCTTTTGTTGACTTAGACGCCCTGGCACAAACAAATTAGAAATCGCTAATAGGAATCTCGGCTCCCTGAACTTTGAACCACAATTTTTTCTTTGTTTTTCAAACGCAGACGTTTGGCAGTTACTAGTTAAACCTGTTCATATTCTGACAGGAAAAATGTTGTTTCCTGGTGACCTCATTAGAAGCTAATTAGTGAAATCGATGGAGCTCCTTGGAGAATATGGTGGCTTCCTGGAGATCTGCGGATACAGGGGCAGCAACTGATGGCTTGATTGTGATCACTTCCCTTAGAGTGATTTCATTTCAATTATTTTTTTTTCTTAAATTATGTGATTGAATTTCAAATCCCTCCTGTAAGTGTATTTTCTAATGTTTGACAGGGTGGTGTTTTACTTTTCATCAACTCCTGTTACCATGCCCTAGGGGTAAAAATAAATACACACTTGAAAAATGACCATCCTAATTTTACTCTTATGTGCAAAGCACACAATGGGAGAATTTGCAATTACCTTGTCAGTGTGTGTGTGTGTATTCGTACATGTAGGTGCTCTGAGATTGCAAACCACAGATCAAATAAATTTATTGAGTTGTCTGTATTATTTCTAGAGTATTATGAACTTCAATACTGTCGATCAGATTGCTTTCAGAGCTGTAGTATCTATTAAGTGTTTCCTGTTTCTACTTCATATGCCTCAAATATCTTCAGCACAGTCTATGCATTCATTGGTTAATTTTTCAAATATTCTATAATAGAAAATTTTTCCTGTGTTTCAAAAATAGACATTTTTTGTGAATCTGTAATTAAGCTTATAAAATGCCAGTTATTGTTACCAATTTAACTGTCTTACAGTTAGTGGTTGATAATTATTTTTAGATCTGTCACTGTAATGCAAATCATGAGTCTATGATTACATTTATCTGTATTCTAAGAAGTGAGATAATGTTGAATAAATCAGTTGTAGATATATTTATCTCCATGTTAATTTTAGCCAAACTAAGTATTTTATTTGTTTGTTTCTGAACTGAAAAACAAAATCTTGAGTCAATTTATTGCAAAAATGCTAATTGAGATCATTGATGATGCGATAGGTCAAATAGCTGTAAATCACGGTATTTGCAGATAACATCTTTAAAACTTACAACTTAAAACTCAAAATATGTGTAAAAAAGCAATTATACATATAAATAATACAATATTAGATTCAGTATACTGTTAATACATCACATACTGACACTGTTATATACATTGTACCATTCAATCATGAAGGCTTTCAACAGACAATGTATTAACATTTAAAAGACAAATACAGACTAGTTAAATCATCGATACCTTATGGTTTAATACCACATTCAAACCACAAAGTGTGATGCCAGTGAGTAGTTTTTGTGCAGTTAACATTAATTTGTACCTTGACGTGTAGGAGTGTCATGAATTGAGGAGGTTTTGCCGAATCAAATTTTTGTTGTGAATAGCTTACCAGTAATTTGATCTGGTATGTATGAATGCCATTAATCAAACCATATTGCATGTATGCATGCATTATGCATTAATTAAACCATATTATCTCATATACCGGTAATCACAGAAATTCTAGAATGACTTTTGACAAATTCTGAACTGTGGTACAACATAAGTACTTTTCATTAAAAGTACACATACCCCAAAATTTCATTGTAAGCTTGATTATTAAATTCTGACTTATTTTGACCGTATTTACTCCTCCAGTACAAAAAACTTCTATAGTGTTCTATAGAATATCTGTACAATTTTGAATGTTACAGTATGGTGTAGAATCATCATGTACAGCATAATTTCCTAATTAACTGCGTAATAATTCTTATATATTTCTATATTGATCGATGTACCTACTAAAAAACTGCACAGAATTTCATTTACTCAAGTGCTTTATGCGCTACTAATAGAGCAAATACGGTAGTCACTCGTAACTCGTATATGAGTATAAAAGTCTTCTGCCATACGCATGTATACATATGCCTATGCCACCTAACAACTTTCTTAACAATTTTTGGGAATGCAATACAATAAAATAACCTACTATGGCATTAATTACTTGTAAATGAAAAGATTCTTATCTGTTTTTCAAAGTGTGTTAGTTTATACTCTGGGTATGAATATGTTATAAGATCTAAGAATACATTTATGGAACATTAAATTGAGAAAAAATAAATGTGGAGAACAAAATTGTGGCTCCAAATGTAAATTCATTGTCTGCATAATATAAAAAATATACTATTCCAGGGTGTCCATAAAGCTAAATAGCCGCTTATTTCCTGTAGCTATCTATAGATTTATGGATGTAAATTGAAAAAAAAGTGATTTATTTAGCCTCTAAATCTTGTTATGTATTCAAAGAGTTTGTGAATTTAAGTTTCTTGGCTGCATCATTAAATTAACGCCTTTGTAGCATATACTGTATGCTGATGAGATAAAATTGACTCTCCCAGTTAAACCTATTCAAAATGGTCTGAATTTTGAAAAGATACAATTATTTCTCATGTCTTTTAAGATGGTAAAACCTGTGTATACACAGTGAAAACATGTCATTAATTTCTGGAAGCATTTAAGGTAATTCAGAGTTACTAATTTCATTTATACCATGTTTTTTACTTCTCTCAGGAAAATCCATTCAAGAGGAGAATTTGTGAAGTATTCTCTGAGTGTGGAGATGGGAGTCTATCATTTGATGATTTTCTAGATATGATGTCAATGTTTAGTGAATCAGCACCCAGTGATCTCAAGGCTTATTATGCATTTCTTATTTACGGTTCGTATATAATATTATCGATCATTGCCCTTTAATATTAGCCTAACAATTTCCCTTTGAAGTGTCTCAGTCACCGCACAGCATCATGTTTGATATGGAATTCATTTATCATATATAGATTAGCTCATATTTTTAACTTTTTCACACAAGACTTTCGCACCCAAATTTTTCTGTATTTTTTCCTTTTATTTTTTAATATTTCTGGAAATGAAGCCTAATTTTAGAGCCAACAGACAAAATTTGAGTCAATTTTCAGTTTTTGCTCAAAGAGTTTGGCTATTTTTGTCCCAATTTTCTGAAGGAAAGTGCAGACTATAAACGGGACTATTTTGTGCATTTTGCATGAAAAGAGAAAACTGATGGTGGAAAGGTGGAAACCATGTGTAAATCATGCATCTATCTACGGGGGGTGTGGGGGGGGGGGGTGTGGATTATATCTCATATTAGTAACACAGTAGGTAAATACAACAAAAAACAGTGGTATCAGCAGAGTTAAGTTACACTCAGGATATAGTCTGTCTGTACATCGCACATCATTTTTCAGTTATTCCTGCAACAATTTTGTGCAGAGTCATTATACAGATAGTCATAATGAGAGAATTATGCATGTCAATTAATTGTTGTTCTTTTTACCCACTGGTGGCCATTTTATCCCTCCAAAACACAACAAATTTCAACATGCCAGCAACCATTCCTGAGGTGTAGGACACAATTGTATCATCATGGATGTGCAATAACAGTATTATTATTATCAAAAATTAGCTGTATTATAATCTGCTCACAAGAAATACATGATTT
Organism: Saccoglossus kowalevskii; assembly: GCF_978046115.1. NCBI lineage: Eukaryota > Metazoa > Hemichordata > Enteropneusta > Harrimaniidae > Saccoglossus > Saccoglossus kowalevskii. The sequence goes on along the minus strand of NC_140653.1, from coordinate 29,540,068 downwards.
GTGACTTTGACTTTGGTAAATGGCTTGCATGCACACAAATGTGTACTATAAGAGTATCTATTTTCAGCTTGATTTACTTCAAAAAGAGATATTGATGGCAGTGGTTTAATCTCTCACGATTTGCTATGTATAATAATATGGTTATAGATTGCTGTCCATTCACTGTCAGGAAATAACATGAATTAAATTTAGCTTGAGTTGTTTGAGGAAACTCAGTCAATTACGTCATTTACAGTAATTGCAGTTTGAACCACTTTATATTGACACTTTTGTATTACCGGTAGCTTGTATACTTTATTAGAAGTGCATCTTGCATAGAAGTGCATATAAACCAAAAATTACATTAGTTGTATACAGAATCATTAAAATATGACATATTTTTACAACGGATTCATGTCTGTGATTTACGTATTAAGTGCATGAACTACTAATATAGAAAATATGATAATTAGATTATGAATAATCAAATTAATTAGTTGTCATCATCCTTTTTTTTCTTACTTAACCTGATAACATAAAATATTATGATATTTGCATACAAATTTAAATTATTTACATTTTAAATTTGTCTTATTGGCAAAAATCAACAATAAAAAGGTATGATGAAAATATTGCAGTTATGCTATATGCTCTTGTATAGTGAAAGATTTCTTTTGTGGATTTGTAATAATTCACAGTATAACACAAAGAAATCTGTTGCATTCAGACAGACATAGATGGATTACTGTTGCTCAAGTGAGCCTTAATAATATACTTGTGATGATTGGTTGCTATGACAATAATAATATACTTAATATACAGATTTTTTTAACTGAATACAGTATCTATAGGAACATCCAATCATATTTAATTGCTTAATTTTTTGTTGCCATGTAAACAGGAAACTGTGAACTTTGCATGGATATCAGCTATGTCAACATGAATGAGTTTGTACCCACTGTATGGTATCAATCATTCTTATATTAAGTATTATTATAAATGGTTTATTCCAAACTTACTACAAGGTACCTAACCATTTCTACATAAATATCATCACAGTCTAGCACTGTTTTATTTGTAAGCAATACTGTGTTCAGTCTGTACTGTAAAACAAACTTTTTTACTTTTTTTTTGTGCTGATATTAATTGGTATGCACACATATTTGTAATTTGAAAACTTAAACACATTCTCTAAAGAATTTTTTTTAACTTTTTCTATCAAGTGCAGGTGAAGTTTTTATTACTATCAGGATAAACAATTTATAATTAAATTGTATATGACTAACAAACTTATTTATAATTTTTTTTTTTTCAAAATATATCATGTTGTGATGATGTTATGCTAAATGCTGTATTTTTTTGTCACAAATGATGTATATTGCATACACAATGTAGTGTCAACTGTCTACTTACATATCTATCTACTTATAATATGGATATCTAGTATGTAAATTATAAATTTGTTCATGTTGAATATCATTGTAAAAATTAAAGAAACAGTGTCGTCATGACTACACGTATTTGTAGCAAGTTCCACTATGTGTGCACATGTATATATATATAGACGTTGGCAACCAATTTATAGCGGGCTGATATATAATACTATTCATGGAACCAATTGGCCTATTGTGCACCTTTGTCTCTACAATTTTTTTTTACTCCCGTGTGCGAAGCACAAAAGGGAGTCTTTGCAGTTACCCTGTCTGTATGTCTGTATGTCTGTCTGTCTGTATGTATGTATGTATGTATGTATGTCACTTTTTTTGTTCCACCGTTATCTCAAGAACCACTAATCAAATTTTGGTGAAACTTGGTACATAGATGCTCTGGGATAATGCGCAGAGTTGATTAGGTTTTGGTAAAAATCTATGAATATTAATTACCTAATTTGCAAGATAATTAGCTGATTTTTAGCTGTTTCATGACTGTTCCACTCATTGGATTTTGATGAAACTTGGCACATGGATGCTCTGAACTAATGCGCAGATTTGATTTGTTTTGGGTAAAAATCTATGAATATTAAATACCTAATTTGCATGATAATTACCTGATTTTAAGCTGTTCCATGACTGTTCCACTGATATTTGAAGAACCACTCATTGGATTTTGATGAAACTTGGCACATGGATGCTCTGATCTAATGCACAGATTTCATTAGTTTTGGGTAAAAATCTGTTTATATTAATTACCTAATTTGCCTAATGATTAATCAATTTTCGGCTTTTCCACTGATATCTCAAGTACTAATCATAACATTTCAATAAAACTTGGTACATAGATGTCATATGAGACTGCACAGACTTGATAGTTTTTAGGGTAATATCAGTACATATTAATTACCTAATTTGCATAATTAATTAATTTTCAGCTATTGATATTTCAAGTAGTAATGAACAGATTTCAATGAAACATGGTACATAGTTACTTGAGGACTGTGCAGAGACCTAATTAATTTTTGGAGAAATATTTGTGCATATTAATCACCTTATTAGCATAATTAGTTAATTTTCAGCCCTTCACCTGATATCTCAAGTACTAATCATCACATTTCAATGAGACTTGTGACATAGATCTTCTAGGACTATGCAGAGACCTGATTAATTTTAGGATAAATTATTGTGCATATTAACTACGGTACTAATTTGCTTAATTAGTTAATTTGTCCTAAGAACCACTCATTGATTTTTAATGAAACTTTTAAAGAGTACCGGTACTCATCACATTTCAATGAACCTACATGTGTAGGACTGTACACCATATTAGTTTTGGTAAATATTTATGCTTCTTAATCACCTAATTAACATAATTAATTAATACTGATATCTCAAGTATTGATCATCACATTTGAATAAAACTTGGTACATAAATGCTCTAGGACAATAGACAGCCTGATTAATTTTGGGTTAAAATCTGTTCATATTAATTCTCTTAATTAGCACAATAATTAATAATTTTTTGGTTCTAATCACATTTCAATGAAACTTGGTACATAGATATTACATTACGCAGATCGTATTACTTTTACATTGCGCAGACCTTATTAGTTTTACACTTTAATGTGTTCATATTAGTTACCTTATTTGCATAATTAGTTTTCTGCATTTCCATCAATATCTCAAGTTCAAGTAATTTTGAATTAATGTGTCTCCAATACTCTCAGCACACGAGAGTTCTTTCTAAGCTTTCTTTGATTTAATATTCGATTTACTCAATGTTGCTCATGAAATTAGATTTTTTCGGGAGTTCGAGCCAAATTCTAATTTCACACTATTGAGCTTGTTACTGTGTATGTGCAATGCATTGTGGGATAGAAGCTACCATTGAAATATAATGGAAACATTTTAAACACTGAAACTCCTTCAATTAGATTTTTGTTGAAATTATCTTGTACTTATATGATTGAATATGTCTTTTTCAATAAAGCACATTTTTGAGATGAAAATATATCGGTATATATCTGATTAGTTCCCCCAATGCAAACAATGATATTAAAAATCTTTATTTTGCAATTTTCTATTTTTGCAAGTGTACACCATTAAAATCAAGAAACCTGAATTTTAAGTTCTTAGAATTTATTAGTCCTTATTCTCAAAATTTTAAATTCTGCAGTCCTTGGTATCAGTAGAGTAGAATGAAAACACTTTTATGAACAAAATGATGTTTTCTAATGACTGTAAGTCTAATCCAATACAGCCTGATAGGTTAACTACTGTTTGGGAAAACAATGCTGTTTATTGAAAAAATGGAATAACCATTCAAATAACAGAATTCTCTACATCACATATACTGGTAGTGTCATGTCAAATTTGATGTAATAATATACTAGCATATTTAGAAATACAATTTTCTATCAGTATTAGCAATTATATTTTATGAAAAAAAAAATAAGTACTGAGGTAACCATACTTAAATATGAAAAGTTTCTATATTTTGTTCATTGAAAGCAGTGTGCAACATTGGTTACTCATGTCTTTAGTGTGCTTCATATATCTAAATTTGTCTATATTTTTAATAATTTGTGATAGCAAGTTATTTTGGAAAGTAGGTCTTGATGTAAAATGTTAATTTTAAAACATTTCAACAGAAAATATATTTCATCTTCCACAAGGCTGCTATCACACTGTTAACTTAATTCATGATTGGTGTTTTGGAATGTGCCTATCTGCCTATTTAAATATATAAATCATGCCTGCTAGTCCTAAGTTTTGCTATTCTAATTTTAAATGTTATATTATAGTAATAGATAAGGGACGACGTCAAAAGATCAATGTCGGATTACAAACTTAATTCTTTTAGTTTTTTCCCAAAACTTTTTGCACATGTTCTTGTTATGTGCACTGTTGTAATGTAGCAAGTACCATATTTGCTCTATTAGAAGTGTATGTATGCTAATATCACTGCTATTTACATGCACTACTAATAGAGAAAATCACCCTTAATCAGTAACCCCTCATAGATATATGCTTAAATTTCATGAACTGAAAAATGTTATTGTCGCTATTAAAAATAAATTCAATATTTGTGTGTCTAATACCTAATCAACCAGACCTCCACTGCTACAGCTACAGTTAGGTTTCACATGCATTCCATTCAATGATTGTTTTCATATTATACATTAATCATTTAAATCACATGGGAATAACTTACTGTGACAAGCCTGTTGTCACGCAGTAATACATTTATGATCTATATATTAGTATTGATATTATTAATTTGAAAATTGAGATTGCATAATTGAATATTTTTCAGTGGGAAGTCTTGTACAATTATGTTGTACATTTGTATAATTTTGAATCTATCTGTATAGATTTGTTTTATTATATGTTTATAAAACCGACTTTGATGATTTATATCGTACATATTCTATTTATAGATAAATAATGCAAGCTGATTAAACACCAGTGTGCATCGAAGCGTCATCATTGAAATTAATCACATTGCAGTTTATTTAAAAAAAATTACATAATAATTGTATTGTTTATAATAATGACTTTTTTTGTTGTTGCTTATGTAGATTTTGACAATGACAAATATCTTGGACTATACGACTTGGAGCAGACATTAAAATGCATTTGTAGGGATGAATTGAAACAAGAAGAGATAAATGTCATAGTCAAACAGGTGAGCTTCTTTGTAGTGGGAGAACTAATAATTGAGTTATTATATTTCATTTTGTCACCGTCAATTCAAAAGCCACCATTAGTTATTATCTGATGTCCAGTTCTATGTGTGCACACTGATTAGTATTACTTTTCATCAAGGGATTGAATGACAGTAAGGCATGCATGGTTACAGTGGTCACACAGGAGCACTTGTGTGAATCTGATGACCAGTTCAATATGTGAATAGTACTTTCCATTAAGGGATAGTATGACAGTAATTAAGTCATGCTTGTTTACAGGTGTAATTGATATGACACCTATCTGCTAATGTTCTCACTTCCTCTCACTATCAGGTTTTAATAGAAGCGGATGTAGATCAGGATGGTAAATTATCGTATATTGAGTTTGAACACGTCATATCACGGGCACCTGATTTCCTCAGGTGAGTAATGTGATCTGTATTTTAACCCAAAAAATTGTATACCGTCTGTAGAGAAGCAACTAGCAAATAGTGTTCACTTTTGACAGGGTTCACCTTTCACAATTCTCATATGTAATGAAGCAATAATTGGTTCAAATTTGTGATTGACATATAATATATTCCAGAATATTTAAATTCACCTTTATTGTTTTTAGCAACTGGCAGTATTGTCCTAGAAACCGATGAGCTGAAATTGATACAGGATAGCCGACTGGCATCAATTTATTTCTGTCTGTGCCCTTTTCTGAGATCTAGTTCATCTAATTGAGACATAGAGGATCCCAAAGGAGTTATTAAATGAGTTTAGTAATTTCATATATTCCTAGCCTTTGGTGAGTGGATGAGCACAGTGACTTGTAGATATAGTGCTGGACCTACTAGAGTGAAGTTTCAAATAAACCACAAAATTGAAAGCAAAAACTTTTTTTTAACTGTTATGTAATAATAGTTTTTTTTGCCAATCTGTGATTAACAGTGAAATTTACTCAAATTGAGAAATTTACGGTACCTAAATGATATAGCTTCCCTCATCCAGCACTGTGTTTCATTCAACTGTGTCTGTGTGGTAGCAGATGACATGTGGCAAATATCAAGACTGAATAGAAGTTCATCTTCCCAGCGAAACAAAACATTATTATGCATTATACTTTTTATTTCAGTATGTTCCATATAAGGCTGTGATGATATGGCTGCAACCAATTCCTACTGGAAAGTAGAAACATCGAACAGATAATCAGCACACATACTGGTACAACGTGATATTAACCTGGTGGAAATTGACTTGAATGATAGTCACACCATGGAAATATATACAGTATGTGTGCATGTGAAATGATGACTGCAACCAGAAGATTTGGTAACACCACGTCAAAAAGAAGCAATAAGCTGGCTGTACCAATTAAATTCGCAACAGCCTTTAATATTAACGAGATATGCATTCTCAGCCACATGTTCAGTGCCTTTAACCGAAGTTGACTGGGTCAGAATAATTCAACTGTGATTGTGATGTTTTTCTGACACATATGCTGTTACTTATACTTACATGAAGAATATAATTTGATGCAATAATATTGATAGAGTGACTATGCTTGGTGCATAAAAGAAAAACAATATATTCTCAAAATTAGGAAATGCATTCTGTTCTTTCATAACAGTTTTCATCAAGTCTCATGATGCCAATGAACGTACTGATTTTATCATTGAATGACTTTATTAGTTAGTCCCCGGAGAGAGTCTGAAAACGGGGACTTATATATTGACCTCTGTGCATCCATGTGTCCGTGCGTGTGTGCGTCCGGACCTGTATCTTAGACATGTCTGGACCAATTGCATTCAAACTTCACACGTACATCATAATATTATACATATGCACATCAATTTGTTTCACGATCTGATTCAAGATGGCCTGATGGCGGCCATTTATGTACTGAAAAATCATCAAAATCAAGTATTTCTCGGCTGTTTACAGATGGAACTTGATACATACATTAGATATTATGGGACCTGGAAATACTAACGAAACATAGATACATGTGTATGTACATACAATCATAAAAAGTATGTCTAAATGAGATAAAAAAGACAATTCAACAATATAGAAAGTTTGATCATCTCATGATAGCCTAAATTTGTTATGCTGCATAGTGGAATAATTAATACAAGTAAATTTATATACACAAGAATTGTTAAAGAGGGCACAATATTTACTTACATGATTGTGAATGCATTTCCAGATTATTTATCTATTCATTTGTCTATTTATTTATATATTTTTGCTCTGTCTGTCGTCCTTGTGTAGCAGAACTAGTCAAATTACTGATTTTTGTTGTCTGGCGACCATTGTTTATGTCATATATGTCATTCTTTCTGAAAATTGATTTGTTTGTTACCCTAGGTAATCTTCTCTCAGATATCTTCAATTCTCTAAAAATACCTGTAGTTTGACATTGATTGATAATGCTTTCAAGTAATGTGTCATTGCATGAGTCATTATTACAATTGTTATTGCATTACAGCGTGACGATACATAGCATTGGTATCATATAACTATTACATAGCCAATCAATTGCAATAATTCACATCAAAATTTAGCACCATTAATTAAAAGCACCATGTTTTGGTTATTCCATGCAACATATCCAACCTTGTAAAATCCAATGAGATGACCTTGATGTTTTAAGTTGCAAAACAATATGTTACATTATGCTGAGCCAGTAAATTTGGGGGACGGGGATATTAACTGGTTTGTGAAGGTAACAATAATACATGGTTAACTTTACATATTCATAGCGTTTACAAAAAATAAACCTATCAAATAATTAGTCCCCGTTCGGACGAAGTCCGAAAACAGGGACTTATAATTCGGCCTCCGTCCGTGCGTCTGTGCGTCCGTCCGTTCAGAGTCATATCTCAGAATCCCTTGGACCGATTCCGTTCATTCTTTGCATGTGCCTAATACTTTATGTGGGACATATGCACATGCAGTGGTTTAGCGATTTGATTCAAAATGGCCGACTGGCAGCCATCTTGTTTTTTGAAAATGTTGTATTTTGAACATGCTTCGTCAGTTGCCATTCAAACTTGGTACATAGATTATACATGTTAGGATACATGTCCATGACGATTTATTTCACAATTGGATCAAAGATGGTCGACTGGCAGGCATCTTGTTTTTTTTATGCGGTATCTTGGTCGTGCTCTGTCAGTTTTTATTCAAATTTGGCACATGCATGTACTTTATACATGTTAGGATGCATGTCCATGACAATTTGTTTCAAAATTTGGTCAAGGATGGCCGATTGACAGCCATCTGACTTTTTGGCCTTACTATTATATTTCCACAATTTATGTATCATTTTCATTCGTATTTGGCACATACACCATACATATCAGTGTAATCAGATCAAAGATGGCCGAGTAATGGCTGTTTTTATTTTTGACCATATTACTACTACACGGAACACGTGTTTTGATGTAAATAAACAATCTGTTGTAACGCCACTTGGCACTCAAGTTTCAAGGACACGTTCGCGACAACCCCTCTGCTTTAATATGACGAGCACAAAGAGAACTTTCAAAAATTTAATGGGGACTGTGTCATTTTCAATGACTTGTTAGGATCTGAATTGCAAACAATTCTAAATTAAAAGCAATACAGGAAATACCTTTCAGACATTCACAAAACATAGATGTATTATAATACTGCAGTAACTATCAGTGAAAAAACAAGTAAAAATATTCGGCGCCAGACACAAATTAGGAGTTCTCTACATGTTCATTTATGTAGTTTGTTATTCAGGATATTGTGTTAAATACCTGGAGGCAATGGAGAATGGATGAAAAACACGACACGCCAACCATGTATAATTAAATACAATGACTACTATGTTGGAGTTATTTCATGGGAGAGTGAGTGTTTATTAAATGAACGTTATTGCCTTTAAGGCTTGTCCTACAATTGCAAAAGATGCAGCAATATACATACATGCATGTGTTGGTTATATACCGCCATAATGGTTCCTCGGTTGCTATGTGAATGTCCACAACAGAAGGGAGGATTTTATAACTCTTAGTTTGTGAACCCTTAATTCATCATGAATTTCAGTGAATAGGCATACTTGTACCATGCCCCGGCCTAATATACAAATGTATCTTGTAAATGTATGTACCAATACCAAGATGTCTTTTTAAGCTAAGCAACCAATAAACCTGGACCTGTGTTCTTTGGTTGCAGAGTCTAAGTATTTAGAGTGCATTCAATACACCATTTTCCGTTCACTGCGAGAATCACGCGTTATGCGTGAAATCGAACGTAAAAACAGGACAAACAAAGGTCATAGCGTCGTAGTGGCGTCAAACATCGCGTGGGATTCGACAAACGCGAAGTATTTTGATGGACATTTCCATGCTTAATTATGTGCTGCCCACTTTTCATGATGAGCATTTTCGATTAAGTAAGGGTATTCCGAAGCAATATTCCTCTGTCGAAGATCGGTCGGTCGATGTGAGTTACGAAATAAAGAAATTCTAGTTCAAAATCAAATCGTTCGACTTTTGCGGCAGACGTTCTACGCGCGTATTTCATACATCTCGCGAGATCTCGCAATTGTACGGAAAATCACCTATTGAAATTAACAATACAAAGTTATTTTTGGAAAATAATCTTTTTATGTGGCCATAAATATAAATCAAGTTCCCAAAGTAGTGTCCTGCTAGAACTTAAATAAACAGTTTTCATTGGCAACACTTAATGTTATTGCCTCATAGATGATTTTATATCAGAATCAAATGAAATTGTATTATGTTTCTGATTAACTATTATAAATCATGTGAGTATATCTTAAATTTTCAAAAACGCAACAAAAAATGGTACTATCAAGTTTCTGTGAATACCATGTGATATACGATAAATGCCACAATTACTATGACTAAAGTGAACTACGGTTATTGTAATTATATATGTATATTTTATTGGTAACATCAATTCAATGCAAGAATGAAACAAATATTCACCAGTCATTCTATATATATATAATCTCGCCAATGAATATAAAAGCATATTGTATTTTTTTTATTAAAATATATTTAATTTCTAGTCTTCTGTATTATGGCTGTAATATCAATATAAAATGAATGTGTGATAATTAAGCATATGATAATAATGGATATGCACTCTCATAAAAATGATAGATTGTAATTGCTTTTTTTAGGCATTTTAATAATAAAGTGTACTTTATATAAATTATGATAAGTTGTGCAAATTTAATTGCTGATGTTTGGTTATGTTGTTTTCCAACCTTGAATATTGGGGTGTCAGCATCTGGTCTACATCTTGTTATAATTACCTTGACAACAGTAAGTTATTATGAATGCCATAACGATCAAGCCCAAATAATGCATCTTATTTAGTGCTTACAGTAAAAGCCTAAATAAATAAATGAAAATACCTAGAATATATTCATTTTACAATGACTTAAAAAATAGTGAAAGTCACCAGCGTAATTCTAATGCATTGTTTACCATACTTCATGTAGCAGAGATATTACGCCATATTTCAAATTTTGGGCTGAGAAATTCAAATATTGTTAATATTGCAATGCTTTCTGTTCTGAATTATTTCAAAAACTTTTTTTTAAAAAAGTGTGAAGAATGCATTATTTATTTAACATTGTGATCTTTGGAACCATTCTACAAAATGGCAATTTTTGGAAAAAAGTATTAGGTTAAATTTTCTTAAAAAAACATCTCTGAAATGCACAAAATAATTCTATTTTATTGTGCCATGGGACAGTAGCCTCGTGACTGTAAATAAAACCAATGAACATTGTCCTGCAATTTATAAAATACTTTCTCAACAATTGGAAGTACTTCTTAAATAGTTTTTCAATGTATGCATCCCGTGTGATATATGCGATAACGAACCTTAAAAGTACCTTTCACAATTTTAACAAACGGGATACCACTAACCCCACCCAAAAAAGAAAAACAAACTTTATCATTGAACATTTGTTAGCAAGGAATGTGTTAAGTGGCACGTTTGTATTTTTTTTTAGAAATAGTAAAACACAAGTGTAAAGCACCAGTTGAATGCAATATAACTGCGCTGTGGTCACATGACATTTTAACGAATGCCTGTAAGTGCGAACCGGTAATAATAGACTTAAACTTATTAATTTTACAGCTAAATGTTTAGTTTTAATTGTAAAATAAACAATCATCACCTATTATTCATACAACACTTAATGTTGTTTACTTAGTACTGTTCCTGTTCTGTACATTATAATATTCATACAACTGTGACACAGTGTGTAAAACAATATGGTCGTAATGTTAAAACGTGTCAATATTTGTATGCGTAAATTAATTCGCTTTATAAACTGTCACTTTGTGTGGGCGTACAGGTATATTCTGTGTGTATTGAAACTGATATTAAAGTAGAACGTTTGAATTTAGAACGTTAATTTTAAATGGACGACCGGAATCAGGATTTTATTCTATAATACATCATCCCTAGAAATTGCGCCCTCCCAGTGACAATTTGTAAGTCGCTATTTAGGTGACATTCCCGGTAATTCTTGGCTGCATCTCGGCAATTATAGACACCATGTCAGCGCGATTGCCTGTGGTCACTTCTGTTAATTTGTAGGTGGCCATTTCTAGGTGACCTCCACAGTGGTCATTCCTGTCAATGAAGATTGTGTTTTGGAGAAATTACTACATTCTAGACGACAGCGATTACAAACTAATTACCAGTTGTCGACACTGCCTTCACCTATATACGTCATAGAAATGGTGAAATACAATGTACATAGATTTCCTGCAAGGCTCTCGTGTCAATCATGTAATATGACTACACTATATTATTATAATGTCTTTGTGATAAAATCGTGTACAATGATATTTTGCAATGAAATTATGTTTGTATACATTGAAATATATTAATATTGAAGTAATTATGCATTAAATTACGTCTCAATATATTAAGCCATTCCCCATAAAATGATCAGCAAATTTTCAAGTGTATTTTTTAGATATATTTTGCTTAAATTGGTCATTGTGTTACGGAGTATGGAGTTATGGCAAGGTTGTCCGGATTTGCGTTAATTTAATGTTTGTTTGTTTTTTAAAAAGAATCACCCATGACTCGTTTTAGCATAAAATAATTTAAGAATCACTAAAACCTTCACATGCATTTTATAAAAAAAAACTCGCCATCCTTTATGTTTTCTTATGAATTGGTTTCCCCATTGTTCTATGTAGTATGACTTAGTATTAGTAGCTTTCACTTTTCCATGGCAGGTGTTCAATTTGACACGCGCGTGTCAATATTTGACGTGGTAGAGTTAAGCGGGTATGTTTTCTGTGAAATGATATTCATTACAATTTACCCTGTCATGTTCATATCCAAATGACTAATAGTTATTACTATCGATGGCTTAGTGGTATAAGTATAGAAAATACAACGAATTGCCATCGAGTTGTTAGGATTATAATCTTGTAAATGGCACCAAGTCGAATCAATCACCACGAGTTTGAATTTCTGACTTATACCTCGACAAAAACAATTGAGAAGAATCATAAAGAAATTACCTTGCACGCTATACCGTGAGCAACTAAAGTTACTGTAATATATGTTGAAATAGCTACATGTCATTTTAGCGAATTTGACTCAATGCATGAATTAACAGAATTACAATTTAAATAAGTGCAAAAAATCTCATTGTGAGAATACACACTATTCTAAATTAGCGAATCTTGAATTAGCGAAATTACAGATTAGCCAAATTAGCAAAAATAACATGCTAGGTAAAAAGACATATTTTACAGTAATTGACAACTCCCCGAGTACATGCATCTAATTTCGCAAAAGCCCAAGCTTTACCTGCTGGGGTTTCGAACTCCTCATTTGATTAACTTTTTCAATTGTTGACTAAATAATGTGCACAGTTTTAGCTATGGTGCAAAAGTCTGACAGTAGCGGTAATGTAGCGATTACACATAAATACAGCTGATGAGATTACACGGGCGAATATACGGGTAATAATCTCATACTAGAAATAGAATAAACGTACGATCAGAACAACAGGTCACATGACCAATATAGCATTCGAATAGATGTTTCCGCTATCTGGTGTGCGGGTATTTCACTCTACTGATCCATGGCAAATGCATTTAAATTCAAAGTATTTCAACTCAACTGATGTATTCGATGAGAGTTTTTATTCTGGAAGACGGTCATTTAGTATAAAGTGGGTTATTTCATCTGACTAATAATTTGTCGATTTTAATCAGATACTTACTTTTAATTCCACGAGAGGGCGTCCTCAACTAATGTGCGTAATTAATTTGTATTTAAAGCGCACGTATGGTGACAACCTTTGAACTACTACACCACATATAAAGATGGGATGAGATGTTTTCATCATTTGCATATTGGTAGTGGAATTAGCTATTATTGTTTCAAGAGTACTAATATCTGCTTACACAGGGGGGCTTACCTAACATGAGACTTTTTCATACCAAGGCCTTATAACTATTTTACGAAACTAAATTCAATACCTATAATAATGCAAGATAATGCTGGAGGTTTATAATTATACCTATACAAACGTGTAAAGCCAACTGTTTCCAGTTAAAATCAGCTTCATTCAAATCCAGAAGAAACTATTGGGTTGACTGGACAAGTTCCCCTCAATATCTTATAGTGCTCACACATTAATTAGAATGCATTAGAACAGCCCACGTCACTGCACGCCTTCACAAAACCTGTATGAATGTATACATAGATTATTTGCATTTCCTAACTTCAGTGAACATGTATAATTAAAACAACACTCTAATGACATGTCTTGTGACGGATCACTATGAATAAATTGAGACCATTTAAACGACTAGTTTAAGTCAATAGCCAAAAGGGAGATGTTAATGCCGATTGGACACAGTCCGTTGTTACCGCGAGAGGGCATTAACATTAACACCGCAAATCTTACGTTGATCGACTTAATATGCTGAATTTCGAGGTAAGATTGTCAAATGCACATGGCTCCGATGTCAACTAGAATTTGCCTTTGAGATGCACACGAATGACCAATAATGGGCCACATAGAATAACCGCTGATGGGCCACATATGAATGACCACTGATGGGCCACCAAGGCCGGAGCCTATGGCCGGACCACTTCTGCACGTCCCCCTAGCAGACGTGGTCCTTCGGCACATGTCATCATAAGCCTCGGGCCTACGGCCCTCAATGGATGGCCGGATCAACTAATTTTTGCTTCCTAAGGCTTTGGTCACATAGGAATGACCACCAATGGGCCACATAGAAATGACCACCAATGGGCCACATATGAATGACCACTGATGGGCCACATAGGAATGACCACTGATGGGCCACATATGAATGACCACTAATGGACCACATAGGTATGACCACTGATGGGCCACATAGGAATGACCACTGATGGGCCACATAGGAATGACCACTGATGGGCCACATATGAATGACCACTAATGGACCACATAGGTATGACCACTGATGGGCCACATAGGAATGACCACTGATGGGCCACATAGGAATGACCACTGATGGGCCACATAGGAATGACCACTGATGGGCCACATAGGAATGACCACCAATGGGCTACATATGAATGACCACTGATGGGCCACATAGGAATGACCACTGGTGGGCCACATAGGAATGACCACCAATGGGCCACATAGGAATGACCACTGATGAGCCACATAGGAAAGACCACCAATGAGCCACATTGGAATGACCACTGATGGGCCACATAGGAATGACCACTGATGGGCCACATAGGAATAACCACTGATGGGCCACATAGGAATGACCACTGATGGGCCACATAGGAATGACCACTGATGGGCCACATAGGAATAACCACTGATGGGCCACATAGGAATGACCACTGATGGGCCACATATGAATGACCACTGATGGGCCACATAGGAATGACCACTGATGGGCCACATAGGAATGACCACTGATGGGCCACATAGGAATAACCACTGATGGGCCACATAGGAATGACCACTGATGGGCCACATAGGAATGACCACTGATGGGCCACATAGGAATGACCACTGATGAGCCACATAGGAAAGACCACCAATGAGCCACATAGGAATGACCACTGATGGGCCACATAGGAATGACCACTGATGGGCCACATAGGAATAACCACTGATGGGCCACATAGGAATGAGCACTGATGGGCCACATAGGAATGACCACTGATGGGCCACATAGGAATGACCATTAATGGACCACATAGGAATAACCACTGATGGGCCACATAGGAATGACCACTGATGGGCCACATATGAATGACCACTGATGGGCCACATAGGAATGACCACTGATGGGCCACATAGGAATAACCACTGATGGGCCACATAGGAATGACCACTGATGGGCCACATAGGAATGACCACTGATGGGCCACATAGGAATGACCACTGATGGGCCACATAGGAATAACCACTGATGGGCCACATAGGAATGACCACTGATGGGCCACATAGTAATGACCACTGATAGGCCACATAGGAATGACCACTGATGGGTCACATAGTAATGACATATTGTTAAAATTATTCAAGAGATACCACTTTAGCAATCCTACCATTAGAACAACGGAGATTGAGAATCGGCAAATGAACCCATCAAACAAGAAGAGACGCTGATTATCTGCTGTCCCGTGATAATAACACCATACTTGAACTGTCTTTTAACTGGACTAATTGTTTTCACGTCAATACAATATATCCAAAGGCGAGGTACCAGTACTTATCACATGACAGTAATATTTTATTCTTTTGTCTTGCACATCACGCAATGTATTATTAACTTAATTGTCTATAAACTGTTGAGATGTTGCCAAGAAATTGCTTTTTGAGGTGCTGCTTATAAATTGTTCAGATGCTGTCTGGTTATGGGCACTGATGTGATGCCTCGAAATTGATACTGGTATACCACTCCGAAATTGTCGCCCAAATCATAGGAGAATTTGAAAAAAAAATACTTCTAAAGACTGGCTTTTCGAATGATAAAATACATGCTGAATATTGCCTGCCCGTAACACAGATGATGCATGTAATATTATACACAAATGGGCTTCGGTGGATGATGTCCTTAACAATTACAGACTCCCAATGGTGTTGTTAACTTTGTTGACGATTAATATGATATATCAAACATTTCGTCTCTGTACATTTTTTTGTAAAGCGGTTAGATGCTGTCTGGCTATGGACACTAATGTGCAGCTTCCTATGATGTCAAATCAAGTAAATACAGCGATGTAGAGGTTGGTTTGGGTCACACTGGCCTGTAAAGGAATGAAGAGCGACTTGTCTCTAATGGAATGACAAGATCGCTTGGCTAATTAAATAATTTAAATAGTTCAAACAGTTCGAATATATTGTATTAAATATATTCCATAGCTCCCATGTCAAATCAAGTATATACAGTGACGTAGAGGGTGGTTTGGGTCATACCGTCCTGTAAGGGAATGAAGAGCGACTTGTCTTTAATGGAATAACAAGATCGCTTGGCTAATTAAATAATTGAATTGTTCAAACGACATCAAGGCATTGTATTTTATATATTTTATCACTTTCATGTCAAATACATGAAATACGGAGACGTTTAAGTAGTCGGTTAATGCCATGTCATTGGCGCGTTTTACTCTACCCGCTAAGGCCAGACTTTTTTTATTCCTTGTTTCTCGAGTTTTTATAAGGCATTTTTTTAGAAGGGCGGCACAAAAATTAATTCTTTTAGATTAGATTTGTGTGATTCTCAAAGAATTGTGAGTGGTATCATTGATCGGAGAAGAAATGAAATAAAATTATAACCTGGTTTCTCATCTGCGCGAGACTTCGGTACTTTGATCATAATACTCCCACGAAAATGCGACCTGGATTTGTTAAATTACGCTGAAATAAAATTTCATTTTCGGCTCCTGTTCATTCGGCGGGTTCGCGAAACAAGGGATAATAAAAGTCTGGCCTAACAGTGTGAGCGCGTAGGGTGTCAGGGAAGTTTGTGTAAATGATCAGTTTGTCGATCAAAGCTGTAGCTTTTACAAAAACAGTCTCCGAACGAACAAATCCTTTCGTAGCGGTTAGGAAAGTCGCTAAACCTAACGGTATTTGCCGTTATATCGTGTATCCAGCGATGATCACATGCTCGCTGAATTGATCACATGACATTGTCACCTTATCGTTCTCTAATGGAATGAACGCGCTTTAAATTGCCTATAAAATTGCTACTGTTATAAGACTTTGAAAGTGTCGCTCAAATCATACAAAATTGCCAAATTACTTCTAAAGAACGGCTTCTCAAACGATAAAATAACAGAACAACGTATTTACAATATTTTATTCGAAAACAGTGATTGATAAATTTAGAAAGTTCAATCCATTTTGAAAATATAATTATGATAGTAATGATATGCCCCTACTCAGTAATTATTTATTCCGAACACTTGGTCATTCACTCTAATTTATCATATACTTTCTGTATTTTTGTGACAAGAATCTCGTTTGAGGGGTTAGCCAGTTAATACATTATTAATATAAAGCCATTATGATTTGAATATTCTCAAGTTATCTCTTTATAACAGTCAGGATAAACGTCTATCAGTGTTCACATATACCTTGTGAACATTAATTACTATTACAGTAGATTCAGGGTTTGATTTGACGCTTAAAAAAGCGCCCCGCCCCGCCCATGATTGGTTCGTCTAACTTTGAAAATCTGACGCAGATTTTTGCATAAGAGAAGTCTCTTATGGAGTCTCGTTTTGCATTTACACTACATTACATTACATTACATCACATCACGTTGGAAATCGCACCAATTTATTTATCTCATAGACGGTTTTATGAAGTCTAGGAAATTTGACAGACCACATAGTTTTAAAAACCACCGAAAGCCACTTAACCATCGTGACAATGTTCCCTTGTCGGATTTTATTTATATTAAATCTCATGTTTCAAGTCAAATCTCTTTGTTGTCATGAAGTATTCGATTTTCTGGGACTTGTATATAAACGTTGTATACGCCTTTGTTCTCATCAAATGTTCCTCCTAGTTCTGTAACGGAGAACCCACGACTCCGAAGAGTTTATTGTCAAAAAATTATTGTCATTCATCATAGGAGATGACAGGTGAATTCCACGAAGAGTTCTAGAAAAAAACTTCATCGTCCAAACCATCTATATATTTGGTGAGCAAAAGTACGTCAGCCTCTGCAGAAAAGTTGTTTTTTGCATCGCCTTGACACAAACTCTAATAGTGGTGTAAAATCTATATACTGACAAAGACAGTGTTTGTTGAGTATAGAAAAAAATCGAATCAGTCTCTTTTTTATTTCACTGCAGTGGAAACATACAAGCACAAAGTAGAATTTAATTTAGCCTTGGCTGTAGTGTGTCTCACTATTGGTAACTTATGTGAAGTCATGTTCGCGTGACATCGTCTTTATAAAGTGACCTTGATATAGTGACATTATTTAAATGAATTGCAGCGGTAGTAGCATAGGTTACATAGCCGGTCTCAAAATATATTTTTTTTATCCATTAATTATTCTCCATATTCGAATGAAGCATTAATAAACACTGTCTTCATTACGCAAAAAACAAAAATTATAATCGCTAATTACGTAGTTTTAAATTGTCAAATATGGCCTGCCTGTCACACAGATAAGTGTCAATATTATAGACTACATGACTTCGGAGGATGCCAATCTCAAAATTTACGCCTCCCAATGTTGTCAACTTTGTTAACCACGATTAATATGATATATCAATTATTTCATTTTGGTACAGCGGTTAGGGGTTTACAGTTTCTGTGTAAAACACATGCCTGCTATAAACTAGAGATGTTAGGTGGGTATAAATACCAACATCTGTAAAAAGGTGATTTATTATTGCTCTCAATTAAGTACTTTATTTTCGTGTCTAAAGGGACCAGCAATTGTGTATTACTCTCCTACGACCGGATGAATAAATATTGACTGATATTATTTTTGCATACCGATATACGAGATACTAATACCACACACACGGCACCGATGAGTATATATATATATTTAGTACAAATACGATGGGATTGATAAACAGCTTGGAGCAGTCATAATGTATTGTCTTTATTTCGTATTTGTTGTTCTGGCACTGCCATACATTAGCAAGGTAAGCAACAAACGTGAACTTTAAAAACACGACAAATGTCTTGTTTGTTTGTATGTTTACTCTACACTAATTAATTGGGACAAATATGTTTTTTTTTCATGTCACGCAGTCAGTTCAACTCAGTGTATGCTTTCTACCTGGCATGCAATTTATGTATTGGGACAACAGTATTGTTCAGTTGATTGTATGTGCCCAGTATTATAACAAAATGTATATCTCGTTTGCAAGATCCATTTGTCTGATTATCTAATATAGTGACATTATGTGAATTAACTTGCGCAATGTCAAAATGTTGTTCAGTCATAGTCAATCACTTGTTGGCAATATTTGAATAAAATATTACAAAACATAATCCTAGTTTTCATCTCGTTTCAGAAATTTTTAGAAATCGGTGAAAACAAAACTATAACATTGCAAATTACGTTTTCTACAATTGCCAAATATGACTTTCTGTCACGCAAATAGAAGGATCACATTAGCTGTCGGTATTAACAAATTAACTACAATCATCAGTTTGTGACCGGCGTACCGAAGGCAGGTTATAGGTTGGCCTCCGAACTGTTTCCCAAGATTGCATTATTCAGACACAAAGGATTTTCTGAAAATACTTACATTGCATAAAAGTGAATAGCAAACCAAACGAAAATACAAAAACATATATTATGATTGTGTTTTCCACGATACATTTGAAATTTGACATGTTAAGACTCCTTGAATCGGTGGAGAATATATTACTATAGTTAGCCATGTAATAAAACGATGTTGGATTTGTAACTTTTAACATACATTTTGATTTATTTTATATTACAGCCATGTATTGCTAAAGCAGGTAAGCATTTTTTTTTTCAAATTTAAGAAATATTGATATCCTTTGTTATCTGCGCCAGCATGAACAGAGCACGGATAGAAGTTGCATGCAATGCTGTATGTATGTGTTGACTGTTCATCGTGTGTTGTATTTACTTGGAAAGTGACGTCATTTCATTGAATACAGTCGTACAAGTGAATCCCTACCTCAACAAGTAAAAGGCTAAAGTTTAGCATTATATTTCAATAGGAAGGTAGCTTTCCAAATTATATATATATATGTTCCCAATGAGATATGATTAGATTTCAAGGTTGATTAAGTTCTGTGTACTTTAATATACTGCTTATTGTTATACAAGGTCATATGCAAAGTGGGATCACGTGTGACTACATAATGCTGATTACAGTAAACACACAAGAAAAGGGCGGGAACTACATTATTAAGAATAATTAGAGGGCCATGTACCTGTTTGTGTATGTTCGGAATATACCTGTAATTATATCGGTTACATTCTGGTGTTTATACTCCAGGATCGGATACTGCATTTCTGTAAATGGGAGAGGGACAGACATTTGAATAATAAAATATTTGTATTGCCCTCTAAAGTGTATGTATGTCTTATTTTGTTTTGTCTATTAAAACTCCTATTTTTATATCAAGGTTGCCATGAGAAATAGAAACATATTTATAATTAGTGGACGTTTGGACGACACTTATTAGCCATATCACTATAGCAATGTATATATTTTCGGAAATATAGGATGGAGCTATGTGTTTCAAGGCATTATTTGAGATTAGGTTATGGAAAATATATGGCAGAAAAAAATTCCACATGTGTGCCGTTTATGGTCGTCCATTCATACTATATACAAGTTGCTTCTTGTTTTAATGTCACTCCTTTAAATTAAATTCATTTTTTGTTTATCAGAACAACCGCACATTGTTCTAATATTCGTGGATGACCTTGGGTGGAATGACGTGGAATGGCACAACCCGGATATCAAGATGCCCGTCTTGAGTAAACTCGCCGCTGATGGCGTCATATTCAACCAATCATATACACATCCTACATGTACACCGTAAGTGATAATATCGTTACTGTGAATGGAATGTAGTTAGAATTTATTCAGCTAAGTTCAATACCAAGATGTGTATCTATATGATAGCATGTATTCCAGTGCCTTGCTTGAACTGTAAATCCCGTGCAAATAAACTCAAATTTATAATATAATTTATAATAACTCATATTTCTCTGTATTTGCAGTATACTATATATATGAATTATTATACTAAATATATTTATATCATATTCTTCAGATCAAGAGCTGCTATGATGACGGGAATGTATCCGTTTAGAACAGGAAATCAGGTAAGAACTATTGTTACTATGGGAACTCATCCTGGCACCAGCCTGAGTGATAGCATTGGGTTATTTTTTCTATAAATGGTTTTAAAATTAATTCTTAAAATTATTTAAAATCAATTACTCAAATTAGTTAAAAAATAAAATCAGAAATGTTTTGTTTATGTTTATTAACAGCATCAAATGATCTTCAACCTCCATCCTAGTGGAGTTCCATTGGAATTCAAGCTATTACCAGAAAAACTGAAAGAAGTTGGGTATTTTACTCATATGGTTGGGAAGTAAGTAGACCGGAAAAAATATTCATTAGGTTGAGTTTATATTTTAGTTTAAAAAACAATTGAATGTTGTACTAGAACATGAATTTACATTCGCCCCAATGAGATTTGTTTAGTAAACCTCGCGTGAGTAAAAGTCACGTGACCAACAAAGTTTCTTCCATATTAGTGGCTCAATGATACATAACCATTTGTCAGATAACCTAAACTCATATAATCAAAAGATACTATGCGAAACAGACATACTTGTTTTTGTTTTTTCAATGAAACATTATGGCCTCAAAACCAAATCCTCAATCGAAATTGCATCAGTTAACATTATAATTTTCGAACATTCCGCCCATCAGTTTTATGAAATGTCGGTCTGGACCACTAAAAAACAATAACATGACTCAAAATACTAAATAGGGCGACCCCAGAACTTTCGTTGCGTGTTGCTGCTGCTCTAACATGCACTATTGACCACACGCAACGACGGTGTATATCGCCAACATACAACCAATAGTGTTAATAAATAACAAAATTAAACGCTGGTGGTTTTTATTTATAGATGGCACTTAGGGTTCTGTAAGGAAGAGTATCTACCAACCAGTCGTGGCTTTGACTCGCACTATGGTCTATGGACATTGGGAGTCGGCCACTATGATAAAATGAATGGAGTATTATGTAAGTAGGGAATGTAAATCAACTGATGTAAACTTTACTACCCAAACAGAGAGAATATAGAGCGTGGCAATGCTTCTCCGTACCACGAATGCTCTTCACATTTGTTAGTGTGTTTCAATAAATTTATGCTGGTGGTCACCCGGCATGAAGCTTTTAGAATAGGATAAGGCCCTCATAAATCATCCAGACCTCAGGGTATTTTATCAGAAGAATACGTGGGACTTTTCTGACTCAAAACCCGTCCAAACCATCCATAAATGTACATTTTGTGTCAATTCGCAAAGTTTTGAAGGCATTTAGTCAAATCAACAACACAGTTACGAAATTCGTAATGAGAAAGGGGATCATGAAACTATTTTACAAAAAAAAGAAAAGAAATATACTTAAATAATTCTAGAACGTTGATTACGCAATGCATGAACGCAGTGCAAGTGTGTGCATGAAAGTTGATATTTATCATATTTGTCTGCATAATGATCTAATTGAAAAAAATCATACAGTCCAAAGACTAAGGATCGACGTCATGTTCCAGCCCAATGGGCGGTGTACGTGTCAGACACATTACCTATAGTGTGAGCTTTTGGTTTTTACCCAGCTTTTGTGGTTTCTCATCAGCACAGTACTAGTGAAACTTGGTTAGTGTTTCATTTTTGATGTCACGTGATCCGTAAGCATGTCATAGAGCATTCTGATTGGCCGAGAAGCACTAGATGGTTTTTATTCAGAGGTTCAGTTAACCCATCTTTATGTTTTCTTTTTCTAGCGCCATCAGAAGGGTATGATTTCCGTGACAACATCGGAGTGGTACCAAAAAGTGATGAATATCTGACAGTAAGTACAGTTAATAGTTTTATAACCATAATTTTCCTTTTCTTTGGTTCTTTGAATATTTGATTCGTAAACGAATCTGGTTAATTTATTTTAACGAGAAGATGAGTAAGAAGATGTCACGATAAAATTATGTAAATGTGGTGAAAAGCAATGTATTAATAAATCGTCAAATATTATATATTAATTGTATTTTTTTTTCTTACTAAGTTAATGCTTGCAGAGAGAGCAGAGCATATAATAAATGGACATTACAATAAACATCCACTATTTCTTCAGTTTACAATGGACATCCCTGCAAAGCATCTAGAGGTAACTAAATTATTCAATGGGTTAAACTAGTTCAATGATAAGATATATATAATTCCATCTATTATTATATCAAGTTAAAGACAATTTTCTTAAATAATAACAAGGTGACAACTCACAAGTGTAGCTTTTAACAGAAAATAGAAAAATTTACTTATCTTCCCAAATTATTGATTAGTCGGTCACCAAAAACTAATATGAGCAAGAAGCAAGGATCAAGTTGTCCCTTAACCACATTTCCCAATCCAATCCAAACGACACTCCAATGCTATCCGCCATAGACCCTGGACCTCTATAACTTCTAAAAGGTTTAGGCACTGCATTTGTACTATTGTTGATTTTTCCACGCTGATTAGGGATTCTGCTCGTAGTAATAGTTATATGTCTGCATGCTTGAACACCCGATCATCCAGGCAAGGACTGTTGTGTATCTCTAATTTTTGCAATGCAGGCACCAATATCTGAAATACCTTTGTGAATACTACTGGGGATGAATATCATTCCGAATGTACATTTCCTCCTAGACTGCTTATTAGCGTAGGTCACAACTGTTACTGGATGTAATGATGTATGGAATAAATGAATTGCAAATCAAGTTATGGATAATCTGATGCTTTGACTTCCTATCGAATGTATTGTTGTGTATGGATTCAGATAAAGGCGATCTGAAACAGATAGATAGATGCTCCCCCTCCCCACAAACTTTGACTTATCACTATAAACATTGTTAACATATTAAAAGTTAAAGCACTTTTAATTTCCATACACTGTTTTTGAAATGAATGTTAAAATTACGGGTTTTCTACAGAAAAGTTAGGGTTAAGAAATTGATCCTGAACTACGACATATATTCAAGGTTTTGTGTAACTTCGAGGGCTGGGCTGAACTGACAAAGCCACCCCACCCCACATTTACCCCTGTTAGAATCTCCTTACTGCAGATATGTATGAGTATGGGTCCGTCTGTCAATACTGACAGTGTTAAAATCCCGCATTGCTATCTCAGCTCGTGGTGCGTCAACGGACATTTCTGGCTAACATTTAGTAACGGAATCTAAACAATAGCTCTTCGCCACAAACCAAAACGTCCGGGTCAGAGAAATTAGCTCATCGAAAGATTTTATGAGAGTGTAATAGTGCTTACAATAGTTTTCAGCCATTTAGCCTCCAGGTGGCGCATAATAATTAGAACCAATTCACTGAATCAAAAAAATATCATAGAAAGTAATTTCGCTAACTCTCGCAGTTTCAAACTAAAAAACGACATAATAGGTTGGTTTGAAAAAACACCGAACGAATCAGTTTTGCGATTAAATAAAGAGCTATCAATGAGACCCCGATTGGCAATTCTGGTTAAATGAGATTACTTGCGCCTACAACTTTTTTTGTTAATTATAAATGATTAGCTACTCGATAATTGATGAAAATAATATCAATGTTAAAAGTCAAGTTCGAAACATTCAGTGTTTTTGGTGTCAGTGCTGTTGTGTTTATTGTCATTTTTACTTCCACCAGTGACATAATATATGTGCGCACATCTATTGTTATTATTCCGTATGTATATACTCACTTTTCTCTGAATGTTTGGTTTTCCTCAGATCCCAGATACATTTGAAGCGTTGTATTGCGATATTGAAGATGAACGAACCAGGAAATTTTATGGTATGTAATGCGAGTGGCATATACACTTAGTTTTATCTAGGGGCACTACACTATCAAAACCCCTACACTTATCAGAACCACCTAGCTGTACCAGTCTGGGTCGTATGCAAGATTTGATGCTAATCCGGCGGTACTCACTGCTGACGTTAAAATATCGTGTGATTAAAGGGTGGTGGTCGTAGTCGCGCCAACACAATTGTTCAATGCTCTCGTCTAATGAAAATCAAGAATATGAGTTTCGATCGTGGCGCGACGTGCAATAATTACCGTCTGTGACTTTTTCGATACATTAACCAAAGAAATTACCCAGTAGGTAATGTCTCAGGTTGTACTTGTTGGTCTGTGCAACAGTCAATATCGCCATCTTTGTTCATATGAGACCCATATCTCGCGCATGCGTGGCGCGAAGACCACCGCCCTTTAAATATTTTATATCTCAATCTCATGCATATTTCCACAGTCGAAACAAGCGAATCCTCGGAGTGATAAAAGTCGAATTATTGCGATATCGATCTGTCCTGTATTACGTCACACTGGAGATACTCAGGGTATGCATGTGTTAAAAATTAAGACAAGTCATATGACCCCCACAATAAACTAAACATCTCTTCTCAATGGCCTACTTACAGGCTTACAATGTCACCATGGACAGTTTCCTTCCTACTATATTTCATCACTTTTATTGAGTATTGCAGAGATCCATCCACTGACCGATTGTAATAATGATTTCTCGTCTCGTTAAAATGCACAAAACGGCAAAACATATTATTTTTCTCACTTTTTCAGGAAAGTTATCTTTGATGGACCATGTAATTGGTCGTGTGGTAGATGCGTTGAAGGCACGTGAAATGTGGGACGATACGGTATTGATGTTCATTGGTGACGTAAGTGTGTTTCGCAAATTTCTAAATATTCAAATCGGAGAATTTAGATTCATATTGGCCTTGTTTGTAGCTCACATGGCCAATTTCCATTCAAACTAATTTTCTATTATTGGTGATTAATTTGAAAATTTAAGACTCAATTTTGATCTATTCTATTCTATTCTATTCTATTCTATTCTATTCTATTCTATTCTATTCTATTCTATTCTATTCTATTCTATTCTATTCTATTCTATTCTATTCTATTCTTGTTTGTTTGTGTTTATTTACGCAGAATGGAGCGTTAGCATCTCAAGCCGGGTCTAACTACCCATTCCGGGGTATTGCTGGTACGCTGTTTGAGGGCGCCACTCGAGTTCCATCACTTATCCATGGGAGTATGTTGCGGGAGACTGGATATGTAAATAATGAGTGAGTTAATGGTGGTGATGAAATTCTTGTATTGTTATTTTGAAATACCTAAAAGTGTTTGGACTTCCCCTGTTAAACTCGATTCATTTTACACGTGTTTCTATTTCAGGTTATGGAACTTGGTTGATTTGCATAGAACGATACTTGCATTGGCAGGCGCTGAATCTGGTTCTAGTACGTTGTTAATAGAATATGTTTCGTAATTTTTTAAAGTACGATATTTCGCCGCTTTAATATTCTATAATCTGTTTTGTATTATATTAACAGTGTGTGAACTTGATGGAATGAATATGTGGGACACATTCTCAAAAGGTAAAAAATCACCAAGGGAAGAACACGTCTATAATATAGATGATGATCCGATATCCCCCGGTGCTGCTATCAGGTAAGAACTGATATATTTATGAATGTATGTGGCAATTTAACATTTCAAAAATAAAATATTAAATTACTATCTTGGTAAGTACGTGAATGACATTAGATTTAGGTTGTTAGCAAGTTTACTACCAATTACTTTAACTTTAAATTTCAATTGAATTGAGGTAGCGAGAAGCAGTATTTCCTGCTGAAATTTGCATTTGCGTAATTATTTATTTTATTTATTCTACAATTGTGTCTATGTCCTGCGACACAATGCTCTATTTTAGTATGTTATCCACGTCCCACGAATGTGTGGTAGAATGCATCACACATGTTGAATATAATCTCATCATGAATTATTGTTGGTATGTTTTTAGGATCGGAGACTATAAACTGATTACAGGACATCCGGATTTATTGTATCCATATCGCGATATCAGTTTAACAGGTAAATATATATTAAATACACGATTGAAATTTTATCGGATCCAAATTGTAGAAAGATGAGAACCACAGTATCATACGCATACCAATGTTCATTTCAGATGGTTGGTACAATTATGGTGACCCCCCAGCAAGCGGGTTGCCAAGTACAGATCAAGAAGCAAACGCACCGCCCCCATTGAACGTGGAATACTTGTTCAATGTCGTAGGTAAGAATGGTGTAATTTACCTTGTTACGTAGTATTGGCATTCACGACGATTATAGCGCACCAACTCGCATTTTAACACGTGTAATTTGAGAAATTTATTTTTCTATGGCGAAATATTTCTACATCTATGTGAAAATTCAGCAAATGTTATTATCACAGGTGACCCGAACGGGTGTGTGTATTCTAAATCCGCTCATGGTGACACAGAATAGTACCATTTTCGTCATTATTATAAAATGATGTGAAGATTTATTCAACATACTGATATTCTTATGATTGTAAACAAAATGCCAGTTACATAGATTATACTTCATTTAAACAATGTGAAAAGCTATAACTTCAATTTACGACATGTTTTAACATTCTAGTACCGTCACTTTAAAGTGCGATTGTTTTCTTTGCAATGTTACACAACACAAATGACAATGACGTTGACCTTTGATAGCCCTTAAGATATTTCCACATGGAAAATAATTTTAACCGATTCGGGATTACACCCATCGAAAACCGGAAGTTTGTGTGAAGGGTGAAAATGTTTGAGTACCCAATGAATAACAGTTGAATTATCTAACAATATACTTTCTCATTTTCAATCAGTTGACCCATCGGAAAAAAACAACATTGCCGATCAACATCCCGATATAGTACAGAATTTACGTGATCGACTGGATGAACATCGTAAACTACTAATTCCGCCCGTAAACCAAACAACAGAGCTAGCCGGTGATGCCGCGAATTATTGCGGCGTTTGGTCGCCTGGATGGTGTTAGTTGCTACTCACACTACTAAACCTATCACATCACAGTGTTAACTATTGAAGATATGTATACGTAATTTTTACTACCTATTTTGACATATTCGATGCAACACTAGTAATCTGTCAATTTACATCGTTCGATGTGAGTCATCATGACAAGCACTGCCGCCGTCACATATATACGAACAAAATAAACCAAACTAATGCAACCTTTTTCCCAGTGTTTCAAATCAAACATAATTATATGGTGAGGTAGTGGGATAGATACGAATATGAAGATGTACTCGGAAAATAATTTCATTTATTATGTTACCGTAATCCCTTATTTAAAGCCATACATTATTTAGTTTGATAAGATTATAAGTAAACGATATAAACATGAGGACCAAAATTATGACATACTAGTAGAATATTTAGTTGGCGGGAGTTGTCATAATAAATATAAAACGAGAGCGCAGCATATTAAAGCGGGGGAGTCGTCACCTGCGAGTGCGCAGACAGCCATAGTATGTTGTTATTTACAAACAAGCGTCCTCCCATGAACCTTTGCGTTTTTAGTGTGCTTTGTTATCGTCGCTTAAAACTCAATTTTCGCGCGTGCGCAGGTGACGACAACAGGGAAAGGAAAGTATGCACATTTTCTCATCATTGGGAACAACCGTTCCTACATCACATAGAACGCTTTATCACTAATCAATTAACTTGTTTCTTTTTGGCTTGGGGTGATTAACATGGGTACATTCTAGTATACATAGGCATCAAATAAACGTCCATTGTTAAGAAGGAAACACACATTGTGCTGCTTGGTAGTTCATTGCGGGAACAGGATACAATAGTTATGATCACCGTGTTACAGAGAATTGTTACATATTAAGGTTATAGCCGTTTGTCTCGGCTGAAGTTACATTTTAAGACACAAAATTGCGAAAACATCATGAAAATGTCATCAAAACGAACCACTAATTGGCATATATATGACATTTTATATGAATAGAAGGAGAAATATAATGTAGTTATGATATTCTTCCAGCAATGAATTTAATTCAAAAGACACTATATTCAAAACTGCGCATGAGCAAATTTTGGTGTTCTATTTTTGAACTTGTGTTCGCGTGTTATGTATTAAGGTAGAGATGCAGGTTCGTGAGCACTTGGGAGTGAATTTTATTTTGCTTTTTATCATTCAAACAGTCTTGGCTATAGACTGTTAAAATTTTGTAGAATTGTGAATAGTGGAACATACTCAAAAAACGATTTAAAAA
This sequence comes from Saccoglossus kowalevskii, assembly GCF_978046115.1. NCBI lineage: Eukaryota > Metazoa > Hemichordata > Enteropneusta > Harrimaniidae > Saccoglossus > Saccoglossus kowalevskii. The sequence continues at coordinate 29,510,546 of NC_140653.1, read as the reverse complement.
TATAGATAGATTCTCTCTTTTGAATGCTTAGCAAGATTTAGCAAGGCTGTACATAAATAATAAAAAAGAAATATGGTGAAAAAAAAGAAATGACGGGATCTCCATATTATGCACTACATTTAACTAAAAACAAAACGATAATAGCCATTTTAATTTTGAGCATTAGCAAACTTCTTACTGAGTGAATTGTTATGCAAATTAGCAATTATCTCAGCTTCTTTTTAGTGCACATCCCAGAACTTTAAAAAAAATAGCTCCTAGACGCTTTGATCTTTTGTTTTGAAATTTTCACAAATGATTGACAATGTGTTTATCTTCAAAACGCCGTTGGGGTATTGCTTTTGGTTGAACAGTGTTACAGCAATCGTACAGACAACTAGCCTGGGTGTTAATATATGCATAAACTTGAAGTAGTGAAATTTGGGCGGCTGCCCTGCAAAATTGGCAACTGGTAGACAGTTTTCAAGACGGCATTTTCTTCACAGTAAATAGATGTACCCATAAACTAATTTTGACAGGGAACAAAAGCATAGTTTAGGAGCTAATTTTTTTAAATCACTTTTTACCCCAAAAAAGCACATTTTTGTGCATATTTCAAACTACAGTGACCATAAAAAAATACTAACAAAATTTTAAAATTCATACAATAAGCTTTCCGAAAATATATATTTTTGTGGACAAGGGAGGTCATCTTGGTTTCCTAATTAACTAATTAAAATACCTGTCAGGTAAACTGCATCTCTACCTTAACTGCATCACATGCATTACTTGCATAGCGGTTCATACAACTAAAACTAAAACCCACTAAATAAAAACAAATATCGTATAGCGTAACACTTTTACAGATACTGTCGTTATAAAAAATATTTTTGATTGTTTGATTACTGAATTAACCTACTTTTAGTGTTCCCCTAATGTCACAAAAGGGACAAATCTAATAGAGGTCCATCCAAGGCAAACTTATATCAAGTATCAATGCAATTTTAAGAAGAAGTCAACAATATTTTTAACAAAACAGGCCAAAAATGTTTGCTAAAAATAGACAATTGAAGATATTATCACGGAATGAATAAATATGAGATTCACCCACGGTACATACATACCAAGTATCAATGCAATTAAGCTGGTAGTTTTTAGGAAGAAGGTGATAGAAGATAATTGCTAACGGACGGATGACGACGGGCAACATTACCTGTATGACCAGCCGCAACTATATAAGGACGACTACCATAGTTTGTTAGGTATCTCGGCACAGATCAAACGGAAAGGCGTCGAGTAGGCAAAGAGGGCGTTGTTGGACGGGCATTAAAAGAACATGTAGGGTCAATTATTGAAATGGGTCCAACAATCCAAATTGAAGAGAAAGATGCCAACCTGATAATAACATTTATATATTTACTTCCATTTTTTCTATTTTTATTCTCGGCGTGTTTTAATGACGTTCACAGACTGGTAGACTCAACGTAGCTCTTGGGAGATGGAAATGGCGGAGTTCATGTTAAATTTGTAAAAATACATGTTGCGTGTTTCAATGGTTAAGGGAGTGACACGCACAGGCATAGACATATTGACTTATTTGCATCGTCATCGTATAAGCACGCAAGTATAATATTACGATAGCCTGTAGACTCGTCCACGCATGTCTCCAGCTTCCAGCTCTCTCCATGTACGTCCGTTCTAAGGAATGGACCTTAATATTCCTATTTGAGTCTTAGCTTGTCCTATTCATAGGACTATGTGAGAACATTGACCAAATGCGGCTTTCAAAACAACCCACAATAACAACAATAAACAAACAGATATTAAAACTAGCATCTAACAATTTAGAAAATTGAATAGGTCCATACAATATTATATAACACCCATAAAGCCGCGCGACTAGCAGCGCAACGTTGCTTGAGTTGTCTCGTGTGTGTGTTATAATCGCGTCGCCAATTTGGTTCAGGAAAAGCAGTCTTCTATGGAGTAAGAGTCTTTCTAGAAAATGGTGTATTGAGTGTTGTTTGAAGGTTAGACAAGATCACTCTATAAATATGGAAAGTGTTACATGCAAAGATACCAGTAAAAGAAATAATTTCATACTAATGTCAATAAATACAAGGAAGGAACACATTGTTACGCTTCGCAAAGCAAAACATGACATTATTTTCTTGTTATTTATTTAGTATTTATTTATATTACCGGTATTATTCGAACAAAGTCGATTCTAAAACGTTTATTTTAGATTACTGGTAGTTCAAGTGTATGTAGCCATGTTACTCTTTCAGCATTAGGATTGTTTAGAGCAATACTGTTACCCGATCTGGGCATGTGCACAGTTGATTATTCTATTCTATTCTATTCTATTCTATTCTATTCTATTCTATTCTATTCTATTCTATTCTATTCTATTCTATTCTATTCTATTCTATTCTTGATCTTTTTCTACATCATAGGCAGTTTATTCAAACGCGATACACTCGTAACATTCTCGACAGTAACTAATACTTTATTATCACAAAACCTTTAACTATGACCAAGAACGACACATAATTTTGAAAATTATTTGAAATTACTAGCTTGTCTATAAGTGCGCAAATGGAGACGTAAAAATAGTAAAAAAACAGCGATAACTAACCTCGCTCTACGTAAAGATTGAACGTGAAAATAATTACGCTGAATTAATATTTACCGTCCATACAATTGAACATATGTTGTCTTTGCTGTGGCTGATGTACAGAACCCGGATGTAACGTTAGGCGAATTTCAGTACAAATGAACTCGTAAAAAATGGAGATGCACAATTTCATAAAAACCAAACATTATATGTATGTATTGACGAGACACCTTATGTTAAAATAATATATGAAAAATAATTGTTGTTTTTTCCGTTCAATTGCCAGTAATTATTTAATACATTATTTACACAGTTAGTGTCGATGTTGTTGTTGCCCTTCCAAAACACAGGTAATACCAGTGTCAACTAAATTATCTACGTGATGTTGCAAAATTCAATGGTAAGTTGGATTTCTTCTAGATAACAGCTATATATCATACTTGTACCAAGCAAAACTCTTGATCAGTGATTAGTTTTGTGTTATTGAGCTAATAATTCATACGTCTTCTTTAAAATTCAACCTTCCGGAAACGCGATAATGAGAAGAGTGACATGCACGGCTTTCGAGAATCATAGAATCATAAGATCTGCGCATGCCCCTTTGCATGCCAAACGCTCGAAACCGAAGACGGTCACGTTATGTAGCAGTTTGCTCGACGCCATTCAATGGAACCCGCTGGCCGGTTTTATTTTGTTCATAAGACATGCAATGACGTTTTGATTGTGATTTCTGGTAATTATTGATCTTAGCAACCGATTCTATCAAATACATTTTCTTCAAGTAACATTGTGTTGACCGTTTCATGCAATCCTTGTGATTAATTTGAAATGCAAATATGTAGTCACGTCATTCTGTGCATAGACCTGTGTCACCATTAAAAGCGATTGAAACAACTTATATTCAATTCCCGGCTAGTTCCGGTGCTTGCCAGAACCAGTTAACACTGTGTCAGTCGAAGAGCATGAATCCGATGGGAAAGGGTGAAACAAAAGAGCATCACTCCAAAGAATTGCAGTTATTCAGTTGCAGTATACCTTCGAATTAAAAAAAATGTGTTTCATGGACCCAGCGCATGGGACCCAACAAATAAAACACGACACACCGGGACGACCAGGCCTTTAAAATCACCTTACTTTTTGGACAATACCAGACTGACTTGCGTGGCACTTTTGTATTGTTATTACGTGTAAATTGTACTGCTTTGTAGACTGAATAAAAATATCCAATACAAATTTCAAAATTAATCGAAATGAGTAGAGTATTATAATATGCATGGCAATATCTTCTACCGACCACAGCGCTATGCGATTATGAAATTAGAAAAACAGGCGTTGAAAGACACACCATTTAATAATGGAAGACCTACCGCAGGAGGACTTTCTTTTGAAGAAAAAGCTTCGGCCGATTATGGACTCTTTTTAAAACTGGGAAGAAGTAATTTTTTCGACGAGGTCAACTATATATAGACGGAACATTATACAACTATAAAGAATCAACCTAAATAACATTTTATAACTTTTTAATATAACAATGAGCTTTAAAAACTTTACCATTTTTACTGAATTGTTTTATAGGAGTAACATAATTTTCATTGTATGCTTTTTTGTTTTACTTTGTGTGTTTGAAGCTGCGTCGTTGTAGACGTGACTCGTTCTTTATTGTAACAGTTTTTTATTTGTTGTGTGTTCTAACTTTTTTTGTTGTATCATGTAACTTGCTTATCGGAATGTGTGGAGGGTGCGCTACCTAGTAAATTAATGCATAATGTTTAAATTAATATCACTTAACGCCAGGGGACTTAGGAGTGCTAAGAAACGTAAATCAGTCTTCCGTTGGATTGAATACCAACACAGTAATGTCATCTTCCTGCAAGGACAGGTCACTTTTTATTCTCTCACGGTAGTAAAGTAAGTAGAGGTACGGCGATTATTTTACGGAACTTTGACTATAAAACTCACTATGTTAAAACGGATTCCATGGGTAGAGTTGTTATTGTATCTATATATATCTTAGGCAAACAATACTTATTAATAAAGTCTTATGCCCCTAACAATGAACATGAGCATAACAAATTCCTTCTTTCTATCTACGAAATGGTGAAATCGTGCAATTTTGATCTGGATATAAAGATTATATGGGGAGGAGACCATAACTTTACTATTAATAATAATATTGACAGGAATGGTTGTCATCCACCTCCTTAAAAAATCTCACTTACAACATTTACAAATTTGTGTGATAACTTAGATCTAGTGGATATTCGGCGATCTAGAAATCCTAATGAGCCGTTTAGATTACTTTATGATCAGCAATTCCTTACAAATGGAAGTCATCAAATCTGACATTATACCGTGTGCGTATTCCGACCACTCGGCTATTTCTTCAATCATAAGAACGGTAGCAAAAAGGCGAGGTTCTTCCTACTGGAAATTTAACAACAGTTTAATTAACGATCAGGACTATGTAACATTAATTAATGCAACAATTTCAGAGTGGAGAAAAGAGTGTGGGAGTGACGTAGACGATTTGATCTTGTGGGATTACATTAAATTAATTAAATTTTATAATTAAATAAAATCTTGTACTATTAGATTTAGTAAAATAAAATCTAGGGAACGGAAAATTAATATGTAAAGAACCATCTGAAAAAAATAAGACGGATTTAGAAGAAATCGGTAAAGATTAAATGTTTATTATAATTACATAACGGAAGAGTCAATCATTAGAGCACGAGCAGACGACTATGAATTTGGGGACAAAAACAACAAATATTTTCTAAGTTTAGAAAAACGTAACTACAACAAATCGAATATAACGCAGTTAATTAATACTAAAGGAGATCTTCTCACTGCTCCAAATAAAATTATGCAAGAAATAAAAGAATTTTACACTGTTTTGTATACAAGCAATTCATCTACTCTTGACCCTGACAGCCATAACCAGTTTATTTATAATAATGGAATACCTAAATTAGATAATGAAAGAAGAAACTCATGCGGGAGCGTCCTCACCCAAATTGAAACTTTTGCTGCTCTACAGTGTTTACCTCACAATAAAACTCCCGGAAATGATGGTTTGAGCTCGGAATTCTATACATGTTTTTGGCCCTCTATTGGACAAATAGTCACAAATTCGCTGAACGTTGCATACGTGTCAACAAGTTTATCAAACAGTCAGCGTCAAGGGGTGATAACACTGATATAGAAAAAAGGATAAAGAGAAAGGAAAGATTGAAAATTGGCGACCAATCACACTTTTAAATACAGACTATAAAATTGCCTCAAAATGTATTTCAAAGCGAATTGAAAAACACCTGGATTCATTGGTCCACGAAACACAGACTGCCTTATTACAAATCGTCTAATTGGAGACGGTATTCGTCTAATTGAGAGTATAACCTGGTATTTTGTTAGCTATAGATTTCCGCAAAACATTTGACAGCATAGAATGGCCTTTTATATTTTCTGCATTAAAATCATATAATTTTGGGCCATCGCTGTTGCAATGGATTCGTACTTTTTATTCAAATCCAGTGAGTTGTGTCATGAACGGAGGGACATCAGCAGGATATTTTAATATTAGTAGAAGAATCAGACAGGGCGATCCCATTTCTCCGTATTTATCTATATTATCTCTAGAAATACTTCTTATTTCTATCAGGTCTAACGGCTCTATCCATAGAATCAGTATCGAAGATTGTGAAATAAAAAATTCCGCCAACATCACCAATCAAGCTTATTGGTACGTTTTTCTCGTACAACAAGAATAAAGCACGTGACCTTAATCTTTCAGGATTATTAAACTCGGTCAAGTCCATACTAAATGTATATACATATTAAACTCTATCTATATAGAGCCATTTGATATGAAGACTATTAACAGTATAATTTATAATTTTATTTGGAAAGGACATGATAGAGTTGCTCGAAAAACAATAAATGGTGATGTTGGCTATGGTGGGTTAATTATGATTGGGATGGTCGATATGTATAAATCTCTAATGGTGAAATAGTTACAACTCTATTTAAATGACAAAATAAATCATCCATGGAAGTTATTTCTGAATAGATACTTGTGACTTGTCGGTGGAAAACTAATATTTAAATGTGATTATAAAGTTGATCACCAACCGATCGATATTCCAGATTTCTATATTACAATGTTAAACGTTTGGTCAGAGATAAAACCATTAAAAAAACTTCATATTTCTGTGAAAATAAACTGGAATAACTTAAATATTTTAATTAACAACAAAAGTGTCTTTTATTTGGAATTTTATTCGCATGGCATTTTGTACATATCTGACATTTTTAACGACGAAAAAGCGATAAAAACATGGAATGACTTGATTCTATTAGGCCTTTCCCCACTTAAATTATTAAAATAGAGAGGCGTTATTTCGGCAATCCCATCTAAATGGAAGCGTGACCTTCCTAAATTCGAACACCCTGACCCACCAATTTCAGTTATTATCAAAGATATTGTAACTCCACTCAGCGACTGCAATACGAAAACAATTCGAAAAGTTTTCTCAAATCTTAACTTTGTTCCTCCAATTAGTAAATTACATTTTCAGCAATTATTTAAAATTGATGAATCAGAATGGACATTTTTCGTTAATCTCCCCTTTGTTGCATGTTTGGATACCAGACTTCAAGAATTCCTTTCGCATCATCTATACAAACTGGACATTGTATTATGTGATACCACCACGAATACAGTCCAGTCGTTGTACCTTTTGTGGAACAGCAGAGGAAACTATTTTACATGTATTTGTGAATTGTTATGTTGTTAAGTCTCTCTGGCGTGGTTTTCTAAATAAATGGGGTCATCAGCTGGGTGCTCCCTCTGCCCTTACCGATAGGCAAATTTTGCTTGGTGACCAAGATTTCAACATTTTATTAAATCATTTGATAATGTTAGCAAAAAATTCATATATGACAGCAAGCTTAAAACATATCCTCCAGCACTGAACAGCCTACAAGTCAACATGACGCATATTAAGCAGATTGAAGAATACATTGCTAAACGAAACAACTATATAGACAATTTCAACAAAAAATGGGGAATATTAAATATCTAATTAATATATCTAATCACCTCATTCATCTAGTTTTATTGTTTTGTCTGTAATTATTTTTTTGTCTGTACTTTATCTGCGTATTGTGAATTTGTTTAGCATTGAGAATAAAAATAAAAAAAAAGGAAAAAAAAATATCTTTTTTCAAGGAAGAGGATTAAAAAGGTAAATGATTTTGGAGTTAGAGAGTACTATCGGTGTCAGGTAAGTTTAAAAGCAGCAACACCACAATAAGTGTGATTATCGACTGGAATCCGTTCAATTTATGCACTTTCAACACAGATAAGTCTCTTCGAAAAATAATATTATCAGAGTATACGTTATGCTTGGCTTAAACTTTAGTATGCTGCCCGCAACGGTGATGCGATGAGATGTCATCGCGAATACTACCTCGATCGGGGTCCTCGGCGATCTCAATCCTCTTGAAAGTAAGAACGCAGATACAAACGCATGAATGCTCTTGGAGAATAGTAAAATAAATACCACACTTGTAAACGCTTTGTAGTTACCATGAATAATTCAACCACTTGACATTGTGACGATTCTTCTAATGATTATGCCTTGTGTTTTTAAAGCTTACACTGAGCACCTAAAATGCTGACTAGATCCGAAATATTAAAAAAGTAGACAGGAACAGCTGAAACTTTCCCTATAGACGAAACATACGCAAACCATTTATGTTGCACGTTGCCATATTCCCACTAGTCGTAAGAATCAGCTCTTTACACGACGACGTAATACTCTTTTGATAAACTCAAAAACATCTGGCCCTCTTTTCCGTAAACTAATCATGATATTTTGTATGTTATGTCTTGATATCACCCAAAAGTCTCCGGGGGATGTCTAGTAATGTCAGTTACATCAAGAAATATTGCATTTAATGGTCGGAATTTTAGTCAATTAACGTAGTATTTGATTGATTTTATTTTTACATTTATAATAATTTATACCGTTCATGCTCGAAGTGAATGTATAACTTGTCGTTCCCACAAATCACTAGATGACATACGATGTATTCCAGGCGCGATGCGCATGCGTTGTATATATTTACAATACTCTCGTCTGATATTGCAGGAAGCAATAAGCTTAATGGAAGACGTCATTCTTTTAGGAACAGCGTATTTTATGGAGCGAGTTTCCGGCTAGCAACGCGATCCAGTTTGTCATTCTGACACAGCAGTACTGTAGTGGCCTTTCTAGGGAAAGACCCGGAGGTCGGCGGAACTGTCTCGCTTGGAGAATGGGATTTTACGTAAAAGTAGTTAGATTTTAGTCAAACAAGTTCTCGTTGAACTGACGCATATCTTTTGTTTATATAGATGACATTTGCTATACTTTAATGACCTATAGTCTTAGTAGTATCACGTGTTTAATTATCCACAAATATTTCGTGTTTATCTATAATTAGTTTTGTATAACGTTAGTGGATTTCATTAGCCGGTCGAAGACATTTACAAGTACCAATTTTGTGGTAGTCATAGTTTTGGAACACTAGCTGATAATCCATTATAATATTCCCTAAACATCTACATTTCTAGGTGGTAGCGCGAATCGAAGTAACTCTCATTTCTAACATGATTTATTTGAACAATATTTATTAAAATATGGATGGATTGAAATCATTCAATTTAAAACTAAGAAATGACGACTACGAAGTCGGTTCTATTAAAAATAATATTCCATTATTAATACAAGTCTTGATCAGGTTTAATAATATCACTAAAAGCAAAAAAAAAAAAAAAAAAAAAAAAAAAAAAAAAAAAAAAAAAAAAAAAAAGCTGCTAGTCCGATAAATATACTAGTAATATACGTCAAATGGTAGTCCTCGATGGTTATTCAGTATAACAATGCGTTTCGTTCTCTTCAGTGGAATATTCAAATCCAGAAATGATATACGAGACATTGAAACCCGATTCCATATTCAACTAAAGGATGTACATAGCTCGAAACAGCTGGTTATAATGAATAACTGTAAAGCACTAGGATTACCCAATACTATTTTATCTATTAATATGTGCAGACTAACTGGGTGTAGAATGTTAGTTGTCTGTCGACGAAGCTGTTATTATAAGTAAATTTCTCGGAGAAAAGACTACACTACCGATTAATGACTCCTAACGTGCTTTCCAACAATGATCCCGATATACTCGAAATAACTGGGAGGAGCGGATAATGGGAGTACGACTCCAAGTTTATTAGATTAGACTAAATTTATCATATTTTGATTAAAATATCTCGTAGTAGATTAAAAGTGTTATGTGTAGTAAATACCCCCAATTCTATGATGACCCCCAGGCATACGAAGCAAACTAATATATTAAAAAAGACCCCTGTGCCGTGTAGTGCGAAGCGACCAACACGCTACGCTCGGTCTGATTACCTCCCTTCTACACCGCGGCCTGTGTTTCATGTTTAAATAAACCGTAACTTCTAAAAATGCCTGGAAACCGTGTTTATATTAATTTTAGTTTCTAATGGGGGTAAATTCTGAATGTCGTGTCCGGCATGAAAACATCAATTGTTGGATGGACCAAAAAATACTTAAAATGGCGGAGTCATGATACGCATAGGAACGGAATATATTTAATGTTCTAATGTAAATATGACTTATACGTTCAGATATAGTATGGATCCCGCAAACGCAACATTTTTAGTTTTTGCTAAATAATAATTCGATTGGGGAAACTATATGGAATATCTAACAATAATATTAATATTAACAAATATATGTTTTCGTTTGTCTTGGACTTTTAACTCTTGAAAGAAGAATACACCATCACAGGTAAACCAACTAATGTGACCACCTAGTTTGTACTGTAATATGCCCTTTTGTATGAAGGCCAACGCAATGAATAATGGCTGCAAGCCAGGGCTTTACACAATGCCTCAAATTTACATGTTCAATATAATAATACCAAACATTGTTAAATTGTAATTACAGGCAAACAAACACGCAGTCTAAGACGACACGCGCGATTCGAATGCGTGTTCATGTCAGGCCCGCTTTTCACCTCGCCGCAGTGTCATGATCACGGTCTAACAGTGACAAGCTGTTGACGCAAACAATATTTCAAACAATAAATATATTCGTTGACTGCAATCAAAATCTATCAAAATGCACATGAAATGTTTTTTTTCTAATTTAACGTTACGATATTTATATTGTCGTGAAATATTGATTTTCCTAAAATTTAGACTAGGTTGGGTGGTCTATATTGACAGGTTTATTCATATATAAATATAAGGTTTCAAGTAGTTTCAAAAAATTAAAGCGTCACGAGAATAAAATCGGCATAGATCAAAAGGTTAATATCCATGACCAAGAGCGTGGCCGGCAAATTCATAATATAAACATTGACAATGAACTTAATACTTACTTAATTTTTAGCGACGGGGGTAGAACCATATCCACTATCAATAAAGTTATTAATACTTTTTTCTAGACGCAAAACAAACAACTAAACACGCCTGATTCTTGACTAAGTCTATAAATAACAATATCTCTCGCCGTCAAAACTTTAAGTGATTCTGTTTAGTATACATCAGCACATAGGGGCCATGTGCCTACATAGTCATTACATCGAGTAGTATTATGAAACAAACATGACGTGGCTATACTTGTGATAAAGCTTACAAACGTGAGAATGATAACATCAGTAATTTTAGAATTAATAGGTATTTGATGGAAATTCGGTAGCGACTAATTTAGTTAACATTGCTTTCTCATCGTACATAGTCTTCTCTCGTGCAACAGTATTAAACGAGTTCCAATTAAATCGCCTAGTGTGGCTTTGTTTTACGCCCCAAACCCTGGTCTAGTGGAAAAAAAAGAATATTGCCAAAATCACAGAAAACGTGAACAAATATAAAATTTGGCACGCGGGTACATTTACTAATTTTCTTCCAAAAACAGTGTGACTGATTTAATAATGTGTTAATATTATCCCCATCACAAATGAAAATAATATGTAACAAGTTGAATAAAACACCATTTTACCGATGATTGAAGTCTAATAAACGAATTCTTTTATTCAATCATGTAAACATGGGGTGCGACGTGTACAATCCAATTTATCATACAATGTATTGATAAAGATTTAGATATAACAATTTTGTAAACAAAAAGATAAATATTAATGAAAGATATTCAAAATGAAAACATTGATTAATACGACAGAAATATTCAAAGACATTTAGCCGTTTTAATTTAAAGCATACTATTGTGATTAAAAACATGTGTATTATATACTAAAATACCTGTATTTTTGTATCAAAACATTAGTGTTTTACGTATTTTCAGAAAAGTGTTTTGGGGAGTTATTAAAACAGTTTTTGATGAAAATTAAGCACATTGTAAACACACAAAAATATGTTTTACGTGGACATAAATGTGTCATTGAAGTGTTTATTGATAGGACTAGTGCATCCAACTTTAGGTAAGCAGTATGAACAAAATTGAGTGAAAAGTCTGGAGACTCGTAAGTAAACATTGCCTTACACATGCCAACAATCACCAGAGATTACGCATAATGAGATGAGTCACGACAAAACCTCCAGAAAACAATTTTATATCAAGCACCAGGTTGTGGAAGTATTAATTGTATGTACGCTTATATAGTCTTACCAACCTATATGGTCTCATCAACCTAAGTAAAACTAGAAATCGAGACACGTGATGAATTAAGTACCTCGTGGCCTAACGGTTTTGATACACCACATTTGGTTATAGTTCCAATCACATCTGAGCAATTTCACATGTGATTTAAACATTTTTCTCGAAAACTGTTTGAAATACTTCAGAAAGCAAAATCACCAACGATGTTTTAAACCCAAAACACCAGAATATAAATGTTTCGCAAAGTATTAATGTATAAGGCACATTTGTGTTCGTGAGAATAACTAAAACACCTTTCTTCCAAGTTGTTTTAACCTGACGCACATGTAATGTTTCAAGGTAAAACACTCGACTATGTATGTTTATGTATACGACATGTACACAAGTTCATTAGAGTAATTAAAACACTTTTCTTCCAAACTGTTTTTACACACCTTTAAAACAAACAAACAAACAAACAAACAAACAAACAAACGCATAATGTTTCAGCCTAAACCACCCGATTATATTTTATATATGTGTCGATAAATTTATTGATTTTAGTATTTTCAATAATAAACAGTTATATATTCATATATTTTGCGAGTGTGCACATCATATACCTGCCATAAGTTGAATAACCGATGGAATTAAACATGCACGGTGTTGTTATCAATGCTCGAGTTAGTAAGCTGGATGACCCAGACGGACGTTAATTCCATGTGATCTAATCAATATATTCATTTGATTTATAGCTATTGGCAGAGCATCAGTGTTAAATTCTAATATGGTGAGACTAATTTAAGCGAGCTTTTTAAGTCTCTAATAATACATAACCAATTAACTGTTATTTAGAAATTTCATTAATACAATAAATACAATATAGAAACAAACTATTGAACACTAATTTAGTTTGTTACTTCTTTGCAAACATTTTGAGATGCCTTTCGTAAACGACGGTTTTCACGATGAACACTATTATATCTTGCGTGTTCAAGTAACTAGTAACTTGTGTTATGCGCATGCTCACTCAATGATTGAATTATACGATTGGGGGGTGTGTGGACAGGTAGCATATTCGTTAAATAAGCAACAACAATTTGGACTTTATAGGTTTTCTGAGGAAAGAAGGAATCCGGAAGTTATCCTAAATAAACCTAAAGGTATGTTGATATTGTTAACTTACTCCGTTACGAAATTATAATAAATAAAGTCGGCGTCGGCAGTTGATATTTTTAACATTATTGTTGTGATAATAAACACTTTTTATACAGTTCCTAGTGGAGAGAAAATGTGTGTCAAGTAAAATCACTTTTAAAAAGTGTTGAGATAATAAGCATTTGTTGTATAGATGTTTCTGGTGGAAACACTTTTCAATACGTTTTTTCCAATGGAAGCACATTATACTATGTGCAACAATATCTTTGAAATGTTGTAATAAAAACACTAACTGAAAGTTTTTCATATTATGCACTTTTCACAATTATGCAGATTATAAACACTTTAAGTGTTTTTAAAGTGGGGGCAAGCTTATAAACACTTCGAATGTTTGATCACAAAAAATAAAAATGTTTTATTTTAAAACAGTAATGTTGTAAAATAACTCATTTGCGATTTTAAGAAAAACACTTAATGTGTTTAATTATAATACACTTAAAGTGTTTAATTATAAAACATTTAAAGTGTTTTTAAAGTGGGGACAACAATGTGTCATATTTTAAAACACCTAGGTTTACACTGTATATACCGGTACCCCAGTCTTAACATATAAGTATTCGAATCATATAAAAAACATATTAGTCCAGTAAGTAAATATTGTGAATGTTTGACAAAATTGGATTTTAGCTCTTTGAAAACACAGGAAAGTGTTTGAACGTCATTGGCACGTTCAGTGATATTGATGTCACATTACATATAATGGAAAAATTCGAAAGTGATGATATCGTTTTCTGTGCTAGATGTACGACAGCATATGCTGAACCTAGTATATTAATTTGTTTTACTAATTATAAATAGGTATACTAATTAGAATAATTAGAATAAGTGAGTATATTTATCTGTTTAAGTTAAATATTAAACATAGAAGTATGAATATTGACACGTATGTTAATTATAATATTTAATTATGACATAATTTACCAATTATATTCGATTATAACAATACAACACTATGCCAGACAAATCTGACTATGTAAACAACGAAGGGTTAGAAATACTTTAGTATATGGAAGTTATACACCTGTTGTTTTAAAGCTGTAGCTATCAATCTTTTTTGTCCGTTTTTCATTTTGACCTTTGTCTGACGGCCTCTCATTGATGGCTGTACCTGTCATTTCTCATAATAATGTGCATAATGTATAATTATCACATGACCAATTTCAACAAAATGGCGACTACTTGACCTTTTGATTTCAGATACCATTTTGTGATATTAGGCTTGCATTAATGTCTAATAAAAGCCCAAAATATTACTTTTATTGGTTTGTTTTTTGACCACTTGTCTATTAAACAATTTTACTGATCGCTCTATATGTTTGTTCCCAAATCTCATGATAACATTACAATTTACGGTGCAGTAGTAGTTTCCATTGAAAATATCCTAGCTTAGCTTCCTTCATAATCGTGATATATTATTCATCCAGACATTTTTCATATTTTATGGGGATTACAAAACATTATAATGAATTAGTAATACACATGTCTTAATATACATGCTTATGTAGTAACCAGATTCGGTATCCGTGGATTCAGTGGTTTGTGGATATATCGAGTTATAGCTTCCCTGCCAAGCATTGCAACGTAGTAGTACAGAACAACAGAAATGAAATTAAAGTTACATGACTGACTGTACAATTTAAAACAGTGTTGGTGCTTACAACATAACACAATAAAATATACCTTCTTAACCTACTGGATAGTGTTATTAGGTTGAACAAATTTTATGCAGATTTAAAAATTTTAAATCGCTACAATTATGTAATTATGTAACATTTTTAGCTTCATAAAATATGAAATTTAATATTAATTCAAACTAAATTGCAAATAATTAAAAATCCTCATTAAACTGTTCTTTAACAGAGAATTTAAATCGACCTGTGAGTCAAATTTCATATTTTTGTGCTTTCTGAACGTTTTGTTTCTATTTTATCGGCACGCACGTTGATAAATGTGAAGTAGGTTGCTTGAGTTTGTTTGTACTAATATTATTTTTTATTTACGTCACATAGTTGCATGACTTTTCATTGCAGAATTTAATGTAAAAATTGTAGATTCAGGACCGAAGGAGAGCAATAGATTACAACTTTATCGGATAATAATGTACAGCAATGAGGTACGTGTAATGGTATGGTAAAACTATTTACGGCCGTGGATCGACTTGTTTTAGAAGGTTGTGTACATTTGGATTATTGCTAATATATATTGTTACTACATCAACATAGAGTGGACCACGGTGTTTTGATAAACTGAACACTGTAAGTGTGTAACACGTGAAACTCTAGTAGGTTTTTCAAATATTGATGTATATTATTCCTACATCAACATACAGTTGACTATAGCTTTGATAAACCAGTAAAGTGTGTAATACGGAAACTCTAGAAAGTATTTTGAAAGAAACATAAAATTATGCTACAAAGATTGGATGGGAATTATTTGATTTTATAAGGCTATTCAAAACCTTAGTTTTCTAGTTTGTACACTGGTCACGTATATTACAGTGAGCTGTTACGAGAGACGCGCAGATTATGGGAGAGGCCGATGCATTATGTGCACACACTCACTAGAGACACTAGATTTTTTGTTGGCGCCTGAGGCTCAATCACTTAGCAGGATCTCGTCTCGTATATATTAAATTGGAATATGAATACAAGTGACATACCGCTCGATATAGGTCCACTGCGTTCATAAAGATGATTTAATATTGGATTTAAAAATAGGTAAAAAAAAACACCGAACATATATTAGCAATCAATTAATACACAATTATTAAACAAAACAAAACACGAAACTCAAGCAAAACAACACCTTAGATTTTCCAATATGTGCAGACAATTGTCGCTTCTCCAAACAATGTATACAATAAATTGTTAGTTTTCATGTTTCCCCGTCAACTATGAAATGCTCCACGGATTCTGTGTGTCGCTCACTATACGCTTTCAGTACGCGCATATAGCGGGAATTTAGTTCCAAAAAACATAATGAAATCTGCTGCAAAATTATCAGCATTTGTCCAACAATACACGTTAAGCTATGCATGATAAAAAAAGTTATCACTCGACAACCCCAAGATATCGCGCCACTCTACTCGTGATCTTCGTATTTTGATTCTTCTCTTCGCGAGTCGTTAACATACCAAGACGATTTGTTAAGACAACATGATATCACGTGATTGATATAGCCTATAATTATCTCAGATTTACTGGAGAGAAATTCATCCCACGTGTTACCACAACAAATTGCGAAACATTCCTAGCGTCCCTTTCCAAGAAGTAAATTGACAAATAAAATGGAAGAAATTACTTACCTAGTAATATATGTCCTCCTTGTAACTTTGTCGACTGAATCAATAAAATAATTACAGTATAACTTCACTAGATAGTCTAACAATGTTTGATTGTTTGCCATACAGGAAGGAGTTAAACATCCTTTGTGATAACATTTCATCGACATCGAGATCTGTATTATTAATATATTAAAGGGCGGTGGTCTTTGTGCCATTTCCTATTTGATATGGAACTCGTAGCGACGTATACAACGCATGGAAAATACTTTTTTATTTACATTAAAATTCAAATTAATACTAGTGGAGTCTACACAGAGAGAATTTATTCAATGTTTTGCCTTTCTGTAATAAGTAGATACTAATAATAGTACTACCATGACACATGGAGTCATGTTTAGTTTTTAGAAAACTACTGCAATTCATCCACAAAGGACCATGATCATTGAAAGCAGACAAGTAGAAACCACGGCTTATTATAAATTGTCAAGAACCGGTTTGACACAAGAGTAAATTTGAAGTATTCAAACACAATAATATAAATGGATTGATGATTGAATCGTACAGATGATAAAACAAGGGAAAAATAGTTACCTTAATAGTGATGAATTAAATCATGGAATAAAAAATTTCAGAACATCGAAAGAGGAAATGCACATAAATTGAGAAACAAGTTAATTCCCACTCAATATGCACCCATACCCAGATAAAAAGAAGACCTGTCGGGAGTCATATGATATTCATCAAATGGGCATATATGTAACCAGCAGAGACAACGATATACTCGCAATGATAATCAGCCATTAAGATGTGGGTGGATTGCATTTCAAAACCAAGAGCGTTTATGAACATTAAAGGCCCGATACCAATATCAATTGAAAAAACAGAGCTGCCGATATTAAAATGAATAAGATGAATGAACCAGACTGTCAGAAATTGACTCAGTTTTGAAAGGTTGCCGATTACATAATTTAAAGATAATAACAACAAACGGATATTCAGACTAAATGAGAAATATAACGTTCTAATTCTCGATTCCGAGAAACCACGCGTAACCATGAACTAATCAAAACACCAGCACATGTGCTATATGTAGTAGGTGATTCAGATATTAGTGTCAATTTCAGTAGACCAATAACATGAATAATTTAACATATTTTTAGAACAGGATTTAATTTCACAGAATTTATAGAGCTCGTGATGTCACTGTGGGTGGCCACTCAGATTCGTATATGCTAATGCTAGACAGTGTATTGAAGCCAGGCAGCATACATGAAATAAATTACGCTAGAAGTAGGTTTCGAATGTGGCAAAATGATTATTTAGAAAACTAACTGAACATCAAACGTAAAAGAAAGACATTTCTATATTCTCTAAAAGATCGCCACCAACGACATACATAATGTGCTTGAGCCGTCATGTGCGTGCTTTTGCTAGTTTATATTGACTACAAATCGTGATATATATAGACTTGTCACGGATATTTAGGATATCTTTTGACAAGTTTTACATGTTCGCGATATTGAATAATGCAACATAAAGATAAACCGAAGACACGGTTTCATCGATGCTGTAATCCTATTTCAATTTGTATCTTAGCACATACACGAATATTAGACTTCCAACACATCATATTATTATTAATCTATCTAATTATCGTAACATATGTACATCTGGAGGCAATAATAAGTGTAAATGTTTGTTATGTTGTAATAAATAAAACAGCAAAATATTGGTGTTTTTGAAAACCTATGCATCGTTTGCAATTTGACACTTTACCCTAATATCAAGTTTGTTAACGCATTATACAATAGAATAAATGAATGACCACCATATGCCATGGTTTAGTAAACTAAATCATCACGTCTATTCTATTCATCTAACTTGAATAAAAAAAATAATCAGAGAACCCAAATCAATCTTTTTTCCGTCGGTTTCGATAATTGACATTCTCCATAATTCTCAGACTTATAAAATTGAGTCCCAGACTGTAACCTGACAGTGATGAGAACTCATCAACTCACTGTATAAATCCGTTTAGAATCTTTCAATAGAGTGGACCTATTACCCAATATATGTGCGAATGTATATATTGTTCTCGTTATACTACAGAGCAACCTGGCGATCTCGTTCTGTACAAAAGAACACATACGGTGACGTACATACCATACAGGTATCCCATGTCTTTATTGATGTGGGGACTTTTTAACATAACACATCCTGTGTAATGTGGGAATCTATTTATACCTCCAAGGCCGACAAATTTCAATAAGACTAAAAAATTGGAGTGCTAAACAGATACGCATTGCCCAATCAATAAAAACAAAAACAAATTGCATTTATTTTATTCGATATGAATGATTTTTTTTATAATGAACGAATCCTATCCATTATTAAATAGAGGTATTCGTGCCTCGGTTTGCATATGGACTGCTTTATGTATTGAATATTTGTATCTTTCGTTTGGTTGATCGACAAGGCACTGTCGCTATTACAGCTATTGCATTGAGAGCACACAATGGCAGATGATGTACTACATACGCGTCGTAGCTTAGAAAGCAGAATGTTCTGTATATTTTAGTATTTTGTTTCAAGTATGTCAAATAGTAATGTTTACCGAAAGTATGTATAATATACTATAACTTCGTTGGTTGCCATGGCTTCTTATACTGTTTTGCAATTGAAATCCTATCGGATGTTTCATATGAACAATTCTACACCAATTAATTCACGGTTTGGGTTTAAAAAAAAGCAAAAAAAAACAACATTTGTACAGATATGTTCAATTATGAACGTGTGCAAAAAAGAAAGTTTGATGCTTTGCACATTGCAAACCGTAAATTCCGACTAGTCGATAAATATTTACAATCACAGCCTTCAAGCAGATTGAGTGATTTAAACTTACAACGAGGATTTCAGAAAATTACAAGTCAAACGCGGAAAGGAAATGAAAGTCATAAAAAATTAAGGTTGATTGTATACCACTATAAACATGCTTTACTTCGTGACGTAATCATCACAGCATTCCGAAAGTAATAACAGAAGCGAGTTGCAAGCTTATTCTACTCGATGAATACCGCCAAACAAACGATAATCAAGGTTTTATTTCCTTCGTTTCCCATGTTTCCCTCTTTTTATTGCAACCCGTAGATTATCGATTACATAATAGCGTACTTTTGGAAACACGGTACATAAAATGTATATTTTATCTTGCTGAGAAATAGAGTGCAATGTACCGCGGTACATGCGAGAGAAATTGAGATTATTATTGTCAATGTGTGGTCGATTATCACCACGGTTGAGTAAACAAGAAGTTGGCGATTTTTTTTCCGAGCGGTAGTTTTCTTGTTGCTAGTTTTACTATTATTTCTCACTATAGGATAAACTGTGTAAGGATCCTGCGTTATTCCCGGCCGTCAGAATAAGATTCAGAAGCTCTGGTATGGGAAACCGTAGATACGTCAAAACAGGCAGCATAAATTAACGATATGTATAGCCCCGGTATTCAGCAAGTGTGTGTCCCGTTGTTGTGACTTCAATATGTTGATGCTTTATCAACGATTGTCTATAGCGACGAAACGGAAAGAAGTCCATTGCTGCGTTGGCGGAATTCAGTGACCGGTTCCGTATACTCTGAATACTACGCTATTGGAAAGCGCAGATAGTTTTAATAAGAACTTGTTTACGCCTCAAGCAGGCACGAACCCGTTAGAATGAATGTAAGCTTACAGACCTTCGTGTAGAGGCCATTAATTCTTACGTACCTGAGAGATAGGTAACGATAATTGTATCCATGTAATATTGCCTATACATTGCCCTCGAACCAATAAAACATAATAAAGTCTTCCTCATTTGCAGCGGTATATATATATATATATAGAATCTCTTCGGTTTTTACTGACAATCCTTCAATTCCATTCTGATCCCCAACTCCAACTAAAATCAGCTACTCGGTTTTAGGTAATCATTTCGAGTGAAACTACTTGGACGAGAGCCGCCATTGAATAGTCTGTATGCCGGGGGTTAATCGATTCCGGGCATTTCAATATTATAAATTGTCAAGTCTGGCATCGTGATAAAGGCGATTACGCATCATATTCATTATTATCTCAATTAAATGTTAAATCTTCAATACAATGCGGTGCATTGTGGTTCACGGTTGAACATAGCGATGAATTTTATTATGTATTTTGCGGTTGCAGTATTGTGATAGGTATTTTTGATGGTTAAAACCTTTCACTTAGGTAACCGGGATTCGGTCGTTTCCACGCTAGGCTGACAAAAGACACACACAAGCTTCGTTCATGTTCCCAAAACGATTCTCTGCCAAGTCCCTGGTTTTCACCCGAGACAGCATTAAATCCATCTTTATTTCTTGTCACCCCTTAACCAATTACAATCAGTATAAGAGACTCCAAGGCCTTGCCTTCCAACAAACAACCAATCACATGAAAGTTTTACACATCATAATCAATTAATTACTCGTCAAGCTGTCTAGAGAAAACATTTCTATACATTGTCAACGCTAACTAATATTGATGGGGTAATAATCTCGCACTAACATTCCACCAAGATACTACCTTTTTTAAACTCGCAAACAACATTGGTTTAGAATTACAGCTACTGTCTTGTATCTTAAAAACTGCAGAGTCATAAGATGTTTTTGGTTGATTTCGACCAGCTCGCCATCTGGTCTTGTCATTAACCTTTATCAGTATATGTCATGACAACCACTGTCAAACTGACTGAAATATAAATCATGATAGTATCCTCCAATTCCGAGATGATAAGAAAAAAATCGCCAGTTTGTTTATTCTCTGAAATCGCCATGTAGTCTGATATATACGAAATAAAAGTCAATGTTAATCCACAGTATATATTGCTATGCATCCATTTCAATTTTTTAAATATATTTGTGGTGTACTTATCGGTTGTTTTGTGCTAGTGTATTGTTTATCGGTTGTTCATGTTGCGTTCTTGGGTTTTCCTTTAAGACTGTACTCTAGTGCGCCTGTTAGTCGATTGGTTTGTTTTTTAGATTGTTTATCGTGTATCTATCTGCTGTAGAGTACCACAAAATCTGAAGCTTACCAAAACACCTTTTAGTTTATCTTACGTATTTGACTATGTACTATTACTAGTGTACTTGTCAGTTGTTTTGTTTAGTTCTTGTATTAAATTTCTCTATAAATTTCTCTTGTGTATACCAATCTACAGTTGAATATGTTATTTCAACTTTACTGAATTTTTTTTTTTATCAATAATGATTCACTGTAATAAAAGTATCATATCCATGAAAAAATATCTAGCACTGATTGCATTTCTAGAGTGTTGAGATGGCATTTTTGGACAGCGACCTCATTGTTTAACATAATTGAACCAGCGATTTCAATAATGAGTCAAGCGGCGGCAACACCGCAACTGCACAGAAAGTGCTGAAACTATGCAGACTATTGTTTGAGTCGATAAAATAACGCGAAGCAGCATCCTAAGTTCCACACGATTGAAGGGAAATAGTTCAACGAATTAGCTTGAACCTGTCTTGGGTGAACCCGCCCTCTTTATTCTTTTAGCGAAATGCTACTGCATTTGACAAGAGGTGTACACACATGATATCATTCTAGATATGGTGAGCACGTATGCAAATATTTAAAGCGTTGGCAGTGTTTGTAAGCGTACTTTTGAAACCACGGTACATAAAATGTATATTTTATTTTGCTGGGAAATGTACAATGTGCAATGTACCACTGTACATGCGGTTAGCACGTATCCATAAATTTAAAGCATTGTCCGTGTATGGAAGCTACATCAGCTCACTCACAGATTAGCTTTCAATGTTTACTTCACCACTGAATGTAGCTATACCAAACGTCGAGTAGGCGTAAAATGCGCATGCACACGATAAATAATTAACAATACCCTGGGGATATTCGAGTAACCCGGTTACAAGAGTCGATTTACTGCGTGAAGCTGTACATTATAAAACAGTAGTTGCATTTCCTTATACGATAAAACATAGACAATATATGCGCCAAGATCAGGCAGGACGAATTTTCTAAATTAAAACCTAGCTATATATTTTTTTTAACTTGATAGCAGTACTTTATGTTGGTACTAGTTGTTGCTTAAATCACGATATTTAATATCAATAAGTGCGCCAAAGGCTTTCTAAATAACATACATTCACCCCATAAATGACATGTTAATTCAAGTTGTGTAACACTGTCGGAGTAATCCTCAACATTTGCACACAATGCCCATTGTCTTAGACAACTTTACGGAATCCTTCGCACCGCAAGTCCATACAGGCATGCAGGTTATACCATGCGTTAGTTTGATGTATACATACAATATAAAAGTTTCTAACATTTCCTCTATACTCGGCATGTAACCACTTCGGTTTAACACACTAACATTATCATAAGCACTGTAATTATTTGTGAAACAGATATTTACTTACTATATTTACTGACTGATATTACAAAAAAAAACTCAACTTTCCGATTTGTATCAGTAAAGCACCCTCCAGGGAAAAGGTTCCGTGATTTCCGGTTGAATCTGATTAAATCAGTCACAAATTACCGCAGACGATATTTACTCAAGAACTCTTCAAATAATGCTGGGTAGGTTTGTTTTCAATAAAGACCCGATTCAGTTGACTCGCATGGTAACGATCTCAATAATGATTCATCGGATCCTTGTAAGTATAAAACAATCTCGTTAATCGTGTCCAAGCTCTATAGATGGTTACGTCGTTATCCACAGCTCACTATTTTTGTACAGTGAGATTCGTATATATTGTATATAATCTACTAATGTTCGACGATAATTCAATATAACCCCTTTTACCGAAACATCAATTTTCACAAATTATAAAAAGAGCGCTTTTGGTCGCATACGCATGTTTTCGCTCATGTAAAAGCTGGGTCAATTTCTGTAATTTTTAGTAGCTATAAATGTATTTAGAAAATCAATAATGCTTTGCGTTTAATAAAGGTAAATGGAATTTCCAATTAACTTTTCATTACTGTAATGATGATAAAAAATCATGATGTCCGACAATATATATTGGATTATTCCCACCCCGTAGCTCAGGTCCGTGACCTTGTGTTGCAATACCACGCCAACTCCCCAGCTATGATAATATAAATGATGTATGTAGGAATATTACCATAAACTGGAAAGTGAAACAGTGTGTGAATCCGCGGTATTTCACAAATTTTGTTCAATTGATCTACTTTCTATTTGACAAGTATGTCATTCTGAAAGCTTGCATGTGAATGAATATATGTACGAGCAATTTATGAACGTATCGACACGCAGAACACGAGATTCCTACTCAGGACAACGGCAAAGCGCCTCGCCACTGTAAGCGGACGCGCACCACGCTACCAGCTGTAACTGTTCCGAAAAAAGGCGGCTCCAAATATATATCATAAACGCGGACTCATATTGTCTAGAATACAGTGACATACACACATACATTCGACGGACACGTACAGATAATTTAGTCCCGGGTGGTACTTTATTATTTCATTGTTTTGTGTAACCACTATAATCATTTCAACCAGATGCAGTACATATCTCTTTATGTTGTATAATTATTTGGAAGCACATGTGCACTGGCAATGTTTAGTTATTTTATCGAGCGAATCACTTTTTTAGTTGTTTCATCAATACATATTTATCAACTTTCAATATTGAACTTGAACGTCCAATAATACTACAAACATATCACCTTCCCAACTGATATAAGGTTTTATGTTTATATATGTTACAGTTATAACAATTTACACACGTTTTAGTAATATTCGAGTCAACAGGAAAGATTGATTATAATTGATAACCATTTATATGGCAGGCGGAAAATTGATTAATTTTATGTTTAGGGCAACGTAGCAAGTATTAAAAGTAACACAATTAATTAAAAGTAAGAAAAGCCCCAAACTAAAGAAGGATGTATAGTAAATTAATAAGTTACGTATTGTCTGTAACTAAATGTTGTAATGCATTTTCATTACCAGGTTTTCACAGCATTCCGCAGTAAATTATAGTGGTTGGTTAGTGTTTACACACATATACCATTGAGTCTACATGCTTACACATACACATGCTTATAGAGACATATTAAAACATCGAACTGTGGTGAAATTACCCTAGGTTTTAAGCACCTCCATTTTTTTTAATTTAAAGAGTTGTGTCCAGATTGTATGCAAGTTTAAGTACAAACTGTTAAGATATAGGCTCCGTTCTCATTTTCATTTTTTGTAGAGTAACTAATTAGTGGGCTTAGTATCGACCGAGTTACACAATGCAAATTTTAAAGCAATACCTTTTTCAGATTTAGTCACAGTGCATATAACCATATCAAATTAAAAGAGTTGTCATCATTCATTGCATCTTACATAATTTACACACTGATTTATATCATGAACAAAATTAATCGCAAAGACAACTAGAGTGATACCCACAAGGTAACATATTTTATGTCTGTAAACTATTATATATTCATAATAGTTTATAGTAAAATAAAGCGTTTCACTGTTTCACTGCCAAATGTTACTTTATACAACAATAACATATTATAACATAGGATAACACATTAAATTGGCGTGCCTAAATATTTCGAATGAAGTGCACCGCCACTAGAAAATGCGTCACCGAAATAAGAATTTTCCTATTTACGCATATTACTCACTGCATAGGCTGCTCACAGAGAAACAAAACTGTCTACAGAGGCACGCTTCGACTAATATTTCAATTACATCACACTAAGAAAGCCTCAGTCTGACAGGTTAATGCTTTGTCCAGTCAACACTACCAACCACCGAATAGCTAGGTGAGCAAACTCAAACAAACCCAAGTACATTCTGTTTTTAGCTACGGGTTATGTTCATTATTGTTCTGGGTCAGACAAAAATAACATTGATGATACAAATAAATGAAATATGTGATGGAATGATAGAAATAACACACCCTATATAATGCTTGTAAGCTATTCAACTATAGTGTATCAACAAGAATATATCTTTTGACTGAACACACACAAACTGTTAAATATCCTATAGGAATTACCCATCTAATAAAACTTCAACGGTCTTATGAGAACCATATCTTGTTACATGTTCAGCCGGGGTGAAAAATAAGAAAGACTTTATAGTAGGAAAGACCAGTAATTGTCCTGGGTAATATGAGATCTTCAGAACCTGGATATCAAAATCCGCCTTCTGGGATATTTTTACTTTGGGTGAAAGTAGTAAGAAATAAAACAAGCTACGTTTCAAGTTCTTATCCTGCAAATCTTTACTTGCAAAAGACAAGATTAGATCTAATGGTTCAGTCAGCACTCTTGAATACAAATAACAAGCTTCCCGAGATGCAACTGCACCAACTAGTTGTACAATATCTTCATTTACTAAGGCTCGTTTTAAAACTGATGTACACCATATTATCTCCTAGCTTTGTGCTTCAGGTCCGATACTTACTTGAGGTAAATTATGCGTAGAGATGGACAGATGAGAATAGGAATTGCTTTCAATATATATGAATTTATTTGAAATTCACTATTATCTACCATACGAGAAGACCCAGATACAGGGAAATAAATAACTCATTGGTCCGCATATAGTCCCATTCGATGGAACGTTTTAACAATACACAATAACCTTTTTTGTGTGGAAGTTCTAGATCTAAAATGATTTAAGACTGACATGGCAACATTATATTTGCCAACGCCTGAAGAACTTTTCTCCTGGAAAATAACCAATTTAAAACAAAATAATTGCCCAAAGAAAATGTTAAAACTTAAGCCCAACAATTACTTATAAAATACCTTAAGTTGAAGGGAACAGTAAATATGACCATGTTGTTTACAAATGAATATTTTGCAATCAAACAAAATGCTGGCTTTTAAGTAATACACAAATTGTTCATTTCGAAGGAAGAAACTTTTGAAGAGAAAGAAAAAAATGATGCATCTCCACATCAATTGATTGTCATAGTTTTCCTTGTCTTGACAGAATGACATTGTTTTGCTCAATAATTGTGTATGTTTATAACTATTATTTATAAATATTATTAATAACAAATTATAGCAAATATTAACAACTTTGAGTTTCATGCTGGTATATCTATACTTCAATGTAAAACACCCCAAAGTTTTCAAGCACAAATTAATCCTATATGCCTTTACATGTGTGATGGGTTGACCAGGACCACACGAGGGAAACCGAAGAGCTTTGAAGTTTGACGTGTTGTTTATTCCGCTAACCTGAGCCAAGCCAACTAAACTAATTATGACATATCAATACGCAGTGACCAGGTGGCGTTGCACACTATTAAAACAATATACACGCTGAAGTGTCAAATAAAAAAAATCCTCAAACCTTACAAAATGACAACGTTGATGATTGCAACATTTATGTTTCACCAACGCTACAACTTAAGTTCATCTCACAAAATATAATTGTATATTTTCCCACGACGAGCTTCATATTTCTAGACTTGTGTGCCAAGCCTTAATTTACACCGTCAAACAAACGTAGCTCATCAATCAACAAACTAATATACACAAAATCAGGTTGAACCTAATTGTGTTTTTCACGGCTATACTGAATTATTCGTGAAACCAATCAATCGCATCCTTCTGGAACGAAGCAGGATTACTTTCACGAACATTATAATTATCATGATAATGGCACAGAAATATACATTGCAATTGAACTGTATGAGAAAAGAACTAATTTACATATACTAATTGTAAATCATTTTAGAAACGTACACTTCCCGTGTTGTGGAATAAATCGTTCATGTGACCATGATAAATAACGTTTCTGAAAGATTTACTATACTCCAAATGCTGAATAAATGCACAACCAAACGTCATTTCATACAACGATTCACGTCATTTTGACGTCACTGTATTCCTTGATGCTATATGACAGATATAAAACGGAAAGACTTAAACATATATTGACTAATAACATATCCATGATATTAGATATAAGTGCCTGAATTTTTGTTATGGACCAAAGTATATACTACGATGTTCAGACAATAGTACAATTGATATTTATTATGCAAATGAGGGATATTATATACGCGTTCTGTGAAGGCATATACTTGAAAAGAAGCAGCATGAGTTGCCATTTGGATGATTTACATAAAAAATGCTATTGATTATTGTAATAATCTTCCATAGTCATGATACACCTACCAAGTAATTAACAGCGCGAGGAGTCAATCAACAACCGCTTTGCAGCTGGATGTTTCGTCCATTAATGAGAGACAAGCCATGGCTACAAACTTCAAAGCAGCTGGCCTAGAAGTTTCAGTGTTTTGCTGAGAGGTTTGGAGTTATTTTTAGCAATGAAGTCGGTATGGAAAGCAGGTGTAGGGAAAGGTTATTATTTTAAAGGTGGTGGAAATTAGCGAATGATAACAAAATTATGTGCACCTTGCTTAGAACTTCAAATGTAATTGAAGCAGCCATGTGTATCTGTCGCTACCACCACGGGACAGTAGGGAAATGATTCGGGCTACGATGTCACAACAACCCTCTGTCACGTGGTATATTTAATGTCTCCAGATGTATAATCTCCATATTAGTAATAATTGTAAATGCTATTAACTTGTTGAGTTGTAACATGCAATACTAAACATGTAATAATTAAATGCAAATAAAGTATGCAACAGGAACCAGATTTTGTATTCTTGTTTTTTTATGTTGCAAAACATTGTGTAAAGCTTACAATTCACATTGTATTGATATAGTAAATTGGTCATAGTCACGCAAAATTCAGGCGAATATATATTCTCAAAGGCATCTACTTAGCGCCGTGGATAGATGTAGGTGGTGTGGTTATTTAAATTCAGAGCGCTAACTGCTTGGCTGCATAACGTCTGAAGAATGTGAGAAAAAAAATCCGTTTATAAACAGATACTAGTTGACAAGAGTTGATTTACGTCTGTTTTTTTCTTTCTGGCTTCAAATATGTCCAAACAGAAACACGTCCTCGGCCTGACATTATATTATGCATGTGTTTAGCCAGGGACACAGACAGACAGTCTAATGACATAAACCTCCAAGGGTGTGTCCTGCATATGCGGATTATGAAAAGATGATTTGTTGATTGAGACGGATTAAACAGATTTCCTTTAAATAATCTTTTTTTGGTTGATATAATGAAGTGTCTTAAATGTAATCTGTGGTTATCGAAGAATATAAACTAGAACGACGTTTTTATTTGAGAAAATAAAACACAATTAAGGACAGGAAATGAGCAAGTCATAACAGTCGAATCGCGGCCAAAACAAACACAATTGGATTTAAAAATTATTAGCGCCCTTAGCAGCTCGTACAGCGCAACAGCCAATTCACAATTATTAAAAAATTAAATACTTAGTTTGTGGAGTGCTTTATTGCTTGAAATCGATCGGTATTACAGATCACCGTATTTAATTATTCATTCCAGTTCCCCAAAACAGTGTAAAATCATTTAAATATCTCCATACTGTGTGATACAAACCCTAGTAATATGATTAGTCCATGAAAGCAGAGTGAACATCAAGGCAGACAGTCTAAAAATAACCCGACATCTCAAACTAGTACACAGGATGTATGGGAAGTATAGTAAATTATAAATCTATGGTAACAGTTAGATACTACGTCACCTCAATCTCATCTTGCCTACCCACATAAATATTTGTAGCCCAATGACTCATTTCACAGTTTTAATTTACTTGCAATTTAGTGATCATGTTACTAATTAATTTTAAAATTAAACTATAAATACACTGTTGGCTTCTATCATAAACATATAACCTAATTGTACGAGCGTAAACTGAGAGTATTAAGTCGAAGATCATTTATGCAAATGAGACGTTGGATACGCGCGTGCACATTGCTTGTGAGTTATGTTAATGAGAAGCTCATGAATACACGAGCGCATATTACGTGACTGGTACTAGTTATTGGGTTCAAAAACAGCGAAACACGAATACACGAGATTAAACAAATATTAATATACTCGTTGCAAGAGTGGTGGAAACAACGTACACGAACAAATCAAATCATGATGGCCATGGTTTCCAAAATATAAAGACGTCAAAACATACATACCCTGTTGTGTGGGTTTGGTTATTGCATGACCAACCAGAAAACAGAACTTTTAAATACAATCATGTGTAACTCACAATGTACAAGATTACAAGATATTACTATAGAGCAGTTCATATACAAATGCAAGGGCCACATTCAAATAAATTACATAAATATTTAATATGCAAAAAATACGCTACGCAATGGTAAGTTAACATATAAAGAATTCTCTCAAAATCTATAAATTCTATAAAACGTTATAATAATAAGCCTTGACCCCGAATTAGAAGGAGTTGTTTGTCTGTGCAATGTCACATTACCCGATGTTCTTCAATGTGCACGTTTAAATACATATTCTGTATGTTATTACATTGTTCCGAACCTTCTAGTGTTAAGGTATAGTTTTAGATAATACAATGATTCACCATCCAAGAAGTGAGATTCACCATCCAAGATAGTTCTCCAAGACAGCATCATAACGTCTATGTAAGGTATACTTGACATAACCCTCTCCTAAGGTGGAACCAATTAAAATAATTATATAGATAATGACATTACATTTTAAGTTCACATATAACCTTAGTGATGGAAATATATGATGACATCATTTTTAGTTTAATTGTTATGTTATCCAAATATTATGGCTCAAACCTTTTGTTACCATGTTATTATGTTTTAACTTTAATTTACGCTTTTTTGATCCTATAATCGACGGAACCAACTTGTTCAATAACTTCATATGGATCCTATCTTTGCGTATAACGAATCACATGAGTATTCCAGTTTCCTCACCAGAGTCTACCTCCCAAAAGGCCAATGTGGCATACCATTTTCAGGTTTGCCCACCCATTGCTCTAGGTATATTCATTCCCTTTCCCAACACAAGAACCCTTATAGAACATCTAGGACTGAATTGCCGGTGGAACCTCCACACTCCTGTGAGTGGGTAGCTTTTGGCGGTAATAGTGTTGTTATTTCCAACAATATCGTTAAATGACCGTTGAATCACTAACTAGGAGTGCACTTATATGTGCATGAGGACTTGTATCTTACTTATAGAGGTGGTCATTCACTGAGATATCCTTAATAGCCATTTACGGTTTAAGACACCCTCTAAGGGCTTACAATTTTAGAACGGCTGGGAGCCCTTGGACTTTGACGTTTCCAATGACTTTTTTGCTTCCCCATACAGACTTCCTCTACACGACCTGTATAGTAAGGGGCTGTTAAGGTCGCTAAATTTTAATATATAAACATTTACGCTTCAAGAGGACATGTCTGGGCCTTTCAATAGTGCATTGTTAAGGACCCAAATCGTCCCTTGTTACAACCCCACTGTAATTAGAATCTTTCAGCACTGTAACCTCACAATCGTCAACCACAGCTTTCACTACTAAAATGTAGGGACCCGCTGCAGAGTTAATATCCACACTCATTTCCTCAATATGGTTTGTTATAGATATTTCGTTCCATTCATTGACTGTGTCTCAATGGGGTTATTTAGAGCAGAGCTTTTATTGGTTTTAGGTGTGACAGATGGGCTATATTAAATGCATGATGCCAATGTTAACGGCTTACCAAATGCATCCCTAGCTGCATGGAATTTTCTGTTAATGCGACCCTTTTATTCACATCCATGGCATTGGGTACTGTTTGGATCAACCACTTGATTATCCTTTGTGTTGGTGGTTGGAGTCCAGCACCAGCATCAAGTAATCACGATAACTGTGATTTCTGGTACCCTCCTATCTCCACTATTCATCCACTGATAATGTTTATACTCTAAGTACACATCACTATCCTTGGCTCATGTACTGATATATGACCCTAACGTATTGTTTTTTCGGTTTCATGTTTGGTGGGCTTTCTATTTCTCCCTTTCCCCTTTCTCAGTTAGGCTATATGTGGTTAGCATAGCAAGCTTAACTTTTTCATAATCCTGAGTTTCGGGGTTACTGAAAGGTTGACACACTAATCTTGCAAGCATTTTGAAATGGTTTACGTGTACATCCATAGCTTATTCCTCCGAATAATCTGGTAGTTTTAGAATGTTAGAAGAAAAAGAGGTTGACGGATTTCCATGTTCTCCTATTGTTTCAATATTTCCATCTCTCTCTGTGGCGTCTATGCCTTTCTTCGGCTTTCTTAACCTATTTAGTCTTTCTTCTCCCTTTTCTAAGCTTCCTAAACCTTTCTAAGAGATATTTTCTCAAGACGTAATACAATAACATCCCAATTTACCCTTTACCTTTACCTTTGTATATCCTACCAATTTATTTTGAACAAATTAAGCGACAATGTATGCAAAAATTGAAAAAGTGCAACACATGCAAAATAAATAAAAACACATTCAGACAGCTCAATGTAAATGCGTATTTATAATACATTGACTACCCTGTATACGGGCTGACAAGAAAATTTTAAAAAAACATGGTCAAAATAAAAAAAATGGTCATGGTCAAACAGTTTTTTGACAAAGTGGTCACACTGTACATATGTTTATTAATTGTTTAACACTTAAAACACAACCCATCGCTGTCGCCATTGTCAATAGTTCCCAGAATATGAAGACGCCAAATCGTATATTCACCCTCTTGCGATCTTGTGGGCTACGGTTACTGCATGACCAAGCACATAACATAACTTTAATACATTTATGGGTGACTAAATTGGTGTTACGGGAGATTATTACATAGACTAATTCATATACATATGCAAGAGGCACGTTTAAATAAATCATATAAACATTTATTATGCAGAAAGATGAACATACACATACTTCATAATGATAAATATGCTGGCTGACAACATAATGTAATAAATATTGATCAAAATAATGGCAAGTTAAATCATAAAGAGTTCTCGCAAAACAATATAAATCGTTATAATAAACCATCACTTCAAAACTTCAAACTGGGAATATCCAGTGGTGTTTGTGTGTATATATGTTACTGGGGGGGGGGGTCTTTAGTCTTTCAATAATTCATCGTCGTGAGTCGTGATTCACGTAGGCGTATACTGGCGGCAACTTGGTCAGCGGTGTTGACCCCCGATGTAGGCTTTCACGAACTGTTAGCCCCCCCCCCCAACGCCTTCACAGCCACGCAAATGCATGGATGTACAAAGTTTACCGAACACAAAACAAGCATCTTCCCCTAAGCTGGGTATATTTATCACATCTCACTGTAAGCATGCTGTGATTGGATGAGACTCAGTCACATGACATTGAATAAAAATGGATATTACATGGTATATTGCCTGCCAAGTGATCTACTGCGTAATGGTACAGAGCATAATAAATTGTCGGTCACTACACTGGTGCTGTTGTTTTCAGGGTTGCTTTCGAGATTCTAGTAGAAATTTAGCCGTCCGAAATTGCCAAGGAACATGCCAGAAAAAATAATGAGTAGGATACACCGTTTTGATGTTAAGGGTATTCTTTATATGAAGCAAATATGTACGGCGAAGCCGCCACTGAAATGTTGCATTCGGGTTCGCTGCGGCGCGTTCTACGCTGTGAGCATTCAGGACGTTCTCTAAGCTGAGTGACTCGTGAATAGAAGGTGTTGTACGTACCTTTTATCCGGGGAGTGGTGAAATAACTTGAGATGAGAACTTCTCAATGAATTTTATATTTGACAAATTGAATGATTCACACTGCTGAAACAAGGTTACTAAATAAAAGAGTAACCGTGGCTAAAAGTAACATTTATTGTGTATTTCGCAGTTTTTCCAGCAAAAAAACATATGTATGTATATATGCTATTCAGTAATGTGTCACTTGTTATAATACATGAAATAAATACTACATACTAGTACTTTAAATAGTGTTGTTATTTTGTGGGAGAGCGGGTGTAAGAGATGTATGTAATTGTGCATGGTGGATGTTTGTTCAATGTGATAAAATAAATAAAACATGGCCATTCCAGCATGATGATACCCTCGCCTTTGGCACAAATCGTGATATTAACCTCACAAACGTGTTAAATATAGACATCGGCACCTGCACCATACACACCGAGTGTTGCCCTAATTTACCAATCAGCGGCCTCTATACGTAGTGGCAGTTTCATCAGATGACATACCGCATGTATCTGCTCATAGGTGCCGTCGAATCAATGGCCTCCACCAACTATACGTCAGTGTGTACGTCAGATTTCTTTTTCATTGGATGCTTTATCTTGTAAAACAACCCGTTATTGTTCATGAAATCTCTACTTTATCCCATTTTAATGCTTAGTTTGTTCAACTATTCCAGCGTGATGACATCTACATTTCTACAAGTAAAAATGTCTTATTTTGAACAAAACTTTTTCTGTATTCACCAAAATAACAATCTTGACTTGATTACTACTGTAATATATATGACACTCCGTTCAATTTGAAAACAGTATGTATATTTGTATATAAAGACGTCTAAATATAAAAAAAATTCTTGTTGGACTCATATCAACGACTCGAGCACGACGACCACCAACAACACCCACGAGATATAATCTATTTCTCACCTTCTGAATTCTTAGTTCTACACACCCACGCTAAATCAACATACAATGATGAACGGCTTATATAAAGCTGCAAAAGAAGAAAAACGCTCCCCAGCGATCTTAAAAATCCCCCGAGAATACGGTTCATTCGGTCCCTGGCTCTTGAAGATAGGCGGAGCTACCACTGGGACACATCAATCATCTAGAACATTCGGAAGAAAGAAAAAAGTTAATTACCTGATTACAAGGTGATGGCATCTTAAACGCACGCATGAATTCATACACATACGTATGTGGCAATCGTTCATATCTCATCAGTTAATTATTTCTGAATTGTTGAAAAACTGCTTTCTGAAACTGAGAGTAAAGTTAATGAGGCTAATCATTTCAGGTGAAGACTGATCGTAAAAGGTTTGTGTACATATTTTTTTATTTAGAATTTTATTTCTGTCTAAGATTTTCCTCTCTCGATCTCTCATTAGCATGATCGCAATCGTCATCTCGTGGTCTTTTATATAACGTGTGTTTGTGCATATCCTCTTATTGGAAAATAGGTAGCTTGTCAAGCTTCACCGAATCAGATACAATTGCGATACAATTGTCTCATCATGTAAATTAGCTCTTTATTTTTGTTCTAATTTCAACCGAAATGTGTCGGCATGTTTTATCTAATATATTTATCCATGATGCATTGCCTGTCAGGTAATGACGATTTAACCGTACTTCATATTGCCATTAAATAAAATAATAAAATGGGAAAGAATCCCGTAAAAACAAAACAAAAAAGAAAACTATTTAGTTGAAAATTGCAAATGGCCGATACAATATAAATGTGTTAGACGTGTATCGAGTTATTAATCAATATAGACAGATGACGGCAAAAATGTATTTTTGAAAAAAATTGCCAAAGTTTCGGGAAAATAAAAATGAAAAAACACATGTTATTCTAATTAGGACTTATAGATTCTAATAGTAGGAGAGCAACCGGGTGTTGTGCGGGAATGAGTTAGGTCACCGTGTTATTGTCCAGATTTCCGAATACAGACAACACGTATGTATTCTTGCACCCACAATATGTAATGAACTTGCAACCAAAATACGATTTTACAACTTATATAGTTTTCGAG
Organism: Saccoglossus kowalevskii; assembly: GCF_978046115.1. Classification (NCBI taxonomy): domain Eukaryota; kingdom Metazoa; phylum Hemichordata; class Enteropneusta; family Harrimaniidae; genus Saccoglossus; species Saccoglossus kowalevskii. The sequence goes on along the minus strand of NC_140653.1, from coordinate 29,475,064 downwards.
TAAAAAGCGTCGCAGCTTAATCAGGAACATAATTGCCCATATTTGTAATGTGTACATACTTCTTAACAACAGATTATGCGCGAATTGAAACGATTATTGCGTGTATCTTTCTGAAAATGAGAACATATAGGCTGGATGGAATATTATTTTTCCCGTTTTTTTCTCCCAAGTCTTTAAGCCAATGGGGGAATTATGTTATGCTATAAGCTCCGACGTTTTCACGGTATAACTATTCCAAAATGACGTCATAATGTAAAAATTTTACGGCGCCAGACACGAGAAGATGTGCTGATCTGAACGGTGATAACGTGTCTAACGAGATCGGACTATCTATAGTATAGTATAGTTCATAAATATATATACAGTCATGTGATTAACGAGCAGATAGAACAATAAATACATCTATGAAATGTATAGCAACACGAGTCCGTAAAAACTACGGAATAGTCAACTTACAGGTTTTATTTTCACGTGGTATGTATGTACGAGTACGTTACGCAATCTGCGGTTTTGTTCCTATCTACTCGTGCAATAATCACTATTGCAACACGCGACGAATTCTCTTACCGATCTTTTTCCTGGTATCTACAGCCAACTAGATACAAAGTTAACACTCGTGTCTCGAAACCTTTATATAATCATATAACATACCGACATTTTAAAGTTATGCTATTAGACTTACTTGGGGTATAAATTGCAACCCAAAGGCTAACATTTTGACCATTGATCTACCAGCAATGTAATCATAAATATTCATAAGTTGATTATTTAAAGTAATAGCGTCCTCCTGCGATATCTGTAACAGACAAAGACCAGAACACGTGTGTACACAGGTTCAATTCAATGTGATTGGCCATTACAATCCCCGGGTGCGGTTGACGTATTATAATAAACTACGCAAAGTTGTATGAATGTATTTTGCGTGATCAATGTTTGAGGAAATTGGTTGAAGGCGGATACGGATGAGTTGGCATGTATGGCATTGAGTTATACTAATCATGTTGATTACTTTTTTGAAGGCTGGAAGGAATTGGGTCAATAATTTTGTATAATACAATCAGAAAATGTAATCAGTATAAATTTACCTAAACTGTTTTCTATATTAATTAAAAAAAATGTATAAAACGATATATTCCCACAATTAATAAGACTATTACAATACATCATGTGGTTACGTTTTAAGATACTACCCACGTCCAATAAATATGGACTAATATTCACCTTACTAAAACTAAAAGGCTGGTGCTGCATCCTGTGTTCTCTAGCGATATATTCAACAACCCGACACCTATCATTAAAAACTATGTAGTTGTTCAACAACTTATGTATGAACATGACTTTACTAAATATAGCTGTATTCAGTCATTATTATTTTAGAAATTATGGGGGTTTGCGATTTTTACTCCAGTGCAATTATGATTGGGGCCAAATAAATGGTAGAATACCTCCCTTTTACGTGGATATTATAAGTCGATAGAGTAAGATAAATAAACAGAAGGAACCAAGTTGTGTACAGGAAATTATAACGCAAACAATTTGGAATAATAAATTATTTTGATAAATGGGAGTTCTGTATATTACAGTAAATGGCACATCAGTGGGGTAAGATACATCTGTAATTTGTTAGACAATAACGGTAAATTTCTTACTTGCCATCAGTTTACTGAAAAATATAATATTGCTGTGAATTTTATAACTTATACAGGTATTATTTCGGCAATTCCATCAAAATGGAAAATTCTTTTGAAATCTAATGACCATATGCATGTAACTGGACAAAATGTTCAAAATACAATTGATTATGGGAAGGGTAAAACAAACAAAAAATCTATAAAATACTGATAAAAAGTAAATTTGAACCCCCAAGCTCAGAAACTAAATATGGGTCAATGATTTATGGGCAGGACATAGCAGGAAAATGAAAGGCAATTTGTGAGTTACCTTATAAGGTAACAGGTGAAGAAAAAATGATAATTTTTCAGTTCAAAATTTTGGACAGAATTGTAACAACAAATATATTCTTATACAAAAATAACTTAAGAACAGACAGTTTGTGTAAATATTGTCAAAATGAGGAAAATTTAGAAAATTTGTTCTGGTATTGTTCAACTGCACAAAGATTTTGGAATTCGTTTGACGAGTTCTGGAGAAAGATCTCTGATGATAACACAAATTTAATCACATGTTCAAGTATTATCTTCGGAGTACTGGAAAACAAATCTTTTTTAAATTTGTTGTTACTAATTGGTAAATATGTCTTGTATTGTAGCAGGTTTACTGGTTATAGCCCAACAATAGCTTATGTTATGAGTAAAATCAGAAACCAAATTAACATTGAAAAATATGTTTTAACTGAAAAAAAGTGTGAAACGAAATGGAGCAAGTGATTGAAAGATATTTTTAAGTTAATTTTATGAGTTTACTTACCATGTAGTCATTGTAAATTAATGACATTCAACTTTTTATAAACGAAAAGGAATGACCCCCCACATACACACACTAACAACAACAGCCCCCCCCCGTTTGTTTATTTTCACTTTTCTCCCTTCTCTTTTCTATTATTGCTTCATTTTATGTTGTTAATTATTTTTTTGTATATCTTTTTGACATGTAAGATTATTTTAAAGTAATGTACTTTTTTGGAAAATATATGAATAAAAAAATATATAAAAGACAAAAAAAAAATATGATTTTACTTGCTAAAAATACTGTATTTTTCTGCAGAAAAGTAAAAGAATTCCACAATGTCGAAAACGTAAAGTCTTGTTTTGTTCAAATTTGTATCGTTATGTTTTAGTGTATTAATCCAAAATACAATACTTTACATAAACGAACAGTTTTAACAGTTTTAACGTTATGTGACGTATGTAGTTAACATCATTGTCTATTTGACAATTCCTTGAAACGAAGAACACCGAGAACCACCTACAATGTGTGAAAGGATTAACTGTAGAAATTAATTATTATTTAAAACAGCGCCGGGTTAATTTTGAAAGATTTTTTGCATTTCTGAATTCTGCTAATTTCTAAAATATATCTATATACTGATGTTATTGCACATTTAAAATCACGTTAGGGTTACATTTGGGTTACTGGATTTAACAGTAAAAGTATTATGTTGTCTATATTTGTTATTGGCCATTATAACAACAAAATTAGCCAACAAAAGATTTACTTGTTGTGTGAGTATTAACAAAGTCAGGGTCACACACATTCAAATAAGTGAGAAAATGAGGATCATTTTATTCTATACAGTAATCAGGGTAGCGCAGAATCGTCAAACCAAAATTGGGAGACAGACTCGCGGGAAAAGGTCTATAATTTTGCATGTGATGTTTGCAAACTTTACATACATAGCTCTTGTTATGCTATAACACTCGTCGAACCGGATCTCCAATTTTCATTCTAATATCCGGTGAACTCATTTGAAATCTGTACTCGTAATTGTAGTACTTGATAAAAGAAGTTAAGGTTAATCAGCAGCAATAAATTACGTCAACATCGTTCACATTTCACCCAGGCAGTTTGTTAAAAGTGACCCAGTTTTATTCTAATTTAAATGTTTTAAACGCATTGAAGGCCTCTAAGGGGTCAAAGACAGTTAATGCACTTTGCGGGCTATACACATATGAAACTAATTGTTTTTTGCTGTATTTTTAACCATGTAGAACGTACGCGTTTTAGTCATTGTGTGCATGTTAGCTCAAGAACTAAATCAATAGAATAAACAGCCAATATCAATAGAGTAGCCAAGGTGTTAAAATGTATTAAATACTGGCAAATCAAATTCTGTACTGATAAGTACTGAGAAATAATTTTTAAACTCATAGTTGCTGTCGACATAGGAAGTAAAGTAAGCAAATAACACCGAATAAACGGCAAGGTAAAGACTATGTCTAGTTATAGTAAATACGTACTGCGTGCGTGACTCGAACCGGCGCTCGCGTACGGCACCTAATCGCCTAGCTTCACGCCACTACACGTCACTACACTACACTACACTACACTAAATTATTTCTCAGTACTTATTCACTGTTACAATGCTGTACCATTACTTTCACCATCCTACTACAGCCTTTGCCGCATTCTGGCCATGCTGTGTGGCGCGTATCGCGTGGACGGGTTTCACGTTCTCTGCACGTAATAAGCTCGGTTATTAAGCATCCTTTTTTGGGGATGCCCGGTGGCCGAGGGGAAGACGTGTAGTGGCGTGAAGCTAGGCGATTAGGTGCCGTACGCGAGCGCCGGTTCAAGTCACGCACGCAGTACGTATTTACTATAATTAGACATAGTCTTTACCTTGCCGTTTATTCGGTGTTATTTGCTTACTTAAATTCTGTACTGATTTGTCTCTAACGCATGCTGTTTGGTTCATTTAGTGTACTTTTTGGGGGATTCAGCGGCCCTCAAAACCTAATAATACATTTACTAACACAACTAATCCATCACGAGTTTTCATGACTTTCTCGTAACGGCATGTTGGCTGTCCCCTCTCTGGACACCAATAGAATATTTGCTCTTGTACTTTAGAAAGGTACTAAACACAAAAGAAAGTGTATATGGCTTAAAGTAGGTTTTATATCGTGTTATCATCTAAATAACTTTTGGAAGAATTGTAAGCAGAAAACTTTCAAATAAAAACTAGCATTCTTGTTTGCCACTGCAAAGAAGAAATAGGGGATTTTCCGTACAATTGCGAGATCTCGCGAGATGTATGAAAAACGCGCGTCGAACGTCTACCACAAAAATCGAACGATTTGATTTTGAACTAGAATTTCTTTATTTCGTAACTCACATCGACCGGCCGATCTTCGACAGAGGAATATTGCTTCCGAATACCCTTACTTCATCAAAATTGCCTATCATCAAATGTGGACAGCACATTATTAAGCATGGAAATGTCCCCCAAAATACTTCGCGTTTGTCGAATCCCACGCGATGTTTGACGCCAATACGACGCTATGACCTTTGTTTGTCCTGTTTTTACGTTCGATTTCACGCATAACGCGTGATTCTCACAGTGAACGGAAAATGGTCTATTGGGTTGTTGGAAAATCTTGAACATGTGTGGTTCAACGACCACAGCGCTTTAATCCTGTTTACATACAAGCCAGTTGTTAGTTCTTGTTTTCAAAGTTGTGATTAATTAGCTATAGTATGCATTGTTTGTTATGCATGAAATTTTAAATAAAACACAGAGCCATACCGTAGTAATAAGTTACCAAACATTGTCGCCAACGATCCGAACCAACTGATGGTTCTGTTTTATTTTGAATTTTATTATTTTGTGTTTACTGTTAAATATACGTGAATTGTACATTTCAATGTTGATTGGTATATTTGTTTGGAGTAGTTTACAACTAATTAACTTAGCAGTAAATGACTTACATTGTTTGTTGACGGGTATTGACATGCTAGATATATTATTATGATCCAGATTCGAAATCGTAGTTCAAATTTGAACTCGCAATTTGGTTCCAAATTCCAAATACAATTCCGCGGTACTCTCACGTGTGGAGTTGTACATGTTACTTCGATTTGGTTGATTATGCTATGCCGGCAACATGACACGATGTAATGGCATACATACTCCATGAACATGCTAAGCACGCATGTTCAACAACGGTGTATGTTCGAGTCAATGATACTTCCTGTCTCCATAATAGGTAGCATTGCGGCGCAGTTAAGTCGCATCCGTCACGGTACTCACATTTATAGAGTCATCTGATGTATTTTCAGGAATCTGGGATTGTGACTGTTATTAGTGACGTCACCAGTGAGTGGATATTGCCATGATTAGAATTGTCATGGTTAGAACATGGACAGTCGTAATTAGAACACAGTTATGCAAGTACGTATATGTGTCCTTGACGTCGAAAGGAACATCGCATAACGTAAGTTCTTGAATTAGAACATCGCACACGCGGCAAATGAGCGATATTTTCGTAATGTCCTGCAGTTGTGCATACTTGTTTTTTCATTCCACATTAAATTTGCAACATTTCAAATTTAATAAACAGAATGCACGAGGTTTACCATATTGAATTAATTTGGATATAAAGTTGAAAAACAAAAGAGTGCAGATAAATAATATTTAGCAGTAAAAACACTAACTGTACAGATAGTTTATTATTCCATCAACCCAAATTCCAGAGAGTGTAATTTTAACAATCACGAATCACTACGTAGCTAAACAAAGGTTGCAAAAGTAAAATTACGATGTAAATATTATTTTGTTTTTGTCTAAAATGTGCTTACTTTCCCTGCAATCATCAACGTAAGTTGTGTTGCGAACATAACACACTACGAACTCAATTAAATTATTTAGGGTCGTTCAGATTTTGAGAGTAATCGCTTAGATGGATCCTAAACATCACTTGCCATCACTATTACTCGATTCCGCAGATTGTATTCATTATCCACTTGTGACTACACTTGTGTCTACATCAGTTCACGATTGCCCAATAAACCAATCGCCGTTTTGTAATGTACATATCAGTCATAAATGCAGAGGGCAATCTTAACTGAGTGGGTCGTTCTGGCAATAAAATACTAAACTTTATAATTATTTGTACAGAAATATATTCTGCATGTGATTCAAGACGTCAGAGATTCGTATTGCGCATGTCCGTCTAGTCACTGTATTGCATTGCATCAATAAACAAACAATAATAACAATAATACACAAAAAACATCATCCATGCATGTCTGACACTTGCCTAGCTTTATCGTACACACGTGTTGAATCATCAACCTATGTTTCAAGTTTGACATTCAACACGACTTTTATGAGCCTATCAAAAATACACGACACCATAGGCACATGAACCACCATACCCGCTTCTCATTCATACGATAATCAATGTACGTTCAGTGAATGAACTCAAATACAATTTATAATCACAATTATGTTGAACTGCAACAAAATTAGGTATGTTACAAAAATGTGGTCGTATCTCTCTAGAGTGAATATATCACTTTGCTACTAGAGAACATATGGTAAGAGCAGGTAAAAAAATATATTGAATAATTAATAAAATACCGCATTTTTAATGGGTTTCTCAAATTAATAACAATAAACAAACATAAATACCTGCTAACAAAAGATATATAATGTTATATAACTTAGTGTAACTATTACAACCGTACTGTTAATGATTTGCGAAATGGAATGAATGTTGGGGTAGATGTAATAATACTTACATATTGTGAACATAACAATATGTTGTGCCTTATATTAAAACACAAATACACACTTACACTTGTTCGTTACACTTGGGAAAACTGGTTACAGGATGGAAATCCAGTTCAGTTTCAGTTGGTCTATAGATTGTGACTTGCAGGATAATTTTCGTCAGAAAACGTGTTGATGAAAAAGGTCATATATTTGTTTATCGCACTCAGAGAATTAAACATAATAAGATAATTATATGGATAGTCGTATTCCCCTATTAAAAATGAGAATAGTCCTGCCTGTAATTAATTAAACCGATCGATTAAAATAGATACTATGAGTTTACGATTAAAATAAAGTCTTACCTCAATGAATTGAGTGAATAAAAGTTTGCCCATTGCTTTTATTACGTGGATGAACAAAACGAGTATTGCAGTAAATATACAATTATATCGTGTTAGAGAAAATAAACATACGAGTCACACTACAATTCAACTTTGCAATTATATAAATTATTGCAACATTAATAATAAACATAACAGGTTTAATATGTCTACACGGTGGCAATGGTGGCAATGATTGCAGGCAGTTTAATATTTTGAGTTTGAAAACACATTCCAACTATTAACACACAAAGAGCAACAGTGAGAGAGTAAATTATACATGCTAACAGACAGACAAGTCGATAGGATGGTTGGCGATCCGTTCCGCTTGGGTAGTACCATGGTAATGGTAGGACATACTCAAAAACAAAATAGTAACTTTAGGCACACACTCAATACAAATTAATAAAATGAGATATGTCCGAGATTTTGACTCAAAGATTTGCTGGAAGATACATTTTGCGCAAAGCTACGGCCAAATATTTTCCGGCCGTTGTCATGGCAGCAATAAGACTGAACTATTTTTTTTAATTTTACCACCTAATTTTGTCACTTCTCAGAAAATAAACCTTTCATCTTTTATCTTCCAAATATTCAGATCAAGATCTGATGGGAGTTAGTCCAAATTTATAGACATATTATAGACATACGTAATACGTACATGATAAAGTTATTTTTTTTAAAACTTTATTGCCTCAACATTTTGGCGGGAAAAAGTACTTCAATAATATGAGTAATTATTTTATTTAGATCTGCTATGTAAGCCTTACACCATCATCGTATTGGACATTTATACTCACTAGAACTTACCTGGGGGTTTACTCTGCTCGAAATACATACTATAATCTTGGCATGATGTCTATGAACATGTTTTGTTATAAAAAAAGTTCACCCAGCAGCAGTTTAATGGTTTTTCAACCCCAAACAAAAGCAAAGTACAAACGTCTGTCATTCATGTCTATCAACGCGGGTAAGAGTTCGCCTACATATAAAACCCTCACAATGATACGTCGAATGGTGCCATCCTAGTTACATCAATGACGCTAATTACGTGTCACAGCGGTTAGTATGCAATAATGTGACGGAACTAGGTCGAGGTGGGGTCGGATAACACGCATTTCCATCTCGATATTTCCGCTCATTCACACTTCGCTTATATGGCAGAACTGGACCAATGATTGAGTCATAAATGAGCAAATCAGAAAACAGAGATGAAATTGAGGTCGTACGTAAAAAGATTATTTTTTATACTGTGTGGTATTTCAAAGTATTCCTGTTAAAATTAAACATTTAAATATTATAGTAAATTACACTAATTATATTTTGTAGTGTTCAAACATAGACACTACCTTTTAAATCCATTTACAGTGGATTTATTTACTGCGCAATTATATATATTTATTATTGTTGATTTCTGCTTGTCAAGGCAAAAGCAATACGTCTTATAAGTTAAACGCATAATAAGGTATTAGGATGCATCACATATGAACGCTGAATGGTTGGATTAAGGTAACGTTTTGCTCGGAGGATTCAAGGCGGCTTCCTACATAAACTAAATAACGAACAGGCAAAATAATACAATTTGTAGTATATTAACACGTGTACGTCATCTGGTCGATATGTAATTTTGCCCGAGCGCTTGCTTTAAACAAATGGTAATATCGATTAACACAATATCATGCTTTATATTCGCTTTAGTCGGGAGTGAGCGCTGAATAGATGAAAGAGAGATAACGTGTAGATGCATGCTAAATTAGGGAACTTCCGGAATGCAGGGATGAAGAAAAAAGCCAATTTTGCCAATGCATGCGTCAGAACAGTGACTAGAACAAAAGGTACATAACATGTACGAACATGTAACACATCAGGATATGACGCTAAGAATGTAATTATCAGCAACTGATCACACATCAAATGTTTCTACCGTTAATAAACCGCTCAACGATTTACAGCACTGAAGGGCAACGATTAAAAAAAAACGCTGAATGTGATTGTATTTTATTTCCAGAAAACACAATAAATTAAATCCGTGGGTTATAGAGGACCACGTTCGAGACCTTGCAGTGATTGATGTTACAGGTTGTAATCACATACTGCCAACATTAATTGAAATATTACCCTTTCCATTGGTGTTAATTATGCAGCGACCTGCACATGTAACATTTCGTAATTGAAGTAGCTGTAATAATAAGTAATTTCCCATTATTTTTAAATACTTTAGGCAAACTATAAGTCAAACGGGTTCTGGTAGGTTTTTGCGAAGAAGATTTGCATTGATTGTATTACTTTTGCATGCATTTAGCTTATTACAATTTTTATTATTACGTGTGCTCTTCCATTATTATTTCAAGTAATCATCAGAGAACACGTGATCAATAATAAGAAACGCTAACTCTGCCTAGAGAGTGAGAGTCACAATTGTTCGTAAATAAATTCAACATGAACCGACAAACGAGAACATGCATTTTTTTAGCAGTGGGTCCATAGCTCTTCGTTTACCAGTCATTTGTCTTTGTGATGATTTTTTCGTAACTTCTTATACGTTTGGCGTCATTAAATTTGTTATTTTCAGATATAAGAATATTTATCGACAAAGAATAGATTTGGTTCTTCCCATACACTTTCGGAACACAAGCGTGCGACGCCAAATGGCATCGCAAATAAAAGTCGATAAAAGTACACCATCTTCATATAGCACGCAATAGAAATCAATTCGCTAAATGACGTCTTTGTATTAGAACTTCTTCCGTAAAGTAGAACAGCTAAAACGCCGGCAATTAGTCGTCTGCTACTACTAGTATTTTGCTAAGAACTTTTACGTGACATTTACTATTGTTGTCTATTTTCCCTGCACCTTACATGCATGGAAAGACATTTATTTGTTATCGTCTCTCACAAAACTGTGGGCAGTATACTCGTGCATCTGAAGTAGACAACGAGTAGTTCGCTTTACGGGAGTATCCAATAAGTTATCAGGAATACCTTCTCCAGTGATGCCATATTGTCTTCGTTCGACCTGACGAAAATGACTGCCAACGGAGTTACGTGGGGTTCGGAAAAATAACATCAAACTAATGGTTTTGTCAAGGTTTTGATTTTGGTGTGAATTCAATAAATATATTATTGATTGGCGTTAGCTTCGATGGTATGTTGCGAGAAAATATTCTCCTTTTATCGATTTGCGATGCCATTTGACGACGCAGGTTTGTGTTACGGAAGTCTATGAAAGGAAATATATATCTTCTGTGTCGATAAATATCCTAATATATGAAAATAACAATTTTAATGACACAAAATACATCAGAAATGATTAAAATACGACCCCCATCTAAAAAAGAAGAGCTTTGGACCCACAACTAGCGACCCCTGTGATATTGTGTCACCTGGTTCAATGACATCATAATCACGTGATTTCACCTGATAAATCACGTACCTCGTAGTAGAACTTCACAAGAACGAAGAAAGAAGTCATCATCTCATCACTGAATCATGACATTTATGAGCACATACATAGTGAAAATAACTTGTCATTGTAAATTATTTTGGTATATTTTATATCTGTCCTGGGTCTGACGTAGAATCAACTATCGAACCCTGTCAAGATTAAATAAATATTGTTTATTGCAGTAACCAAGACGTGGTTAGCCATGGTGTTTTACAGATAATTGAATGTTCCCTGAATTCGTGCTATGCTGCAAATAATTTCATTACTAAACTAATTAAAAAAAATAGACTGGTCACAGATCCCATTTTGTTTAAAGAATAATTTAATTCGTGTAACAGTGTAAATTGTTTTAATATCCGCGATAATGTGAAGCTTGTTCCAAGATATATTGATGTCTTATATATTGCCGGACGGAAGTGACGTCATCGTTTGAGTAGTCCTTAACGAACGTGTAATTAAAAAAAACATTTTCATTGGGTTTTTTTTAACATGTCATTGAACTCCTCCATATTGTCATCTGTGTGAAAGAAAGCAAATGTTGTCCCGTTATACAGAAGAACGGATAATAATCTTATAGTTATTGTGTATATTCAATGTAGTTTATGTACATGCAAACAGCGTATCAACACCGGTATCTCTACCGTAAATCAACAGTCACTGTCATCAGAATCATTTTCGATGAGATATGTTTACATGCACAGGACAGATATTATCTATGTCGATTTTTTTCTCAAAATCATTTGATAGCGTATTCGATGAAACAGACTCCTGATTTATAAGCTTTGTTTGTACGATTCCGTCATTTTTTTATATATATTTCTAGTTTTATATTGCCAATCACAGGCAGTGAGCAGTTGTAGAAGTTGCCAGTTTTAGGTGGTTTTATGTCTAGTCAGGAGTATCTCAATTCCACCATTTCTACTATATATTAACGACAACAACAACAACAAGTGATATCTGGGCAGTAATGTAGCTCATATTTTTTGATGATTTAATAAACGTATTTTCAGAAAGCTCGAACATTGCCTAAATGAGAAACATGTATTTTTGAGATTTGTATTATTCCTCGTGACTCATTTCAATAGTTGTATATGTGCGTCATTTTTTTCCACACAACTGTAAGTCAACCATTATTCAATTGCATTCGTATCAATATCAAATTAACGTAGAAAACAGGGTTCACATCGGAAAAAATAACTTTGATTTATTTGATTATGTAATGAAGGAAGGAAAATATATAAACTATATAGAACCAAATGTGTAATTGTGATATAGATTTACTACGCCGTCACGTATCTATTAGTACAGAAATCATACAAAAATATACAAGGTCGACCAAATATCAGAAAATATTAGTAAAACAGACCCTTTACTCTGTGACATGTCATTTCCTCCACATTGGTCTTCTTTTGAACAGAGAGAACATCACCGTTTTTTATCATTATGTTTACAAGACATAGATTCTGATTGATGCAATGTTCTAACCCCTTTCAATAATATATTTGTTCTAAACTATGACATTAATCACCATGACAACACACTAATGCTACTGATGTTTATCAAAAAAAGTATTAACTTGAATGATGTCCCTCCTACGTAATCAGTGTATTCGCCCACCAACGTGTCTTGAAATGTATCGCCAAAACTAATCAACTATTTTAAATCACAAAACTCACGAATACGCCTAGTCGTCCTGTTTTATTTCCCTTGGCACAAATATAATTCAACATATTGTATAATTGTTGTTATTTATGCTATACATACTCAGCTTAATTGTACTAACTATTCAAGTTGCTTGAAACGGTGTATAGGCTTGAGTTGCCTCGTGAAATACACACACCGTTTCAAGGCCGTTCTCCCACCACTATAACTAGGGTCTAACGAGTATAGAACACGTTCTATGATGCTTCATTGGAGACCAGCTGCATGCAAGTAAACGGCAAGACAAATTATATGACTTATGTGTTAAATGTGTTATTAACTGATTAATAAATTTCATTTTCTATGATGTCATTGTAACAGACAAAACAGCACACAAAAAGTACAACAACTAGACGTTCCCCGGGAAACGATAATTAGATCGGAACTAATAAAACTGTCCTGCACTCGCTTCATCACTTGGGTTGTACCAACGTGTCTCGCATTCATATATCGTTATGTCATCCTAATGCAAAGATACTGTTGGGGATTGTTTTCACCTTTACCAACAGATGTGTGCAATAAGGCTGTGTCGCTGATATATGTAATGTCGGTCATTATTCTTTAATAAATAAATTAAATTATAGCGTTTTAATTAAAATTCAAAACAAAAGTGACAATCACAGATATGACGTTTCATGGCAAAAAAGGTTAGATTCAATCGAGACATATAACGTATTGACGGTTGAAGTTGAGTAAAATGTATTTATTTGGAGCAAAAACAATCAGCGCTATAAAGACCGTTCTCGTTTAGAAATAAAAATAGAACACGTCAATCATAGTAAATTGATGCAAGATGAGTGTACCTTAGACATAGTTAGCAGTCGATTTGATAAAACCGTGTTGAAATTGCCGAAATTTGAAACACGACAATCATGTGAAAATTTGCCGTGAATGATATTATGCACCGTGTTGCGAAACTGGTAATTTTAGCCTTTCTTATTTCCAAGCAATTGGTAACGATTTTACACAGCTTGGAAGCGTCTGTGGGTGAATAAATATTTGCCGAAGATAACACGGTTCGAAGAGATAAATATAAAAATCCAAATTTGTGCCCATATTGTGAAACATTTATTAAGTATTAGGAAACACATGCATATTAATCACTTATATATACATATATATATATATATTAGGATGCGAAAACATAATTGGAGAAAATGAATAGTGCATGCCTGTCCAGTCACACAAGCAACGCGGTTTCCGGTTTGCATTGAGTCGTGGAAACAGCAGACATAAATAGACCGCATACTTACAACATAATTATTCGGCATATTGAAAAATAATTACATTTTGACGTACATCGACGCATTGAAATATATTACCATTTATTGAGACATATTAATATTTCCTAACCATTTGGCCCCTCCTGTCAAATTATATCATTTTTTTCAGTTTAATAAAATATCTTCGACATCAGCATTTCTATATATAGTTGCACCAACAATTTCTCAATAAAACGTGTAACGCGTGTTGGCTTTCAGTGATGAACAATTCTTATCACAGTGTCCGCAATTACAGCTGTTCCGTACTTGTGAATGACACAACGGATTGCACATACATACCTTATCGGTCAATGGTTAAGGTATATTCAAGTCAATGAGTTCGACACACAAGATCTAATAGAATAAACGAAGCCATACTCTTTAGATTACATAGCCTGTATTAAAATTATCAAATATCAACCCTGTTTATGTTAAGTATACAATACATTTTCTGGTCAAAATCGTAATTTCTGCGGACCATCTTAAGATTGCTCACGTCTGCAACTTGTAGACTGTTCGAAGTAGGGTCATGATCCCTATATATTTCGCGCAATTTATAATCAAGCATGGTCGCGATGTAATAGCTGTTCAGACAAATACTGTTTTATAATTAGAACAAGACGAGAAGCTTTGATGAACGTGATTGTAGAGGCACAAATATCAAGTGATAACGAAACACGTATGGTGATTGAATCCACGTATATAAACCAGATCTTTGCAGACTCTAGTTCCCTGTATTACAAGTACAAACTTTGCCAGATATGCACAAATGCAAAAACACACAAAGACAGAACATTCAGACCTACTCAAAAATGTTATATATTGAAGTATCTAATAATAATAATGTATCATAGCATATTGTCGTAACATGCGCGGCTTGGTGTCAATACATAGCGAAACATACAACGGAAAGTTCCACTGAAGAAGTAACACACTTACGTCGCATTTTGTTGCCATTTGTGTGGATTTTATTGAATGTAGCCACGTTTGAAAAATAAATTGAAAAATAAAACACCAAACCGCAGATCTAAGTGCACAAAACAACTGACACCACCAAACTTGCAATCGTATGTAATGACATATGGGTCTCATGTTAAACATATTCCCAGTATTTTGAAAATAATGAGTTAACCCTTCCTCACGTGTGGTGCCCGCCATATATCAATCTCAATATATATCAATATATCAAGTAATATTTATGTCAAAAAACATGTGGTCTACATTGAACAAGTAACACTATGCGTGCCATCTGAGGTCATCGGTGTAACAGTGCTACAACAAGCTTAATATATCCCTTGGACACACTGAATGGTAATAAGGCTATTTCGTTCCCTATATACAAAGGGTGCATATGTCGCACAGGTCCCACAGAAGAGAGTAGGGTGGTGTTGTACAGGTGTAATTTTTGAATAAGGTAAAATTGAAATCATCATTACACAGTCTGGTAGAATATTTGCCAAATTCAAGGAACATGAATGAAGTATAAGTATAAGACGTAAAAAAAACAATATTTTAAATTTACTCATACTATTTGTATATTGCCTGGTATAAGATTATTGCTAAAAAGAGTCATGGGAATAATAACACAACGCACCGGGAATTATTGCACATGGGTGATTAGAACCATTACCTTAATAATAGCTAATCTTATATTTAATTATAATTATTTATGGTACTTATTATGTTATGCGTAATTGCATGAATCAAATTAAAAAGAATCGTGAACCAACGGTGAATCGGTAATATGCGTGTTGATTGCTGGACAGATTACATGCATTATTGCCTGTCTACTTCAGTCAAAGTACTTGAGACATGTCACCAACACTGCTATTCCACTGTTTATCCCGACAAAAGTCAGTCATTTTTAAAAGTACGGTTGCTACACACACTTCACCAGGAATGGTCTTCAAAGCGTAGCATCAACATGTGGTTTACTAGTGGACATCCTTTAGAAATAACGCTCATATCTACATCCCTTATGCTGAACCCGAACCACGAATTGCACGTTCGTCCTGTTCGATACATTGGAACGCACAGATGCTTCGATATTGTAATATGCTTACTAATGAAGAACTGTATGTACACGTTTCAGAAATAGATTGTCATGCAATTCTGTTAGATTATAAAAACACCCTGGGAAATACAGGAGCTTAAATTTGACGAAAGCATCATGTGTATGTATGCAACGTTAATCACAATTTCTTGTTCAATACAAGAGCATTCTTGGCACCAGGGAAATCACGATGTCCAGCAAAATGCAGTTTGTGTACGAGATGCGAGCAAATCTAAGTAATTCTGGCAATAGTGTTCTAGCTGTCACGCACTGACCTGTAGACTCTAGCTATCATATGTGTTGATGTAGTAGTGTTTTTTTTTACATAAATTCCTCTCCTCTCTAGAATTACGCTTGTAATTCATAATAAATAATGTCTTGCATTATTAATACACATGTTTTTCAAATAGATCTAGTAGGATATATATTCGAAGGTACATGTTTATGACAATCACTATTTAGTCCGGGACCTTTGTGGTAAAATGAAAAATTCCGTACAGTGTGATGTTGGTAATTATCATGACTGAGACGCACACTCTAGGACAGTTAAAGCGTTACAGTGGTTACCCAACGCATGTGCGTATTTCAAGTAAACAAACAGTTTATTTTACACGCAATGCTTACGTCGCTACGTGTCACATATCGGACGCGACGCGGCGCCACGACCGTAGCGCTTGAAATGGTTGGACCATTATAATTTTGTCTAACCTATTCCTAATGAAATTCGTAATGAGTGTAATTATTGTTAATAGTAGTAGTAACAGTTATATTGTACATAATTCCATCTCATATAACACAATAAATATCCAAATATTGCGGGAAGCTTGCGTTATAAATACCATGTAATTATGAGTGTATTGTTAATTTTACTCAAAATACAATCAGATTAATCATGGATATTTTACAACAAGAATACGCCTAATATTTCGTATTGTGAATAATCAAATCCGTCACCCTATGAGCCTGGGATGTGACACACTAACCAGTATGAATATAATTACAAACGAACATTCGCATAACGAGAGACAACCCCAAAAGAGTCAGCTCGAAATGAACAGACTAATGAACACCCCCAGAGTGACAAGATGGAAAGCTCGAATCTCGGACGACACATACAACCAACATGTAGTATTTTTACTATACATCTAGAAAGTCTAGAAATGTATACATGTATAGTAGCGGCTGGCAGAAAAACATATCAACGTTCAACGGGCGTACGTGACGATGGGTGCAATATTCCCGAGGGTGCAATAATCGATAGGCCATTTTGTAATCATTTTGCAGTGACGGCGCCTACTCAGTCTTTAGTTCCGCTTCGTATTTCACGCATCGCGCTATATAACACTGTTCTATAGCTCTCTCTCTGATTTATTTATATTCTCAAATCAGCGAATGTTTTACTGAACCGTGTTTCACACTATCTGTAGCCAAGGATGTAGAAAAAAGATGTTAAATTTATACTATAGTTGTATGCACAAGTCAAACATGGTAATAGTTTACTGCAACTTGTGTTAAAAGATTTAGTCAGATAGCCCAACAAATCAAACGTTATCTGTGTGTCTGCAGCAACAGATTGTACGAAATGTAGAATGTATACTATCGTGTAACGCAATGAGGAATAGATCAGTACCAAATAAGCGTAGATCAAAATAGAAAATCGTGGCCATGACTTAATGTTTTGAATAAATAAATAAATAGCATTTTTAGAAAATAGTTCGTTTGCTCGTTCCCTATCAATCTTCCATTATGGTAGAAAAGTAAAATACACTTTAAATTATCACAACAGTGAAAATTACCTTTTCGTGGCATAGCTGTGAACTTGATTTTTTTGATATCATAAACGAGTTTAATAACTTTATTAACACATTCTCGTCTTACGAGTTTGTGCTAGTTGTTTCTGCCCTCGTACGACAAATTTGTTGGCATTAATGCGGTAATCATGGGCGAATTATACAAAACAGGTATATGACCCATTTCTCGTCATTGCATAGTCTAAAACGAAATTGAATTCCACACATTAATTTAAATTCGTGAACTCAATTGAGGCATTTCGGTTTTCTACTAAAAAATAATTTAAAATAATTCAAATATGAAACCAGACGAAAGTTCATGATGTTTTAGAGATGTCTGTAACTCCAATCACCCAAAAGAGTCTACATTATTTGTTCATTTTCATGGCGTGTTGTTTTTCCTAAATTGGAACGCTAATGAACACATCGGTTTCAACGCCACTATGCAGTGATTTCATTCCAGGAGAACCATTAACCATCTGGATTGTCACTTCTGATCTTTCTCTAGCTGATTGATTTTCATAAGAGCACAAAGTGTACCGGTAACCTCGGCATATAGTAATATCATTACAAAGCAAAATAACCATTACGTCCATCAACGCGTAAACATACCCCAATCTGTCATTGCATGCGAAACAACTTCAACATCGTCTGATAAGCTCCGATATATGACAGGGAACGTACGTAAGTATTGAATTGATTGAAAAAACACACTCTGGTCAGTACACTATAAAACACTAACAAATACTTGACTAATTTCATTTCAGTTTTCCCGATTTTATATATAGTTTATCGTTCTCAGTGAATTGACACATTTAATCTCTTGATTGATACAAACTTGTGCGATAATGGACAGAAACGCTCGTAATAGAGATATATTGAAAGCAGGTTAAACGTCGTCACAGCCTGCGATTTTTCATTAAGCTTGTACACTTATTTAATTAAGTTCAGAAAATAGTAGCGTCGGTAATTTCAATTTGCATGGAATTTCATTTATATCCGTTTTATAACATAATATACACTTATTACGTTAGACGTGATCGATGTCTGGATGAGACATGGCTTTTCTCCTTCAAGCAGCTTGACTTTTGAGAACATAATAAAACTTGTTGTCAATTGGAAACCCCGTTATCCCTGGCCCGGAAGCTTTGTGTATACTACGTCTCATGGATGACGTCTGAAACTAGTAATGGAATTACTTTATTCTGTAAAACAGTTCAATTAATTCCCGGGAATATTAATTTGTATAGTGTATATTCATTTTTGTTTTGTTTTAATTAACTTGATTAAAACTAAATTATGAAATATGGCGTGCTTCTCGACGGAAATCGAGGAGCGGCATCATATTACGTAAGTTCTTACCTTGATAGCTAGTAAATGGCACCACATTTGCTGAAGCATCTGGTTTGATTATGTTGCAATTACTCTGAAAAGCTACAATATATACAATATATAGTAGTTGGAGTCTACTATTATTACAAGCAAGGCTTGTTGCTTTATTGTGATCGTTGTGAGGAAAAAGAAGAAGTAAATTGTTCTTCTTTTTCTTCTTTTCTTCTGATTGTTGTTGTTTTAGCAATACTGGTATATGGCTACCTATTCCACGAAGAACATCTCTAGTAGTCATATGAATTCCGATGCAAAACCTTGACTGGCCATTTAAATCTTTGCTTGTATTTATATTTATATTTCTATATCTCCACTGGAGTCCTAATATGTGTAGTTTTTGATTTCTAGAACTGTTCCCCACTGGGCACGATGGCTGCCAAAGTGGAAATAACATATACACGCGTAGATTTTCAAACCAAAGTCGTATAGAGGAATCTACAAGTCTAAGAACACAAAACTAGCGAATGACGAAACAATTCACAAGAACAAAACAACTGACAATACACTACTTCCTCAAATGATTAAGACAAAGACATGTGTAATTCATGGTATACTAAAGAAAAACAATCACATTCTGTTCCACATGTGGCACCCACCATTCATCATTTCTGTATGAAACCTTATGTCTACAACAGACAAGTTACACTGATACCACATGAGATAATCTCTGTAACAGTTTTATTGTATTTATCCACAAGATCAATATATTTGCCTTGAAAATTTGAATGTTAAGGCTGATCAGTGTTCTACAAACTCTTTGTCCAAAAGGTTTAAATGAAAAAAGACATACAGTTTTTTTAAAAAGTTCGCATACGTATGGCCTCGGCATATCGAAAGAGCCGGGAATAAATCCCTCATAGGTAGGATATATTGGGAGACTGCAGCAAAGATGTGGAAAACGCTCTCCGCAAATTTCCGTCGTGTGTGTAATAAATCAAGTAGTCGCATAAGGTACAAACTGCCACAGCCTAAAGTTGATCAAAGATTATGATCTTGATATCAGTGAACAGTTACTGTAATAGGACCAACAAATACCATATTTGATAATAAATTTTACTCCCACGTAGAGAGACAAATTAAACGTGATTGACCCATTCACGCCAGGTACAATAATTCGTTGACAAATAGAATAACAAGGCAATTGTTACATAATAAAAAAGGAAATACTAATAATAAAGGAATTGTACCTAAATAAATTATGGTGGACGTAAAATAAATTGACAAATATCTACAAATATGAACACTTTCTCGAATAAATAGGTTTTTAAATTAGTTTTAAATGAATTAAAAAACGTTAGGACTGTTTTCCAACATAGTTTAGCAGTCTATTCCGTACGCTTTATGCACAAATAGAGAATGCCTTGTCAATATGGGTAGTTTATCTCGATCTAGAAACAACCAGAAGATGACCTAGACGAGATAAAAATGGAACGTATCAACTAACACAAACAACATAATTATAAACTTAACCCTATATATAAGTAGTAAAGGTATAAAATCAAATGCGGCGTGATATGCTCATACTTCCTGCAACCAGTAACCGCGGAATTTGACGTTTGGTACGGGGCTCCAGCAAGGTTGTAACAATAATTTCAGTATTTTTTTAGACAAAAAAAATTACCTACTCTTAGAGGAAGCCATGAATGACAATTTGCTAACGTCGCTAACATGATTTGTTTAATTTGTTTTCTGTTATTATTGTTATGCTATATGTTCCATTCTTTCTGATTTTTCTTTTCAATAGACAGGGTATGGTCACCTTTGCCTTTTTTCTTAATTTCACATCTTGCAGTAAACTCACGATTACGAGTAAGACATCAACCTGACTTTCGGTTGCCTCATCCAAGGAATACTCTTGCGCCGGAACAACTTCTCTCTGGTAATTATGCCACTCTCTGACTGCTGGAATTCGATCTTTCATAAAATAAACACATGCATATGTCTATTGTACGCAATTAGTTGTATTTGTATAAATATTTTATTCCTTGAAAGTCAAGCTACCTATCAATTTCTGCTTAGATTTACTTAATGATTGCTGTTTAACTTTCAACAACATCCTCACCTAACTAAATCACGTGGATCAGACTATACATTGATTTATCAATTACATTCGGAAATTTGAGTATAATGCTGTTAATAAAAAACATTCTATGACGTGTGTTACAACATCCCGACAATTAAAATGTAAATTTATGCAGATATATTATTTGGCAGTGATTGCTAGGATGTAATCACACAGTACGTAAAGCTAGAGATGTTGACTACATCCCTCTTTACTTTATGGCCATATATTATACACTATAATCCACTCGTAACAATAAAAGAGAAAGTTCCTAGCGGCCATGCAAATGCACATGCGTAGATGTAATAAAATAAGAAAATATTGAAAGAAGATACAATGTTCCTTCTCGGCTTTCAGCTAGAATTAGTTCGTAGTCGATTTAAAATTGCTGAATTTGAGGGTCAACATATAAACCAGCTTCAACAACTTTGTAATATATAAATTTAGGTTCATATCCATTATTAAAAATATATTGACAGGGATGGGAGAACTACGATGATGAGTAATTATCCTTTCGAGAAACCTCACTTATCGTTTGACTGAAAAAGTCACATTTCATTATAGTGCAATTGAATGGCGTTAGCGTTTGACCAAAATAACACAGTTATTTTATAAACGAAGCGTCGGTTGTTACATTACTGTTGCATCAATTAAATTAAGTTAACTGCTGATGGCCAAGGTGAAAATCAAGTGGCATCTAATGTTACAGAGATCACGGAAACAGTGGACGCGACGACGGTAGAGACGTCTCGCATAGCTCTCTCGCTCTCTCAACGAGATATTAGCGGCCATTTGCAAATAAGATATATACATAATACTACACCATTCAGTCCTCGAAAAGAAAAGCAGATGCGAAACAAAGTCTACGATTGAAACGTGTGAAAAGCGTAACGCCAAACACATATTTCACCTACATTTTTGGTCATGCTATCCAAAAATATAAAAATGTCAAACGTGTATTTACATCTCTGTAAAGTTAAAGCCGGGAGCAAAAAAGAAGAAACGTGCAACTAAACCTTTCTTAGCTAGCAGGACGTAAAAACGTAAAACCAGAATCCCATAGTGTCATTTTTAATATGACTAAGATCAGATTGTCTATATCGAGCTTCGTTGCAATACTATATACGTTTAAATCAAACACACTCCCCGAAAATTAATAAAAAAAACAGGTTAAATCAGATAACATAAAACATGTTGCCCAATTACATAAAGATTATTATCGTAGTGTAATTTAAAACCCAGTCAATATTTTCTAATAGTTGCGCTTTAAAAAGTCTCACGTGGCTAGGTTAATAAATATAAATGAAACAAGTAGGACATATTTATTATTATATGTTTATGATAAGATATTGAAATAATTTAACATCTACGCCGGGGGTTAGCAAAATCAAAAGGTCGTTTCGACTCTTATCAAACTTCGCGAAACAACGGTGTCAATAATAAGCATGTCACATTTACTGGATTATTTATTTTGAGAAAACGGAATTTTGATTTATTGAACTTAGTATAACTGTTGATAGAGTTTTAATCTACATTAATTATTTGCACAGACGTGTAATGTCACTAAGCAGCACAGGTATCAAGCCAAGTTTGAAATAGTGAAAATATGTAACACTTGTTACGACCGATAAATATGATATACAAGTGGTAGAGATATCGTGATTTATTTATTTATTTAATTAATTAATGTATTCGTATGTACTGCATTAAAACTGCTACTCCCAGCCTTAGCCCTTCCTGTACAAATGCTAATTGTGAAAAGCTATATGACTGTAAAATCACATTATTAAGAATTGATGCTATTCTCATCGCACTAAAAGTATCACTTAAGTTTACCCGCAGCAATCCAAAATTGATGAACATTCATAATTTATAGTAGGGTGATTAAATGGAAGATACATGTCTGAATATAAAAAAACAATGCAATAGTCACTAAAAATAACGTAGTAAACTGTGAACAGACAGGGGACGTTGTACGCTACCTGGATCGTATTCATTAATCCCAGGTGTAAGACTGGCATTATCAAAGTGTCAGTCTGAGAGTCTCACATTAACAATAACTAAAGCCACAGTAGGGTATAGCTAACATTTTCTGGAAGTTAATATCTTTATTTTATCGTTTTGTAGAATATCGATTAAAGCACTTTTTCGGATGTGAAAATGACGCCATATCACGATATTACGATAATCGACACGCAACTTCAAGTTAAAGTGATATGTGAACACCAAATTATCAAATCTGAGTCGTGATAAGTATCCCTTCTGACATTAATGCCAGCCTCGACATTTGTTAAAAAATTACTTAGTTAGGCCTAATTACCGATACTAGTTTTGTCATTTGTATGCCACGACAATTGAACAACTCGCATGCAAAACGCGTTATTCGATAAACCCTCCATCAAATGAAAATTAAACAAAACAAAACAATAAACCAATCGCATTCAGTATGGAATGGACATACTGTAGTAAGCCTATGCTCATAAATAAAGCTTACCTAAATATAAAACAAAAATCATTTTTTTATTAACAAATACACATGTTTGTTAATAAAATATCAATATATAATGAGTAAATATCATTAATTTTGAATAAACATTTTGTCCTCAACATGAAATAAATCATTAATTTCGTTTTCTTCAACATTGTCAATTGCAGAATATGTAATCGTGGGTTCACTCTCATCAATCTGGTTCAAAGGTTTAAACAACATATAGAGAACGGAAATAATGTCATGACATGCCTTGAATGTGCCAACGTGACCAATTTGATCCAATCACTAATGTGAGCGTCGCTTGATAGACCAGCATCGTCAACTGAAAATCAATATTGTGATCACGTGACACAAGGCCTCTCAACTCACTGCCGTTTTTTTTCTTTGTTTGGTTATGCCACGCCGAAATGGCGAATTAAAAAACAAATATAAAATACCATTCATGAACGCGGTTGACATAGCAACCAGACCCACAATACACTCAACACATTACGCAATTCATAGGATACATTGCAAATACCATCAGGGACCTGTCAGAATTATTATACGTCTGGATATCTTTTTTGTGTGTATGCGTGTATTTTTTCGGGCAGGTGTTATTACGTTGTATTTCTTAGTATTGTCGGGTTCCCATTCCCCGCTTGATTGAATATACTCAATGCGGCAAAAATAAAAACCGGGGAACAAGAAATGCGCTAAGAGCCCTCCAGCTGATACAGTCGACAGAAAAGATTTCAAATGCCACCTTTGTTAGTCGATCGCAAATCACATATTGCCTGTAAGCGCTTTGCAGTGGAGCCTTAAGATTATATATTCACGATATTGATAAATGTGAATCACCCACATCCCAACACATTAATATTTCCCCCATCAGGAGCTCGCTGCGTTGCTAGACAATCCTAGCCACGGCGTTACCATAGCAGCTTTTGACGTGGTTGTTTGGGAGTTGATAATTGGAGGATAAACATCATTGCCACACACACATGCGTTGAGTTGTCCAATCGTTAACAATCGTACGTGTCGATCATCACGGTACGTAGTACAATTTTCTTTACATCTCTGTGAATATATACCACGAGCGTTTAACCAGAACGTTGTAGGTACTCCCACGACAACAAAATACAGCCGGGCATATGGACAGAGAATATCTTCGACCAACAAAGAACTATTGCACTTACCGAGCTACGAACGTGAACTACCCACGCATGTAATTATCTCTGTTTGAGCTTGACAAGTCTAGACGTCACGTTGGTTACGTAACTATCTGGAGAACGGAGATTTTGAGACGAACTTGTTCAACCAATTCAACCCACGCAAATTTCCAAGCACGGCCAAAAAAGAGGTACTTCAAAAGTGGTCTAACAATCGGTGACTGCATGCTTATTCAACGTTCAGGGTAAGTTATGTAGTTTCCTACGCGTGGTGCATACAAATATGTGCACATAAGTTTACACGCAACATTTCTATCCCTAAAGCATATTTCATACACGTGTATCTCATATGCTAGATTGACCAATTGCGTACGATTATGGCTGTGGCACTACAACATAGAGGAACAACATATACCAAAATATAGCAATGGCAAACTATACTGACATATTTCAATACACTTGAACAATGTGACTATATAAACATGATCGCATAACACAGAATCATTTACTGATACCGGGACGAATGCATACCATATGGGATTATATTCGACCCAAACTTATGCGTTCATGTACGACTCAGTGTTTAGACAGAGGACGGACCAGCTGTGGGCGCGAACTCCAATTTAACGGAATTACACTTCAGGGCTCTTTAGTACGGCCGACCGGCTGATTGTATCATTTAATTAGTCTCCGTGGATGTGTTAGTACGATTATGTTCAGCGCTCCCCGGCGAGGTCATTAATGTTTTAAGTTTTAAGCTTTGGCGAATCTTTTGATTTACTTGGGGATCGGTTGCTGTATGTTGGCTTTGTACCTCGTGGGTGATGCGGTTTTCTCTAGTGAGTAAATCACGTAATCGTTACGGTAGGTTGATATTCACACCTGTAAATGATCGTGTAGGGAACAACTCAGTCTTGCTATAGAGTATTCGTATACTTATTCACGTATTTTACGTATTGCCTTTTTGTCGCGTTAGTGTCACCACCAACTTCAACAACAACAGCAACAACATTGGCACTATCGCCAGTATCATCGTTATCACCGTTATCACGCATATATAAGTGTAGTATATTGTTTGAATTGTGAAGCAGAACATATTCATCAAATCTCTATGAAATTCATTAACATCTTTGTCACAAAATAAAACAAAATATGGTCAGAACCCAAATTGATCTGTTATACACAGAAACATGACATGTCGATACGTGTGTACTTAGTATTGATTGACTGTATCAATTACCCATATGTTGTGTTACTACAAACAATATTACAACGTCCGCTCTGTGAGCCGAGTCTGTGAGTGTGCCAATACATTTGGGTTGTCAAATAATAGGTCGAATTCACAAATTATTTAATAGTGAGAAAATTGTGTTTGATGGCTCCAAGAAACAACATGATGCCCGGCCAATTACCCCATATAATTGTAACAACCAGTGCAAGTAGCTCTGACACAAATATATATGTTATGTACATCGTAAACTCATATTGTTTACTGACCATGTTTTGTAGGGCAAACTCTGCAAGACTTAATAAGGAGATGAGAAACATGATAATCACGTGATTATGTCAACGGCTGCAACCATTGGCTGTTGACATGTTTACCTTGCCACGCCTTAGAATTGAATCTGCAATGTAATTGAGTTGAGTTGACAGCCCGCATCATCGCTGTCAGTTGGCATAGGGATAAATATTGATGTGTAAGAAACTGATGTGTATTTCATTTGGTCGCCCAGTACCTCTACTGTGAGAGCGTTGTCTTACAAGCGAGTCACGTTTCCACGTTTACGACTCTCTTACGTACTAGTATTGCTAATATTGGAAACGATTTCAGTCATGCGAATGTCCTGTGAATTGCACGGAATGTTCATAACGCTATAGGCTGGGAGGCGGTATCTCGTCGTATGTTTTTGTATCTACCTTCGTTACAAAAAACTGCTCACAAAAAATCAAAGCGCTAGATTCACAAAAAGTAAAACCAGATTTAAATCCCCTTGATCTATGAAATCGATTGTCAAGCAATCCGTCAGACAAACATTGGTACAACACATTGAAAACGGTTAAATGATGTTTAGGTTGGTGTAATATTATTCTAGATAACTTCTTAACATTTGATATCCTGCTTCCATCTTAATTACAGTGAATATTGTCACTGACAGTTATTGAGAGAAAACGTGTCTTTTTATCAACGCGTGTGTGCGCGAACGAGAACGGGGTCATGGATCATTTGTTAGTTGACAAGATAAACAGAGTGTGTGGGAAGGGGAGTGAGTGAGTGTGCGTGTGAATAACTCCTTCACGATTCAAGATTCCTCCTGCAGAGAACACTGACTGTTAACGTAATGGTGTAAGTCGATGAGTTGCTATGCATGACACGTATTGGTAAATAATCAAAACATTATTGTTGGCAGTAAAATGAATGGATACATACTACGCTAACTGAAGGGTAATATACACAAACATCAAAAGACATATGGCGCATTCATCCAATCCAATGTCCCGCAATCAGTATGCTGGAATCAGTGAAGTAAGAAACCGTGTTTTTCAATACAAGTTTCATACAACCAGCTTCGAGTCTTTCTAATATAAAATGATTAGCCAACTGAGTGGAATGCGTTCCAAATAATATTGAATAACCCGTCCAACCGTGTCGGTGTTTCATATACTTATTTATACAACCTACGTGCGCATGAATTCCCCTTGTAGCGGCGCAGTTTTTGGATTCTGAACACGCACTGGTGTTGGGATTGATGCGTTCGCGCATTCGTTAAGTTAATAAAAAGAAATGTTTGTGCGTAAACGGTATGTTGGTAATCAGTGTTTCTGTCCGTGTTTTAAAGATGTGACGCAATTACCATCTAACGCAGACATTAAATTACATTGATTTATTGACACTGTTAATGTTTTTTGATGTTAAAATGTGTGGGTAACGTTGGAGTGAATGGATTGATTGCTACTAACTTGTATTGATTAATATTGAGTCTGGTGTGAGCAGCTTGTTGAGCGCAATTACACGAATGTAGAGGCCGTTTTACCACAGGCAATTCTTGAAGAAACGCCCCGAGCACCGCATGCGGCAACACGATGACACCAATTTTGTACAAATTCAATCGAACTTATTAGAGTTGTAAAGAGAGAACAAATGTACACGTTGTGTGTATGTGTTCGGTGTTTGTTTGCATATGGGATGTTGTATTGTAATAATACATGAGGTGTGTATATATGTAATGCAATGTCACTGCGGTTGTAACATCCAATTCGTTCCCAACTAACATTCCGAATACTACATGTCAAATTGAAACTACGCTTGAAGAATTGCTTCTTCAACATAATCAATATGCTGCAGTGTTTGATTGACAATATTTGTGGGAGAATTTTTTTCTAATTCCAATGATAGCTAATTTTGCTTCCAAGCTGAAAGATTCATTTGTTTATACTTATTTCATCTATTTTATCACAGCCTGTTCAACAACAAAAGATTCATCGAAGCCTTGATGATGTACTATCCATCTGCGATCGCACAGTTTGTTATTACAGCTCTATAATATATGCAGCCACATTTTATCTTATTCGTATTTAGAAAATTCGAGTTCAATTATTTATTTTCTAAGTATTGCTGTAATTTCCGTGACCTTTTGATATCGGGTCATGTAGCGTTTTGTTAAGAAGTTTTTTTTCCAGATATCATGAGCTGGTGGACAACACTCTATATAAAGATGATCTCAAAGTCATGTCAATAATCTGATAAACACCATGTCCCATTTACAACTGAGATTTATATGTCAGTAGAGAAGGTAGTGATCATCTTATGACTAGTACATCATTCTTTTATCAGCGTAATCATGCTCTCCCTTGTGTTTGTGCACCGCTGTGTTTTTTTAGACGTGTAATTCTTATATACGTATTACAACTGATGGCTTCAAATGGGGAAAATTAAAACTCACAAAATGGCATCCTGCAAATAAAATAGTACGTGCTTGCCGCGAAGATAAAATACATTTTACTCTATAATCTCATAGTTAGTTAAGAATCCACGCGTCGCGCATTCGACGAGTTCAGAAAGATACGTGTGTGCGTTCTGGACCCAGGGAACTAGATTAACGTGTGAATTGCTTGCCCTGGGCTCAATCGCAATTACGTTACTGTGAAATCCTTGCCTTTCAGCTGCCCGAGACCGCTGAACAATTCGATTCATATTCCCAGGGCACATATTTCGATGATTAAATGTCTGTCAGCTAAACAACCAACTGTACGCATGATTAAGGAATATATCATCAATATGAGGGCGCTCATCAGACATTCAAACTTCGAGAGAATTACTTAAAAGGTCGCGTTTTTTGTATAACGATATTTCACGTACTGTGCATTGAATCCGAGTCCAGTGCAGTGCAGAACGTAAGCATTGAACAAAGGTCCAATAGAGCAGCTTGATATATCAGTAAGTCATTTTAAATATTCCGCGTCATTTTTCTCTATGTGTACCCTTGTTATTGTACTCCATTAATAGACTCCCACTAATCCCGACTACAGATATCATTCAGCATACAGTTCATTTTTACACGAGCTCCAATGAATACAATGCTACATGGTGTCGCACCTGAAAAACAGTTCAACCAAGTCGAGACACCACTGAAAGTGCAGCGACTACCGCACCACCTTCACAAATACATGATCCTATACTCAATAGTTATTTTTTGGGAATTAACTTGTCATGCAACGATACACATGCTTTTTGTTCTCATGATTTAACTGCTGTTTGTCAGCTTATTAAAGGGAGTTATGATCTATTTATTATTGAGAACTGTTTGGATCGTAACTAGACATGATACGTTATCGTTTGTTATAACCCGTATTTCCCTTTCGCACATCGTTCGACAATGCACATATAGTTATCAAGTGGTTATTTCCCGGCATTCATCTTTGAATGCTATTATAATACAATGTATATCAAACGCTATTATATCTGACAGTTAATGACATTGAAGTTTACTGTTGTCTCTAGTGACACTGTTGTGCGCAAACTACAAGTGCAAGTGCCCACAACACGTACATCGTTTCAATTCAGTATACAATCGCTATAATTATGTCATGACAACACATGAACAGTGAGCGTGATACTAAAATATTCATGTCAACATAATTATACGGTTGTGTATGTGTATAGTTGACTGACCAATCGTTACAGTGTTGACGTATACTTATCTGAATATATATGCATAAATTAACTATTGGGAACAATTAAATATACATCTGAAAAACTGGTGGTTACAAATTTGGATCATTGTTCGAGACATGGACTTGTTCTACAAGAAGTGTTTTTTCGTATTAGATTAAACCATTTGAACAGATTATTGTACTTAGTATCCAGACATTCATAGTTATACAATTAAACGGTGATGAGTGCCAGTGTATATATCTAATATATTCCATGACTGCGCCAATTTAATGTCACGGCCAGGAACTGTTGCACTACAGTGTGCTAATTCATATAAGGGTATACGTATGTGTACAAACGAGTTATGCTAAAATGAATAGTTTCATTCGTTTTTGTATTTATTTACAGATTTGAAACTCACCGTGATAAAATAAAATATACTATCATATACATAAATAGACGTTTGTAACCTCGCCCATACCCTGATTCACGAGTACACAGGTTCGCAATCTTGCAAATTGTTTTATCAGTTCACATACCCAATATTTAGCTATGTAACTGCCCGTTTGACTTCGATAATCCACTTGGCAATTTCATTCCGTTCCGTACAGAAAAGTAAAACCATTAAAAAAAACAATATCACCTTGATCACGCCTCATCACGTGACATGGGGGGGGGCAATGTTCTACGTTATAGAATCCACAGATAACCATATCCGTGCTGGAAGTTTATCTGCACCATATGGCATTTATATACATCTAAATTAGGTTATATAACCGTTTGTTATTGAACAAAAATTCTCATTTTATCGATTAACGTACACGCCTATGACTTGTTCCATGTCCATATTTTGTTTAAAAGAACAGCATTGCATGCATCATGTGAAGTACATTTAAGCATTTATCATATTTTCGAGACGATTAAAAGAGTAAACAATTATTTGTATGAATATATATTGTAACTTGTATGCGGTACAACACAATATGGTAGACTGTACGAAAGTGCATTTTTTTACATCGTCGCAATAATAGCAAAATAACATGGCACTAAAATTAGAACATTAATATTCGTACCAAATAGTGATCATATAGTACAGTTTGTGGTGTACAACTAATTACATTTTAATCACTTTTATTTGACTAGCGATTACACATATAGTGATAAAAATAAAACACGTTCTTTTTGTCATGTATATTTATTTCGTTACAGTCTCGTTTGTACACAATATGCATAATGTAGCTTGAATCTCTCTTGAAAATCTACGGAACACTTTTAAAGGTTGTATTCACTAATGGTGATATTACGCTTGTGACAACCGATATGACAATGAGAGGGAATAGAAGCGTAATACGTTTTATAACGATATAATCAAGACACTATTTAACGACATAATAGTTCCCATCGCTGCAATAAGAGTTAAAAGAGGGAAACGATTGCGAAGTAATATATAGACAAACCGGTTACTTCGCAGTTTAACTGTTTTTGAGACATTAGCAAATTACTCGCACAAAAGCACGAACAAATGCATGTTCAATTTAACGTAATCTGCCATTTTATCAACCCAATTATCCATGTAACAGATCGAGATACCTTTATAAATTATCATTATTTTCTGTTATCTAAAACAATCGCATAGGAAATCGCTTAGAAGTTGATGAAACACGGGGTTGTTTCCATGGTTTTCCAAATAAGTAGTAGGTATATTTATGGCAACAACTATTCAACAAAACAGGAACGTATAGTACTGACATAAGCAAATGAAATATGAATCATCGCTATAATGGCATTCTCGTTTCTGGGGACTAAGGTTTTTTTCCCAGTGATGTCCGGGCATTACTAGCCTTCTGTCTTTCTTCCGCGAGACACATTGTGATTAAAAAAATTTAACGAATAATAAATTAGATATTCTTCCTAAGACGAACACAATATATATGTTATCAACCCTGTGTCCTAAGCGTGTCTTCGTATATTGAAACATTTGTTTATTTTGTTGACAAAAAAGTAAGTTAATAATTTGACCAATATAGCTGGCTTGCAATACACTGAAATATCGATTTGGGTTATCTTTATTTTTCATCTTAAAACATACGTATATGTATATGTATATGTATACAAAATGTACAGAATCTTCCAAGATACAGTAGTGGCGAGGCGGTAACATATTAAACTGACCTTGGTTGGGAAAGAAGCGATCAGCACCAACATAATAAATATGTAATTTCACTGTACCTAGCGTTATACATACATCTCTCTAACTAAGCGCGACTCGTTTCCATGGTTTCTTTTTAAAAATGAGAATACAGCCCACCTGTAATGATAGAAATATGCATTTGAAAGCTGATCACGTATCCCAGAGCAGTGAACCAGTCAATCCACGGGAGCGACGTAAACCTCTTACGCATGGGATCGACTTGATTGCACTTGGAAATAACATTTATTTTAACACTTGTGTAAATAAAAAAAGTGTCCTTTACAATTGAAATTGTTAGTTTAGTATGTAACGTATGATGTACAACACAACACACTATAATGTAATGTTGAAACGCACAACTGGTGTGACGTCTGTAGTTGTTGTATTCGATGTTCACATGCTATTCGAAACAACATTTCGATTATTTCTAAATTGCTTTTAATAATTAGAAATTACACATCACGTGTAAATGACGAATTTGAAAACAATGTGTTTTTTTTACGCTTCAAGAAACAAATGTGCCTCGAGATTCTATGTACTGTTTCTTAGGTTGTTGATTCTGTTTCTCCGCCCCTGCTTCATATATCCGACGTCGTTACTCGGACATGCTTGGAACGAAGCTGTATGTATAACTACACGAGATAATATGCATATCAATTAGTTTTCGAGTTCGATGACATCTGACCTAATGGTGGCAATTTGTGTTCTACAAACAATGTCTATGCAACATATTGTTTCCCGGATATGTCTCATATGATATGATAGCATTCTTTTACTTTTTCTTTTTCATGCGATCTCTTCCGGTTCATGTGACTTTTATACGGACGTAATGACGGTAAATTATCAAATTTCATTCGAACTTAGTAATAGATCATAGATGATATGTAACTTTTTTTAGTTTGATTTGCGTTTTTGATTCAAAATGGCTCCCTGGTGGCCCTGTTCCACTTTCATGTATTCATTAAATTGAAGGATTTGCTAATGACTACAACAGATTGATTTAATATTATTGCATGACATTTTTACTGCAGGCTTTTTTACCGATGTCTTAGTGATATATGTGAATTCAATATAGAAGACAATACAATACATTATTTAGTTCCGTATGTGGATGATGTGTACCACTATGTACAGATACTTCAGGTGCACAAACACACGAGATGATTCTGGTGATTCGTGGATAACACGTCGCTCTAAATTCATTCCATTCAGTACTATTCGCTATTTTATTCAACATCCGACCCGCTAAAAGTGGTACACGCTAACAGCGAGGCATGCAGCGAAGAATGTAAAGTTAAGATGATCAAACAAAAATGTTGAATGCACGCGCATAAAAGCGCCGGTTCAATCGACCACAAATCGACATACTTGGCATTTTAGCACAAACATATTGACTACACCCATTGCCCTGTGTGTGCGTGGAACATTTGATGACTAACTGCAGGTGTATTGGATTTTTACCCATATTGTATATACAAATAATAGCCTAGACCTTGTGGAAATGTAATCAAATTTCCGTTGTGTATGTAACTTATCACGAGATGTGATTGATGCAAGTTATTTAAACAAGGCGCTTACTGTTTAAAATCATGTTTGTTGCACATAACATTTAATGTTAAGCATTTAAGTAAACCAACTGTCGATCAATTAATTCATAATGCATCGCGGCAAATATAGAATTCAAATAATCGAATCTGAATTCGATTTTTGGAGTTGGGGGAATAATTACGGGATGTCCTAATCTCGTTGCACATATCCCAATACATGATGTTCGTTTCACAGGTTACAGGACGGTGGTCGTAACGCAGAGCGTTTTCGACTTCAATGCACACAAACAACGTATTTGACCCTCGCTGTATAAGTGGCGTCGCAACACCCGTCGCCATTCAATAAGAGAAATTTGATTTGTTGGTATTTTTTTAAATGTTGATCAAAACTTGTATGCTTAATAGGATAATATGGCTGTCTGGTCTACAGTTAATACATATATCTTTAAAAAAAATTCTAATTGGGGGAACCAACATTTTGGCGGGAAAAATTATGGCGCTAAAAAGATTAAAATGTAATATTCATGGTCGAAGGTTTTGATTTTCTGCTTTTGAATAACGAATGCATGTTATTTCTCAGAATGGAGGATATACTAGTATGTTGTCGGCAGACGTGTACTATGTGAAGATTATGCGATTTAACATGCCTTTTTTGTAAGGGATCGGTGTAAATGCGTCGTCCTTAACGCAATAAGTGGTTTACACACACAGTGATTCTAAGAATAGCTATTTGTTCACTCAATTAAAACAGCCGAGTGTCTGACGCAACGCTTCCTTTTAGTATCACAATTGATATAAAGAGTCTTTGATGTGTATTTTTATATCGCTATACGAATGCTGATAATGGACATTGATTGCATTTTTATGCAAATCTACGTACTTAT
The DNA here is from genome assembly GCF_978046115.1 of Saccoglossus kowalevskii. NCBI lineage: Eukaryota > Metazoa > Hemichordata > Enteropneusta > Harrimaniidae > Saccoglossus > Saccoglossus kowalevskii. The sequence continues at coordinate 29,440,389 of NC_140653.1, read as the reverse complement.
TCTGTAACTGTATAAAACTGAGATGCAATCGATTGCAATATAGGTATTTATACTGCGTTTAGATAACAAACTACAATTGCGAATACAAGAGACAAAACAAACTTGTAGGTAAAATTGCGGTCCATCGAGGGAATTTACCAATCTTGCAGTGGATGTGGAACTTGAAGACTATATCGTGAATTCACAAGCACAGACAAATATCAACTATCTGATACAATCAACTATGTACAATAAAATGAGAGTCTTCATAAAATAAATCTAAAACAGTCCGTAAACACATCACCAGTACCATATTGTCTATTACGCACGTTAATTTAGCGAGATATATACGAGCAAAGCAGAGCTTACAGAAACGCATTACTGGCGTATCTATTACCATTAGGAAAATCGGACATAGAATATACTGGAGAGACAGACGTCAATGCAATTCCATTGTGAGATTAATGCTGCATTGAGGATCAATTATTTTAGATGAATAGCCTCAATCAATCACTAAAACGGGAGCCACAGCTGACTTTACAGATTTTAACGATTTGCAGTGTTATTCTCTTATGCCAACGCGAAGATGTAAAACACAGGCATCACAACACGAATCGCGTATGTTGTATTTTATGCGTATCTGCCGTTGTAAAAAAAGGACACTAGAATGTTATTTGCGCTTGAGTAATCGAAATCCTATACATATACGTCTTTTCTAAACACATTGCAAAATAAAAGAGAAAATTACACTTTGGGGCAAGTATGAGCTGAAAGTCCAACATTCAACTGCGCTTACATGCTGATTACAATTGTAAACGCGAATATTATAGTAAGGCCACCAGGTTATATATTTACTGGAGTTGTCACATGTGGGGAATTCTAAAATCAAATTAAAATTAATATTAGTCAAATAAGAGAATGACGACACCTAAAACTCCCTTGTGTTAGTACTTTTATTTCGTATTAGTTATTCAATCTGCCAAACCAGTAAACAGCTGTATCGAACGGAGTTTCTTATTCAATGCCATATTATATTCAGCAGATAATATAAGACGTTTTAAAATTCAATTTTACATTTTGAAGTGTAATAAGCAGCTGTCGCTTGTATAACAAAGAATAGATGAATATAAGGAATATAGAGGGCGGTACTTACATCGGGTTATCCAGTGCATATGAAATGTTGGCGTAACCTTTACTCATTGTCAATCATAATTTCCTGTTCTGTATCACACACATCATTACGAATCCTAATTGAGAATATGTTTTTGTGAAGCGACAATGCATTTAAATTGTGAATCAATAGTATTGAGCAGATTGTCATGTGCTACTTAACACGGAAAGATGACAGATGAAAGTTTGTTTTGATCATAAACATTGGTGGTTATAAATAAATAAATAAATAAATAAATAAATAAATAAATAAATAAATAAATAAATAAATAAATAAATAAATAAATAAATAAATAAATAAATAAATAAATAAATAAATAAATAAATAAATAAATAAATAAATAAATAAATAAATAGATAGATAGATAAATAGATAAATAGATAAATAAATAAATAAATAAATAAATAAATAAATAAATAAATAAATAAATAAATAAATAAATAAATAAATAAATAAATAAATAAATAAATAAATAAATAAATAAATGTGTGTGGCGTGGCAATATAAAACACACAATTCTATAAATATAAGTACTAAATATAAAGAGAACAAACAAACAAATAAATAGAAATAATTCTATCCTTGGGGCATTCCGAAATGTAATTAGGCAACAATGTAACAATTACGGGCTAGCACAATCTTCGACTAAATATACGATTGTCTAGAGGGTTGACCACTTAGTATACTGCGTAAGGTCACATAGTGGCATGCACCTATTCAATGAGTTATAGTTTTTGTTCGTACCGTATAAGGTAAACACAAAGGACAAAGATAACCGCACTAGCGTATTCTCCGTATTAGGCGACATACATGTCTTCGTTTGTTTCCTTTGTCGTAATGTATTCAATCGACCTAAGGGTTAATTTACTCCAGTGAATGAATCGTTTACGTGACGAAAGATACATATAACTTACACTATGTATCATTGTGCTGTTGGATTCTGTATTAATTGTATAGTTTAGCCACCAGCTGCTGCCGAATTAACAAAATGAATTGATGCATTACTGATTATAAAATTAAATATGAGAGTCTGGGCCCGTGAGATAAAGATGCTGTCAATCTTAATTGTATTCACTTATTTTCATTATAAATACAAACGAAACAACGCGACATAGTATTATGATAACTGAAGCGTTGATTAGAGTATACATTTGTAATTAAGAGTATATCACATCATCAAAGTTACGCAACTTATGTTAGATAAACACGTACATGTACAGATAATAGTTTTTGCAGTTTTATTGTTGTTCTGGAATTTGTCGCGATCGTGACGCAGAAAGCACTAATGAATGTAAAAAAAACAAAACTCACATTGGGATTGAGAGATGTGTGCAAGAAACGGTTAGGTAACGCTTTTGTCTAAAAGGTGTGGTTCCGGTTTTCAAGAGTGAGGCTATCATGATGATGACGTCACTTTCCTCATGGCGGTGTTTTGTTAATTGCAGCATCGCCATGATCTCTCCATGTTTTTCGTTACTCTGTGCGTATTCTAGGAAGTTATTTAGTAAATGAAATTGATAGACAAGAAATTGATAGACATTGTCAATCCATGTCCGTATTTTTTTATGTTGATTACGACTTTTTTGCACGAAAAAACGGTGTTATTTGTGTGAATTTAATTGACCTTTCGACGTTGTGACATTGCGTTACCCTTTTGTGACCTTTTATTTTATTTACGTTTATCGATATCTTATCCCACTTCTTCGCGATTATTTGAGTGTAGTTGATATTGAATCGGTATATCAACTCAATTGGTAAATACAATTTTCATTGATGTGGTAAATCGGTCCACTTCGGATTGTCTTTTTTTATTACAAGAAACAAAATGGCGCCTAGGATTTATTATTGTTGCGTATAAACGTCGCTTATAACAAATAATTCAATATCGAAATACCTAAACCCTCAAAGAAGCTACCATTCCTGTTTAATTTCAGGAAAGTGTTGATAATTAAATTATAATGATCATCGAGATCTTTCTAATTTCTAACGAGCTTAGTTGAGTAAAATGGCGACACCGAACGGCAGACAAGCTGCTGTTCGATCTGACCATGCCATTTCGAGACCTTTTTATACTTTTAATTATTATGTGGCCTCGTGTATGTGTTAGTTTTACCCTTTCAAACTTTGTGGATGTGTCTTTCAGGTTAATAGTACATATCGCAATGTTTAATTTTAATTCCATATTGTATGCTAGCTGTAATATCTCTATATTCCGTTTCATTAATGAAGTCCTACATTTGCTGATCAAAAGCTATACACAACATGCCCCATGGCAAAAATAAAAAAAGAAGTTTCTCCATGTGTCCTCTAGACCCACTGTAACTTTTATATTCATTTTTACACACCGGGCAAGTGAAAATGAATTTCAGTAACGCAGATCCTGCTGTGAACTATTTATGTCTTCTGCGTTATTATCTAAACCACGGTGCCCCCATTATTTAAACGACGGCGCATACGCAGCATTATTCTGCAGGGTACTGTGGGTAAAATTGCGTCGCCCTTCAGACTTCCGGGTACAGGAGCGATTAGAATTAAAAAGATAAACATCGAAACGCGCATGTAGGCGATATAATTAGCAGCGTTTCCTCACTAGTTGTTGAGGGACTGTGTATACACCAATGAAAGTTTTTACTCAAGACATTTGGTAGGCGCCACTGTATCGTTTCCAATTGGTCGAACAAATATTCTACTTGTGGGTCTTTGCGATACACGGGGAATGATTTCAACGATATGTTACCTATTCACTATATATATGTATTATATATATTACCACACTACGATAGAAAGCCTATGTAAGTGTACAATTCATCAACCGTCAACACCTTGAATTATGAGTAGGTGTTCACTACAAGGACAGACTATATTGATACTCTTGTGATAAATCGTCCCAAGCTAATTTACTGAAAAACATTACATCATTCAAATTTATCGTTTGTGCTAGATTACTAACATCAAACCGGTAATTGGTTACGCTACAGGTATTCAAATACTCAGTATTAAGGCTTTATGTTTATGTTTGCACGACCACATCAGGATTGCAAACACCTTGTTTTTTGGCAACTACTGGGGGATACTTGATAGCTAGTATAAACTACAAGCTTCTGCATTTATCAACCATGCATTGGAAAAAAATAGAAACAGCATTGTAGACATTTGAAATTGAACGCTGCACTCAGTTAAAGAAACCCAAAATTCCAAGACCACAACAGAATATGCAATAAATAAACGTAGAATACAAAAGAGCAAGCAAAAATACAAGCAAATGGCAAACACAAAAACAAATAAATAAAATGATGTCGAAAACTCTACAATGTGAAGTTAGGTGAAACAGTTCAAGATGCATTGCTGTTACTAGGACAGTTGTACTGAAGTCTATGTTGTCAGTGTCCCGACATGGTCGTCTGATTTGTGTCAGATTTCTAGTCAGTTTTTTTCTGATAACGAACATTCTGAAAACAGGTGTGGAATAGAATTAGTCATATTTTAACTCCGAGAACGATCTAAGGCTCTTAATATCGTGTCACAAATAAAAAATGTCTGGAGTAGATATCTGATCAGCGGAATGATATCATTGCATTAGGTGACATTAAAGGGACCTCACGAAGCTCATACGTCACCATGGCAATCGGCTGAAACATTCCAATACTTACATCAAGATAATTAAACATGCATGATATTGGTTTCTAAATCTGATCGGTCGCGGGGTATATCAAGCACGCCCTCATACACCAAGCTTCGCCATAGAACATTTGAATTGATTGCTATATTCATAGTTCTTGAATGTTGACATCTTGTTTCAAACGGCAAACGTGAGTGATTTGCATTACTATTCTTGCCAAACGTGAACGGCTCACCATCTATATGTGTTTTTGGTAATCTGTGAATGTCTGTATAAAAAGATCAACTCTCCAAACATGAGAGAGTGTCAACAGTAAACACGATCAATCATTCTGTGAATTAAATTCCTTACTTAATCCAGTTTAGTGACAGCTTATCAGCTCTAGCACGGATGTGTGTGAAGCCTTTTAATATAATAAAATCAGTTGAGTATATTAAACTATAATGAATATAAAAGGTGGATATCAACTTTCGTGTGTGTCAGGAATTGTGCCCAGGATATGTATATTCGAAGATATATTTAAAGGATTATATAGAGGTCTTTATTGATATTTTATTGACGAATCCCAGCATGATGGTTATCTTCCCAGGATGCATCTCACGTATTGCGTATTGATTGTCGTAGAGAAAGCTAAAACCGGAATGTTATGTGTGTACTAGAATTGTTTGTTGTGGAATCTGCAAAAACACCTAGCATAGATTCAGAATAATAAACTTTTACAATAGTTGACTTGGGGACTTATTCCACATTTTCCAATATAATGTCAGCTCGAATACGATACAATTGCTCATGCTTTAAGAAGTATGAAGATACTTTCTATCAAATGAGTATGTGGTCTTTCTAGTCGATTCTAGTATCAAATGGTTGACTATCACTGTTACGTGGATCGACACGAGTCTTACTGCTATACACAAGCGCCAATAATAAATTATGCACGTTCTGTAAAAGTTGCAGATGCCGACGTATTTCTTTGCAATTCCTTTGGATCAAATTCCCGCACCCACCCATAATTATAGGTGTCCAATAGCAGCATGTGCAATTAAACAGGGCGCGATAGGTTTGGGAATAGGTCCTTGAGGATCTCCCATCTATGCTTTTTTTTCGAAGACGAAAGTGTGTATTCCATTTCGTACAGGGCGCCATGTTGGTGTTACTACTAAAAATAGATTGTATATAACTGGAATGAAGGTGCGCCCAAAAACTTCCCGTATACATACACTTTTGTTCTGCCATAGGTTTTCTTACACTACTACTTTGCTATGTGACGTGCATATTTATATATGCATTTGGGAGAGACTGGTTATATGTGTTATTAACTGCGACGATAGTCTTCTTGTGATAGCAGACACTATAATGTTAATCTGCCATATTTCAAAATTAATTACCAATTATTTAATTCACTTTTATCTGTTTGCTACAATATTTGCCGAATACGACTGAGAGTCAGTAAGACATTGGTCCCTAGACTTTAAATTGATCGGGGTAACTTTTAACTGGGGAAAAATATACGAGAAAAATTTAATTCTGTTCATTTCCTTCTAAAACAGTTGATTGCATTTAGCCAGTGTCACCGACCAGAAAATCAATAACATTTTGCTATTTTGGGATAACAGCTTTCCGCGACTCGGTGAATTATCTAGTCTGGTGGGAAGTTTCAACTTACCTGATTTTTTATGCCACGCCAGGCTCGAAAATTGGTCGACAACTATGATAAACGTTACGTCATACGCAAGTCATATTTATTCGTTTCATCTTTCAACCGATCAAAGACAGCCGATCGGGAAAATAGCGCATATTATATACAATAAAAGTTACCAATTACTCAGGGAGTCTTCGTGACATGAATTCTGTATTGTGGCCGGTGTTAATGTATCTACCCGTCAATACTTCATAACGTGTTTCCGCTCTGTTGAATTAAAGTTATATTCATAAATTCACCCAATAAATTCGAGAAACGATTAAAACAGATTACAAGGTTGTTTTTCATCCGAAAAACAGAACCGTGATTCACGATGGTTTCATTAAGTATCAGAATGTTGAATTATTGAGATACGGCATCTCGACGTGTAGTGTGAAATATATGAATAACTGTGCGGAGTGCATCTCTCGTCGATTTATCAAAAAGCCATGTTGTGTTAGTGAGTGTATGTACTGTGACATAGTGTATTAACCAGTGTAGGTGTGAACAATCTTTTTTTGCAATAAAATTAGTTCTAGCGTAGCCTGGGCAAAACAATATTAATATTATTGTCAGTACAAATGACCTGCATGATACTGTACGTTGTGTGTGTATGCGCGTGGACCCAGCTCTGTGGCTGCATTTTTCCACTGACCACATGTAGTTAACTTTCATTGCCCTTACTCTGATCACTGATTACTATCAACACAAACGGTGGCGCAAAATAATACCAAAAAACACAACGACAACACAAGATTGTAAAGCCTCCATTTGACGTCATCGATACCTCGAAAACAGATTAAAACTTCGCGAACTGTAACTCACAGTTTAAGTTTGAGGCTATATGAGTTACTGTGCAAGACATATATACAGACATGACCATGCAATTTACACGACGTATTTGTGCAATGCATACAGTTTCGAGACGGTTAACTACTTGACATGCGACTTGTAGTGGTACATAGACTCGCCGTTCTTAAATGAAATTAACTACTGACAATGTATACAATTCCCTGATAGATTGGGGTAATCAAAATACGTATGTCTACAGCGTGTTTAGAAAACAGTCTTCTTAAGTGGTGGTGTCGGCGTACTTGACGGTATGAGAATAAGAGACTAGTAATGCTTGCGGTGGATTTTCACCTAAATATAAATGTCGACAACAAGTCAAGTCCTTTTTTGGTATTTACATGGTAATCGGCTCATAGGATGCATTACAGAGCAGTTTGAAATTCACGGGCCCTTATCTACAGTTGTTCGTTTTTGTGTATTTTAAATCTATCTGGTGCATCCCTTGTTACTTAACAAGGAGTACGAGAGCTATGTAGTCGTGTTTCAAATACATACACAACTATGACATCTGCTTTTTCTTCATTTTACTATTATAGCATTGTTCGAAATATTGAAGATATATTTCTGTATATATATATATATCTTTCTGTAATTCTAGGTTCGGAAATTTCAGTCAAACGTTTTGAAGTTCACAACTCGCGACTTGTGGAACATTATTGAGAGTTTATTTTAGTGGTAAAAAAAGACAAATAGAATTTCTCTTGAAGGAATTTGAGTATTGTATAATTTAGAGGTATGATTTGAGGTTAGCCAGTTAACAATTACGACTTGGTTTGCATATCATTCACACCTAATGACACTGTTACAGTACGTAACCCAACGTGAGAGCTACGCAGTAATAACGGCGTTGTTTATTCAATATCAAGAACCTTTTTGTGTGGACCTTTCATTGTATGGCAGGTATAACCAGATACGTAATTTTGAATTCAACTGGCAATAAATAAGTAGAAATTCGCTTGACAAATGCAGCCATATGGTCACGTGACCCGAAAATTGTTGTGGAGTTGCTTTACGGTGACTTAGTTATGAAAACAACAAAGAATTCCAAAAAATACTGTTTGTAAGATGAATAAGAAAACACCAAATTAGAGTAAAATTCGATAAGATAAGAAATAAAATAATCAATTATGCCAATAAAAATTAATGAAAATCCTTTTGACTGTGATGAGCACATGCGTTATTTCAACAAGAACAAAAGCAAACGGGAGTTCTCTAGGGATGAGTTCTAAAATGCATGCTTGTCAAACCGAGAATAAAAACGAAAGTGATTGGAAAACATACTATTACTTTTTATGGAAATGGCTTTTTAATTAGGTGATGTATGTAAGCAATTTACATAGTGCCGAATAATCATTATTCAATCGTAGGATACATTGAGATTTATTCGAACCCTCCTAACAATGCACGGATATCTCAGGTTAAAGATCACCTACACCTAATCATATAAACTGGACATATATAACGCCGTTGACAACAATCCAGCTTAATACCCATAATTTACTATTTGTTAATCACGACCTCTATCTGATCATTTTTATAGCGAGCGCAGCGAGAGCGGCCGACTCCAGCTCGCGAAACAAGTTATATAGATAACATGTGTGTATATATGATAGAAGGCTATGGACGATACCTATATATCCGAATAGTTTGAAAACTACGCATTTCCGGTCAATAGCATCCAGAAATTCTGTAAAGGGGGCACTCCTATTGACGTGGCCGAAGTGACTTGAGCCTAAATCCGCGTGTGTTTTTGTGAGTTGTTTCACCAATTTTGCGAAGCGAAAAGGCTCATTGATGATAACACATCTTCAAAATGTTGTTCAATGATAAGGCAATCGTTTTTTTTTTCTAAGGCCAGACTTTTATTATCCCTTGTTTCGCGAACCCAAAAATGAAATAAAAATAAAATTTTATTTCAGCGTGATTTCTCGCGCCCGCCGACTTGTAAGCGCAAAACAATGCTAAAAAAATATTATTTTTATCTTAATTGTTTTTACCACCCGCCGCATAACAAATCCAAGTTGCATTTTCGTGGGAGTATCATGATCAAAGTACCGAAGTCTCGCGCAGATGAGAAACAAGGTTATACATGGAACAAAATTTTATTTCATTTCTTCTCTCGGATCAATGATCTCACTTACAATTCTTTGAGAATCATACAAATCTAATGGAAAAAAAGAATTAATTTTATTTTTTTCCGCCCTCCTCAAAAAGTTGCCTTATAAAAACTCGAGAAACAAGGAATAAAACAAGTCTGGCCTTTAAACAGGCTGAAAATAGTTGAACATTGAATCGTGGGTGTCGCCATCTTGAATCTCGCTCAACTCGCCCGTGAACTAATAAACCAATTACTAGTATATAACTTCAACATTTCATGCTCTTCGACGTTTTGTAAGGTTATGTCAGTTCTATTCTTAGTAAATCAATAAACTACTGGGCCGCGCTCGCTCGACAGACATTGCCTGCTACGTGTTATATATATTACAATATGTATAGATAATACGACATGAAAACGTGCACCGTGCATGGTGTCCGCTCCTACATTCTTTTATATTTAAATAGTTTTTATTTTTTTCCACGCAGTAATAATTCTTAGATTAACAACAACATCCACAAACTAAAAAAAAACCTGACTGAGATGCGGGATATTGAGTCGTTTTCCATTTTAAAGGGTGGTGGTCGTCGCGCTGCGCATGTGCGACATTTGTTTGTAATAAACATTGATTGTCCAATAATCCAATGCGCTCCTCTAATGGAAATCACAAGTATGAGGTTTGATTTGCACTAATTGACGACGGTGACTCATTCGATACCTTCCAATCACCTAAAAAATACCTAATTAAAGCTTGGTAACGTTTCAATTTGTACTCGATGACTGCGCAACAGTCAAAGTCGCCATCTTTGTTTATATGAGACCCATATATCTCGCTCATGCGTGGCACGACGACTACCGCCCTTTAAACTCTCCTACATATCAACTGAATTATCACTGTGTTAGCAAATTGTCTGTCAATATTAAGCCTGTCATACATCTATATAAACTGAAGGAGACACTCCACTTTACGTGTGTCAATGATTCCTAATAATATACTGCAATGCTTGGATATACTCGGACTATCTATTCAATACATATCATTGCGGAGCAGGTACGCGCTTTTCAGGTCGACCGCCATGTTTGTTTGTAACACATTTTCTCCACTTCATTCAACAAATATTATTTGAAATATAGAGGGGAGTGAGGATCTTGATGTTGTTGTTGTCATCTGTTTATCAGTAATCAGTATAGGTTAACGAACAGAATTTTGACCTACTCGTATGTTGAACGCCCACATGATGAATGGTGTATTGCCAGGGTTAGTTGCAGTCATCATCTTCGTCTACTCCCTGTGGTTCCTAGGCTTGAATAAATGCAATAAACGCGTGACGCACTCGATACCTATACACAGTCGTCGGTGAAAAGGTCATGTACACAAAGAAGCGCGTTTGTAAGCCCGTGTAAAATGTCAATGAATATCAACCCTTCGTTTTCAGACGCACTCATTTATGTTTGCAGACGAAAGAAATTCAACAGTTACGGTATGGATTTTACGTGCGAGGGACGAGGAGCATCCGGTACATAATCGAATATTCTTCAATAACTGCCGTTAGCTTAATATTTGATAGGGCTTTAGGTTTGAAGCTTAGCACTTAATCATTGTATGCATAAAAATAATCAAACTGTGTTTTCATCGAAGTTCGAAGGCATGCCACCAATTAGGCATACTTCATACGTCATTAATAGTTTTGGTTGTTCGTTTGTAATTTTCTCCAATTATGTTCGAATGTAAGACTATTCACAACATCACTGTTCTTACACATTACCTAGATATAGGGTATACAGACGGGAGTGATTGTCCATATTGCATCAGAACGTTTTTGCGCATGTGCTCAAGAAAATAATAAATATAGAAATAATATTTCTTTTAGTAAACGGAATCTGAAAAAGAACTTATGATTACTGGCGCTACAGTAATCGCACGGTTTGTTAAACCGTTGAAAGCGTTGTGGTTATATTGCTTGTTTATTCAACACGATAGGCGCAATATGAATAAATCATTGTACGCATTCGGTAGTTTCAAGTCAGTGTATAGCAAATGTTGGACAGCGTATGACGCATTCGTATCAGCGTTTTGACAATTGCTCGATATTGCTTTCGAGTCATATGTATAATAACGATATATCCGACCGATGCTGTGAGAATGGCAAATACTGGGAATGATATATATGATAAATAATGTTATGGTATTTTTTTCAAAGAGGAGGCAATTACATTAGATGATATCTTGTTTTCAATCTATGTAAATACACTATTCAAATGTGTTAGTGACACAAATCTCGAGTTTAGGCCGTTTTCTACCGTTGACTGTTAGCAACCACCGCCTTCAAGAATCGGCCATTGTCAACAATGCGCCAGGCAGCGTTGCGCAAGAAGAGTCGCAGTAGGAATGAGATTTATTGTAGAAATAGCTTTATATTAAAAAAATAAGGAATTTTAATTAAGTGCGCAACACGAGCGATGAATACTTTCTGATGGTGCGAACGGACCGACCATAGAGGAATTGTCGCACTGATCATCATTATCACCATAATCAGCAGTAAACATTCGCAGTTACACATCGTTGTCTTGACAACATGCGATATTTTGTTTCTGTTGAAATACATTACTGAGCCCAACTAAATCACGATATAGACAAGCAACTGATATATTATGTAAGTGTAGTCGTGGATTAATAGAAATACCTTATTTGCAACGTGCTTAAATGTCACGCTGTACTCCATTTGACAAAAAAGCTAATGATAATATTTGTACTCATACTTAAAGTTTTTTAGTTTCGAAATAAAATGTTAATCATGCCATAGACAATTAGTGTACTCCAAATGAACACGAGGACATAATGTAGATGTACTTATTCTGAGAATGAATGAATGAATGAATATAACATACACAACATACGTATGCAATTCGAACGACCATTAATGTCCTATAATGATTCATATTCTCTATTCTAGCGTTTTGAGTAAAACAAGATTTGTCATTATCGTAGTTAATTGTTTTCACTTGGGCAGTGCCTTTCTAAATTCTCCTTAAAAATGTGTCTCACTTACAATATGACTACTTCGTGAAACTGACAAACAAAATACGGATAATTAGCTACATGCTTTTATTTATTTGCTGTATTTTATTAACAAACATGTTAGAATAAAAGATAATACGACCATAGTATTGAACATATCGTGTATGTTTTTTTTCTCTGTATCTAGTAATGCAAGCTAACAATACAGCGATGAACATCATGTTTTATTCAGTCAGTTTAGCTGTGATTAACCGAAATGAAACTCTAAAATGCGTGTGTCAATACAAACAAGTGTGATATGTTTTAAGTGTTAAATTGAATTGTTGTGACGTATGTTTCCTTGATCAAACTACAGATAAGGTACGTCCTTCAGACAGTCACGCTAAAAAATGTTAAATTATTGCCAATGTTGTTTGGGCGATTGTTAGAAAAAATTATGTAGGTACGTAATCTCACATCTAAGATCATAACCACGTAACCACGGTTACTAAACACCGTGACGCAACATAGCCCTGAGACCTAGTCGTATTCTGTCCCAAATGACCAATGTTACATATCTAAAGATAACACTTTCCACATTGCGTAACACGCAACACATTGTTCAAACATCCTTCATCGAGTGACGGACTTTGATAAGAATCTCACGTTTACACACATTAATCTACAAAAACGTTTCGTATTGTGGGCTTTGGTAAACATGCATTGAGAGTAAAAGTAGGAAAATACAAAAACTCTTTGAATGAACTTTAGATCGATGAACAGTTTCTTTTTGTCACACAAAAGACACTTATATGTTTCATAAAAAACGTGCTGTTATGATAATAGATACTAGATGGCGGATTTTTTTAATTTTAAGTGATTAAATAACAATTATATCAAACTGAGCGTAAAATTAAAGAATCAACATAGTCCGTTTGTTTCTGTTGTGTACATAAGTCGTCGAATAAATCTTGAAATTGAACATGATAAATACTTGGGTTGGGAACCTTGATGCAACTTCACATCGTTTAATCGGTTTAAACATTTAGAAGTCATAAACAACAAAATGTTGTCCATGTTTGTAAATACGAACATTACGTAACACACATTGCGCACATTATAAATTCATGAACACCAACCAACTATTAACTCTTTCAGTGCCAAAGTCACGTGTTTTTACACAATATAAAGCGATATTTCGATGAGATAGTTATGTCTATGTTGTTCAAAATTTAAAAAAAATAACTATATGCAAAATATGCAAAACGTTTACAACAATGTTGGCGGTATAAATCATGGCGTTCCCAGAGTTATGTTGGTAATTCAATGTATAAGTATTAGAAAAACCACCTGACTCCAAATCGATTTGGAACCCATCTCTGAACTTATAGAATAAAAAAAACATATAAAAGCTTGAGCTTGAATAGCATCCCGTTAATCTCTCACAGTGATCACGTGCGATTATCTGATGAATATTAAACATGAATACATTTGTGAACTGACGAGTAGTCTGTAGAGAAGCGACAACGGTTCAGCATTGCTATTCATCGTGCTCCACAGATGTATGTTCTATTCATTGGAAAGGCAGGTATGTGTGCCAAACAGCTGATGTACGTACGATACGTTGTTCTCCTTTCAGCGACCTCATTGGCATGTAGGCAATTCTGTATAACTTTCCTTATGTTATAGTGGAGATGTATATACATACCTTTATTGTAACGTATATATGTATATTGCGTTGTGTTTTACTTTAAGTTTTTACTATTGTTACATAACGTAAAAAGTGTGTCTAATGGCTATATCATCTTCCAAATGGTATCGTATAGATAGATTCATTAGTCTGCTCACGTAACCGTTTCAGATGTCATTTCTATGCCTCTCTTATAAAATTCCACTTCCATGTCTCTCAATAATTCATGTACCCGTTCATCTTTGTCTTACGGTGTACATCACCCTCCTATCCGCGCGATGTTCAAGCTTTTAAATTCAGTTTAGCGGTCTCGATTGATGTCTGATTTTTTACATTACGGTGACGGTGGTTTCCTGCAATTTAAAGAACACACTGAAAATTGAACGTCGGATAGCTGCTTTGATGCTTTCCAAGAATTGGACTAAAACTATTGTTTAAAAAACAGTAATTTAACGTGTGTATGATCAGCCACCAAGTTTCCTCGGTTTGTTAAACTGGTCTAAAGGTTTAACAATTCATACACAATAAGTACTATGCTTTGCAGCAAGGTGATCCGGTCACATCTGCGACGAGTAATACAAGAATCGATGCTTTGCCTGTGGGTGAATGTTACTGTTTGTTTCATTTTAAATCGGTAACACAACTAATACATTATTTTGAACAGAATTACAGTCAATCGCGTGAAACTGTTACCAGAATATTGTATTATCGGCACAAACCCCTGTATCTCTATCAACATTAATCTTCAGATTTGGCATTTTAATTTTACGTCTACAGATCTAGAAAGATAGCCCCAATTAGTTTTAGATTCAGCCGATCGTGTAGACGGAACCGAATGTGGTCATTACAAGAACTTCGAGACACAATGTAAACACCCATGTGATGATGGATGGCGAAGGATTGAAGAAAATGATGATTGTAACTGAAAGTACAGCGGTTCTTATTGAATAGCATGTTTACTTTAAACCTCACTTGTTATATATACGCATTCGATCAATGCAACATTTATTTTCAAAGTACTGTGATAATAATCTGAAATATTCGCCATGAATCGTCCACTCCTTCAGGCAAAATTAGGCTATGTGATCTAATTATAAGAATGTGCGACAGCCGGACAGTTTGAACGATCGTTTCAATAAGATTGAATAGGATTCTGGAGTATAGTAAAGTAAATCTATTACGTATGTTGCTCATTTTAAAACAAATCATATACAATATGTTTGCGGAAATTTGAAAATTTGTTTTCAATGGAATAGAGGTTCTGTTTCATAATCATCAGACTGAATTTGTAATCCAGTTATTATATTCCGTTGTTGTGCATTCATTCCATATGTTGCCAATATTCAAATCGCCGGCCACGCTATGCAGTGTTGTATCTTTCTAGCGTAGTTTATTTCTGAATCCTCCCTATAATATGTAAATAACAATGCAAAGAATATTACGTAATGTTGTCGTTCATCTTTATCTCTATGTTGAATCGTGTACAATTTGAGACAGTTACATTGTGTTCAATTGACAATATCACGTGCTCAAAATAATACGATATGATACCTCAATCGTACAATTCATGTGTAGGACATTTTATCTTCACCAGTGCGTATGGGATGAAGTAATTTGTATACAACAAACACATTTAAAAATAAATTAAATAATGACACTTGTTAAAAAAATATTATAAAAATATAAATTTGTAATTGCATAATACTTGTTTATGGCTGTTCTATCCACGATGATGTCGCATATCATTATGCCTATACAATTAGCGATTCCGGTCGGTAACCTTGTATCACAACTCTGATTGTCATCACTGGAGAAAACGGTTATGATGTATATCAGTCGCATTGTGACATTTAGTGTAAAATACCATCTCTGGCATGTGTACGATGACATTTGCGATAAACGTTAACCGCTGCAAAGATTATTACGTGGTTTATCGTTATCACGATGCGATGCGATAATTTCAAATCGTTAAGGTATAATTGTTGTTGTGCATAACGATGTTTTGTTTTTGTTTTGTTTGTTTTCTAATTCAAGCTCGGTCATATGATGTAACTTATTTATATATTTGATTGGTGTTCTTGACGTCATGTTTCATTTACGTGGCATTCCACCCTTACATATGTGAATTATATATATTTAACTATTATGTGTTTAATATGGTTAGATGTAAACAAAATCTAATCAAATTCATCTTTTGTAAAAAAATTTAAAAAAAAACAGGTGTATCTCGATCTACAAATTACTTTTCAAAAATTTGAACCATTACGTAATACATATTATGACTTGCAACGAGAAGCATTCAAAGACATAAATAATGTAAGAGTTCTCGAGTGAACAAAATGAAGAAGCTCGTAAGAAAGCAAGAGATTGTTATGAACTGGCTCAGAGCGTGAAAGTTGGGATTGGTGGATTATGCTTCCCGATCGATCAACTGACTGGGATTGGATTCAGAATATTAAAGATGCGCTTTCGTTTGATTGAATACTATTTTCTCAGTCGAATGGTTTCTAATTGATAAAGATGGTACTTCGTTCCAGCAGATTGATTTATTTATATTTTTTTGTTCAATGTTGACAAAGTTTGACTTTTGCATAATGGATTTAGGACTTGTCTTATATGATCAAACCGAATTCAGACAATTAATGTTGCCACAACTAAGCAACGGAAAGTATGTATTTATTGTGAGAAACTATCGCGAATTAAACAGTGGAAGAACCCGAGGCAAAATGATGTCTGCGAACCAGCCAACCATTTTCACCAAAATGATCGATGATAAATTCTTCATATATTGAATGTCCAATCAATATGTACACAATCAATTAGTTGTAACCTTAATACAAAAAACTTAGTAGTAAAAAAGTGTAGGCAAAATCAACTATAGAGCTTCTTATTTGGGGATGCAATGACTAGTTGGGTCAATCATGGCATCAATAATAAACTCTGCCACACTTGTTATTTGGGGATGCAATGACTAGTTGGGTCAATCATGGCATGGCATCATCTGTTTTCGACTAATGAGGGTTAACGCCGATTACAAAAACGTTGGCTGAAATGCGGCCAGCATGACACCTATATAAGGAGTGGCGCTTCTTTCTCGAGCAATGAGGGATGACTAATTCCACAAGACCAGACTACTTACCTATTTGTTATGTGGGTACCACAGGTACAGCTCTTTCACGTTTGTCCATTTACGATGGCTCTAAAATTAACTATAACTGTAATTCCATGTGTTTTTCTTTGAATCCTTTAGCCAGACCATATTGGCAGAGTCTTATCTTTTTCAGTATGTTTCTTACAATTTCTTACAATTTCACGAACGCTGCGTTAAGACTACTCTCAATTTAAAACATTGATATCAAAGCCATATCACAATTGTATAATTGTATGAACAAATTGATATTTACTTCAATTTCAAAGATTTATTAGCCTGACAGTTGAACAGCTTTTATTATGATAGATCAATGTAATAAATCAATGTCATAACTGTCTATATATCATATTATGTGATACAAATGCCGGCAATCTGATTGGTCCAACCAAACAGATTTAAACTTGATATAACAATATTTTCGAATTATTATTCAGAAATATTTTAATTCGAATATTACTAGTACTTTCTGTTTTCGACTAAAACTATCAATATATTTGCATATATTTGCGATGTCATTTCAAATTCCCCCAACCTAAACTCGACATGTGTTTCCCCCATGTCTGGTGGTGAGTTTTCACTCACTGTAAAACGACCACTTTTTGAAATACCTCCAAAACTTGTAATTATGTTACCAATGTACCCCCAAACCAGAAATATATAAATCTCTTAATCGTAATAGGATAAACTAACGGTAATTGGTGTCCATGAACGGCGAATATTTATGCAAATGAGCCAGGAAGCTCCACGATGTCTCTAATACGCCCTCACAAAATACGACCACTGCGTTTAGTGTTTTTCTTCAAGAGGCTGCGAAACGGATATATGGTATAAACAAGATGTAAAATTCGTGACCACACAAATATTAAAGGCTCGATTAAATGAAACTTATTCCCCTAGTTTAATAAATTTGTTATTGAAGAGTCTACCATGCGATATCCTATAGGCGTGATTTATAATTATACAATATATCTAATTTAATTTTAATACATTTGTCTTATTTGGTGGCGCTGTGTGTCATCCTATATTTCGTACAATTATGTACTGATAAAAAACAGTCATACGTTGTTGGTAAAGAAAGTATAATTGCGAAGATCGTTTATTAACTGTAATGAACCAATGTCAAGTTTCCTCTTACATATACTTGTTAATAATAATAATAATAATAATAATAATAATAATAATAATAATAATAATAATAATAATATTAATAATAATAATTGTATATTGCCAATGTTATATAACTATATATGTACTTTTGCAATGTTTGTTTAAAGTATATTATTTATATTAGACATATTCATGACATTATATCATCGGTTATTATACATATACAACAGTACATATTAAACACTAATGATAATTATTCAAACCTGATATTTTCTTTGTGACATTGTAAATGACATTTGCGCGACACCAGGTGCTGCTTAGCACAAGGCAACTTAATCTATTAAGATATGCTATATATAGAAATGTCACTCATAGAATGCTTCTTGTTAATATTTGAAGTTAGTATGCTCCAAGTATTAACTAGCCAGAAGACGCTGTTAGATTGGCTGTTCCCTCACATTTATATTCACTGAATCACGGACTAGAAGCTGGAAACTAGATACCTGGCAGTTTATTAATGATGGCAACATCTAAAGCAGTGTGTTGTTACATTCATCGTTATTGCTGATAAAAAAATGTCCAGGGTTATCAACAATAAAATACGATCAGACGGGATAATGTTTATCGTCTTCTTGTTAGTATTGATTAGTATTGACAGGGTTAAGTGTCACGCGATATGTTTGTCTGTGTACGTCTTCAATTTTGTCATGTTGTTTATCCTCGTTCATATCTAGGTGTATAACAATCACTAGAACTGTTCTTCAAAAAATATAAATATCTATCACATCTGCAAATCGACACGGAACTGTTTAATTTCCACAAAAAAACGCAGAATCCACACACAAAATAAAGTAAGTTTAATAAATGAGGTTAGACAGCCTACGAGTTGTCGGAGTGATCAAATGCGTACAGGTCAGCCTTACATCTTTATAAGATGTGTCTATGTAAGTTTCTCTAAATGTGAAGTATTGCAAGACCGTACTACTTTTGATTGTTGTAAAACCTCGTCATGCTTTGTGTCGGCGTTCCTAGCCACTGAAGCACGTGTAAAGCAAGTTGATTTCACACATCGGCGTTCTTTACTTCCACTTAACCTTCAGTTCCCTCGTTCAAGAGGACAGCTTGCGCAATATCATGCTTGTACCATCAATAATAATGAAGGTTAAGACAGAAAATGATACGTCTGGGAAAATACTTATTATTAAACATTACTTAAGAAATCAATCGCGAGGAAATAGGGAATCATCAGCGGCAGCTTTGGCGAATTTGATGAACACAAATAAAATACGATGTAAATATATGTATTGGACGAACTAACTCAGTGCTTAGATCACAAAATCAATCAACAACACAAATCTATCATGTAGGCAACAGAGCATAAATACAGCATACACCATTAAGCAACCAACAAATGGATGCGAGTTGTATAAAATGATTGGTGAGATGTGTTCACTCTTTCTAAAACACTGACAATCACTTACTGTGATGTATTCATTTTATCTTTTCCCCACTGATTTGATCATTTATGTTTGTATATCTATTGTCTGTTTTGCGTTTTTAGATTTGTCATTCCCTACTACCTACGGACTTCGAGTTCTATGGTGTTATTTCT
Organism: Saccoglossus kowalevskii; assembly: GCF_978046115.1. Taxonomy (NCBI): domain Eukaryota; kingdom Metazoa; phylum Hemichordata; class Enteropneusta; family Harrimaniidae; genus Saccoglossus; species Saccoglossus kowalevskii. Next base: position 29,420,437 of record NC_140653.1, on the reverse strand, counting down.
ACTTTACGTTGAAGATGTAACAATCCGTTCTAATGTGTCTCGAATGAGACCCGATAATTTATACAGATTGATTTCCGTCCGATTTCTTCTCAGTGCTGTTTTCAATAATTTAAATGTATGTCAAGCAATTGGCATTGAAAGCTCCATAGACTGCTCATAAATAATGAGTGTATAATTGGCATAACGACAATGTCTCTAAGCAAGAATCTACGCTGCGAGTAAATGGTTTCTTCCCAGTTCAGATTTCCTTTTCAAGTCATGTACAGACGCTGGCGCGTCTCAGCCGACATGGAAATAAGCCGCAATTACAGGAAACTATTTCACAATAACGGTGATTCTGACGGATTCTATGATTTGATTACTTTTTTTTTCTTGCAAACGAACAAATTCTTCTTTTATTCGTGACTTACGCTCATGTTTAAGTAGGAAGTAGACTCATCTCAAACGGGTTAGTTATAGAGACACGCCCATCAACGAAATATGATGGTCACAATCGGCACAACCGTATATTCGCAAGATATAACCACACTGGTCACTTGGGAATAAACACCTCAATCTTTAGGCCTTAATGTTCCATTCCGAATGACTGGCTACTTGAAGACAAGGTAAAGTGACTGTCAATATGTTACGAAAAGCAGAAGGAATAATCATTTATTTATTGCGTCTTGAATGGTGGTCCCGATTGATATTTGTGCGAAAAGATCAAAATAAATAATTAATTCTGCTTTTAATAAGTTCAGTATGAGGTTCAGTATAAATATTTAAACTACACGTAGAATTGACCTTTGAATGGCAGTGTTAAGATCTACAAAATGACTACGATGGATATTTGTTCGTCTTCATAGTTTGTGTTCAGGAGACCATACCTTGTAACGAGAAAGTAAGGTTTGTATTTAAATGTACGTAGACAAATTATTGTCAATATTAAAGCTGTGTGATTTACCAATTGGCATGTCTGTGTTACAAGGTAGAAGGTTGCAATTTCCAGTTCCATGAACACATTGTTACATCATTATGAGATGATTGGTCCGTTAGGAAAGCAAATCAGTGATTATGGTGCATTATTGCAATATAATCACTTACATTTGGAGGTCTTCAATATCATGTAATGAGATATAACGAACACAAATTGATACCCCCACCATAAAAATGAAAATGCCATTCTTTTGAATTAGTCATTTGTCTCTGTGATGGCATATACAATTTGCACTAGGCGCATCCGCGTGCTATATTTAGTAATTTTACTGACTGGTATGTTTCTAATCAATATGTTCTTTCGTGTGAGCACTTTAAATGCATTATCTAACAATTGTTAAATATCGATGAATATAAATGTTGAAACATTGCATCACCGCACCGAATTGTGTTCGAAATGAAACCCACTCAACCATTATGATTTACTCAGACAGTACGGCGTCAGTGTAACATTGGTAACATTGTCCCATCATATTCATGTTATATAGTTTGTCGAACACTACATAATTACTGTCTTGTTAAGGAAGTTGCAGATTGGACAGCTGAGTTGTTAATGTGGGACTCAGAAATATATAACACAAAATCCACATGGCCAGCTGTTTGTGTTAATATTATGAAACATACAATTTAACATGTGTGTTTTTTAGATAGATTCTGGTTAGTTCTATGAAATAACTCACAAATGTCTGCTGAAAATATTTCCTCAATTTATTTTCAATTAGCACACAATGCTAACAAACACAACATTTTTTTAATACGGTCTAACAAGAAATATTTCGTGAATGCACTCACAATATGTGATAATCAAAATTTATGGTCTGTACTCCATAGGCATTTACACAATGGAGCACATCAGAAATTGTAACTGTAAATCCCCTTTCATTGCACGCTATTTGGAGGGGACTGTCACTTAATGAAGTGCGTATCTGTTTTACAATTTTTAAAGGCATATTTAAATATGGCTTTACAAATTATGGTGACGCACTTATTGTTGAGCTGTATTGGTTATTTCTACTTTAAACTTTCCACCACTCGAAATTGAAAAATGTTGAGATAGAAGAATTTATTTCAAATCAGTGCAAAACATGATTTTGTCTTAGCTTTCCGTGAAATTTTGCATTTTTTATTCTTGATACATTGTTCGGTGACATTTGTAGTTTCCTAATAACATTATAAACATTACTACTAAAAGCGTGAGGAAAATTACATATAATCTTTCATTTGGTCCGAACTTTTTAATTCGCACACCCACATCGGTAATGAGATTCTCTCATCTGAGTCTCTTTGTTTCCATGTTAGTATATCGTTTACAAAATGTATGGCACTGGAAAGTGCGAATTAAAATGTTGGCTAGATTTACGATACGGTTAAATGGCGATAAATTGTGTTATCTAATTTTGTTCCAGATCACATGGTTTGAAAAAAAAATCTATAGTATTTACATATCTATTCACATTCTATGGCACGGATCTGTGATTCATGTAGCGTCACGCATACCCAAATGATGCATACACTAGCGCAGATAAAACAAAATATCGGTTATATTAGTGCTCGGAGTTCCAATATATATTCTTAGATGTCATTTCGTCAAGTACAGTTTTATACAACACATGCATGCGAGACAGTTCACGCAGCAACTCAGTCAAATATATTTAGTTTGCCTCCAGACAATAAGTCGTCAATATAGTGCTGGAATCCAATCATGTAATATGGATAATAACGCGAGTAAGACATTGTGTAAAAATGAGTCTGCTGAAAATCACACTATCCTAGATAGAGTTTCAGAAACAAGAAGCAGCTGCCATGCTAGTATGCGATTTTCAATTCCACGGATAGCATAGCACATGATGCAGGTGCTTGCGATGATATGACATGATATAATTTCCATTATACTAATTCCATCCAATATTTCTCTCTACGACAATGGATATAATTCCAATGTATACCAATATTCATTCAAATCGTCACTGGGGTATACATGGCTGATGTCGTTCTCCAGTCTAATGAATATAAAAATTTAAATGAATAGTTTTCCCTTTTACAAACTATGAAATTAAATGAGATATTCTATTTTGAGTATTTAATTTTTCAACAATCAAAAGGTTCGGTAGGTGATATTTTCAAGAAAAGATGATCATAGAAACCCATCATCACTGTTGCAGAACTTTCAACAAGACTCAGATTGACATACGACTCGGACTCGAATTTCCCTTACTGATTTGATAATTTTGTGCTATAATATTAATGTTTATTTTCTTGGTCATCGGAATGATATTATTTCCACATTTTGGAACTAAGATGATATTTTATAAAAAAAAAATAGCATACTATTATCCCATGCCTGAATTATTAAATGGGTGTAATAATTGTATTATATGACTACTACACACTAATTTGTTGTGGGATCACACATATGATATTCTTTTTATTTCCCATACCTAGTACAAAGCTTTCAAATATCTAAAATCTAACAATGCATATTCAAAACTTCATTTATAGCGTCTTATTTGCTTCAATGGCCACCGTATCACATATATCATTCAATATTATGCAATAAGATGTATTTTGGAGTCTTCTTTTCATTTAGGATTGATGGAATAGATTGATAACATTATTACTAACGGGGAGGGGTGTCGATTCGTGGATGGCACAAATTAGTACAAATGTGAGTCGTAAGCGTAGTTTCGTAAAATTAATATTTCTCCGTGTTTTGACACTCGAACTTGATCATGTGGATAAAAAGGTTATCACTTGAAATCACCTAATCGTAGACATTTGTGATACTCGTGACGTCATACGTCACTAGTATCAACCAGCTCTGCGAACAAATAATATCACTTGTTAACCTCATAGTTTAATAATCCCGGGGAGCTTACAATAATCTTTTAGTGAATTAGCGCTAATCGGCAAAACAATTAAATTGCAAATAATTTACACAACTAATTGTACCATTAAAATTCTCGCGGCCAAAAAAGAATATTAACATTCAACTAGATAATATATATTCTATGGTTATTGTTACGTTCATTTAATTGGACAATCAATACATATAAAATAATAATATAATAATAACCTAATCCGAACACGACAATCTGTTATATTATCCTTAGGTAAAACATAATATATTTTAACGATCAACATTTGTCGAGACGCTTGGGCTAATCGTCTGGTTATTTGTGAGATAAGGCGATATCCGATACTATCTTGTTGTAGATTACGCGTAGAGACAAATATTATTGATATCATGTCTCAGGGTTTATCTGATACACATTTATCGTTTGTGCAATCTATGTCCTCTGTGGTACATCAATTTTGAATTCCCCGTAGAATTGTAGCACGGTGCTCAATTTGGAGATCAAACACGATTGCTCTTTAAGTTTTTTTCTAACGGCATGATTCAAATTTAACATACCCTGTGAGGACGGATGATATTTTGTTCACAGGTTCCTTCTGATAGAAAATAACATGTACATAATTTGATAATGCTGTTGATTCCATTAGCAACCCTGAAACTATTTAGAGCATGGACAAATCAGTGTGCGTTATTCAGGGCTTATATTCTCCCCACGTTTCTGTTCAGTTAAGTTTGTTTGAAAATCGGAAGTCATTTGATTCAACGCAGATTGCTTTAAAAAATGAATTAATGTGAAGTGAAAACGAATTTGTTTAAGAATGTTAGCATCGTGTCGTTCTTTTGTCGTGACTAGAAAGTCGGATTCGAAACGTACATGATAAAACTAGCCCCTACAATCAAAGACAAACAGCGTTTTTAATTTTTTTTAAACGAGTCTTTTGTAACAAACAAACAATTTTATTTTGTTTTAATTTGTTGTTGCTTTGTGTGTGAAGCTTATATTGCTTTACCAAAACGTGGTGTTTTTCAGAATTTTTTCAACTTAATGATTCGCTTGAACAATGTGCAACACATGACGATATGGCTGCATTAGTGCGACTCAGATTTGCAGTTTGTCCATGTGACTTATATACAACATTGCATAGCCAGGTTGTACGTGCCTTACAAAAACAAATTGTTACATTATAACACAAATAAAACGTGTGTAGGTTTTGTCTGCCCTGTGCCGTTGGCAAACAAAATAACAGATTTGTACAGAAATTAGACAAATATGTATATCATACAAATGTATTTCAATTTCAACGTTTATAAGTATAAATCAGATTGGACAATGTTTATTACAATGTAATACACACATCGTGTATCAGCACATTTGGTCGACCAATACTTAATAACAATATGCGCCCTATCATTGCTGCAGCAGTTAAACACCAGCATTATATAAAGTACAGCAGATATGACAGGGTATTCTAACAGTCGATTTCATTAAGCGAGAGTCGATGCTATTCGGCGCATATTGCTCATGTGCGTAGGTTTTTATTCCGGGCCAAGAGCCGTTCCATCAAGCATGATTTATGAACTCAGCTGCTTAGTTTAATGAAGAAACTTGATTAAAAAAATGAAGAACAATTTAAAAAGAATGATGCCCACACAATGATATCTAGTTTTCAATAAAAATGCGTTTAGACAGAGAGGTAGCACACCAAAATATTCAATTCAATTTATCGATGGTTTAATAACAAACAAAAGTACGTTCATATTAGTAGACCAACACAAGCATGGCACAATACAACAGGGGTGCAGAGTTTTGATAAATCAATCACAAAACTGTTTGAATGTCACGTAAAATATATACGATGCCTTTATTGTTCGGTCTTTTATTCATTCCAATCTCAACAAGGCATTCCATTTCATGGCGCCAGCAGCTAAGAAGTGATTGTAATACCTCGGTTTTAAAGACGGAGGCAGGGAGCCTGCTTTTGTCCTTTCCATTGTCACGATTTCACCTGTCATGATTGGTGTATCACTAAGAAATACACAAATTAATATGATGTGGATGTGTCAGCCCGCGATCATCCCTACGATTTTTAAACACTAAAAGTACGACCAGGTGTTTATTTAATTTAATTGTGTCGACGTCTACAGTGATCCATCTTAGGTAAGGTTTTACACCTGCTTATCAACGACGATAATAATCTACGTACTACACAATTTCTCAAGATTTTCTTTACGGTGCCATATTATTGATATGTCAACAGCTGACCAGGATTCTTCTGAAACTGAAAGCTAAAACAGCTGTGTGTTTGACTTATTGAAAACCCGAAATAAAACTTGGGGTAACTATTTTTGAACTAATCTTAATTTTATGCATTTTGTTTTTCAAATTTCCCTTACAAAATGGTCGGATTTATCGCTAAGTGCATAATGGTTGTTTCTATGGCAACAGGAGTACGCCTTATTTGTAGTTTGTGAGGGTTTTATAAATCCAGTTAGTTGTGGCAATGGTATGTTGCCATTTGGGGGCTGTCAAATCAAGAGAAATCAATAATTCGGGATATTTCCTGTGTTTACTGTTATCAAACTATCTTGAATCTTGAACTTGTTGTGCCCGTGTAATTAGACCAAATGTGACAGTTTATCATTATACGGCGTTAGCTTCCACAAGAAATATACTAAAAGTCAATGCAACTGATTGTAATGCATTGTATAATACTATTGGCTGTGGTATAGCTTCTTCATTGTTAGATTTTACATGTGTACATTACGCTAATTTTTGCCATTGATGACAAAAAAATATCCCAGTATTTCTCTTTTCAGTTTTCTCTTTTTAACGTACCTGACAACACCACCTTACGTAGAATGCGTCACGCTATACCCCTCCCCAGATGAAAATGTTACCTTACCCGGTTCACATGTGTCTGATGTTTTACAGGCACCACGACAATGAGGCATATAACACATTCTATCTACAAATTAATGGCGGACATGTTAAGCCAAAGCAAATGTGGACGAAAATCAAATTTTACATTTCTAAAAAAAGCAGGAGTGAAGGGATGAATTATATACGATTCAGTTTCATTGAAACGCGTCAAAGCAGATAAATAATTCATTCAGCACACATTTTTATGAAACAACAGCCTGATGATATATGAACCTTTTCATATCGCGGTAAAATAGGAACAATAAATAATAAATTGCAAAAAAAATACAGTATTGAAAATGGGGTTTGGTTTCTTATTGACCTAGATTATTTTTACAGTAAAACGCACTTATTATTGAATATTTTCGATTTTAGAAACCTGGTCGATTGCCTTTAATATATTTGTGGTCCATGTCTATCAATGCCGATATGTAATATACATGGTGAAACATGCCTACTGCTTTGTAAACCAGCGACATATGTAGAATTTTAATACAACATGCATTAGGTATATGTATGATCGTATATTTGTCATGGACACACTCACAACATTGCTCAAACACAAATAATTGACCGAGTTTTTATCAATGTACACGTGAAGAAGGTATACTTTCACTGTCTTGTATACACTCGATTTGAAAGTAATGCTGAACAATTATGCGACAGGGGTCATATTTTATGTATCGATTATTCTCAGTATTATAATCATAAACACGGGGTAGAAGCACAGTACGCATTGTTTGTCTTCCATCTTCTAAATGCCATTATTTACGTAATCAATGTTTTTGTATATGTCCTATGGGAGTGTTAGATGAATAGGTTTTACGTCACCAGACATGAGTGATTACCGCCAGTATGCATGCATGTATTCCACAGGTACGTAATAACAAGATGACGTAACAGTCTGTTAATGATTGTATCATGTATCTGAATGTCAGTATAGTGATATGTACAATATACCATATCGCTGATCACATTATGATTTCCGACTGTAATCCAACATTTCTGCTCAACTCAAGGGATATATATATATATATATATCAGTTAAAGATATATATATATATATATCAGTTAAAGGGTTCTTGTTTCGTTACTGATTAAATAGTGCTACTAATTACGCTCCTATGTCAAATCTTTATATCAATGCACGTGTATGTATTAAAGCGAGTTTTAAGGCGCAATCATGTTAACAGAAAGCGATGACAATTCGGAACCCCGCGTTGTATATTAAGAATAAATTGGTGTTCATTCATTTCCTACGTTTAATAATGTGGTCTTCTCAAAATGCTGTTTAGGAATATTAATACAAGCTAAATATAAACACGTCGCAAAGTATATTAATAGTGTGTGTATTGTTAATGAAACGGTGTGTGTTAACTGTCTTCGATTTCGTCGATTACTGCCCTAAATCAAATTTAATAAATTAAGATAGCGAGACTATTATTTGTGTTGAAAATTACGATTTTCACATTTATATATTAATTGATGAAATGCACTATAAACTTTCATGTGATAAAGTCAACATAACATAGAATGTCATGTAAGTTGGTTAAAATGTAGATTTTCTGAAGGGAAGCAAGGCAGCCTCAGTAGTGTTTTCCAAAATCAACAACACTGGTTTAATCTGTGTGCCTATAAGTTTCAAAGATAAACTCAAGACAAAGCAATGTTAGGATGTGTTATCAGTAGCTATCTGACACACAATGAGTGTTTCCAAACATTTGAGTGGTTTGTCCCCGTCCCTGTTTGTTTCACAGATTAGTCATTTGCATATGAATGTGTCAGACACAATCATTGACTTTGGTGTTTTCATATGTCGAATTTATCCAATTATAGCTATCCCATTCCTTTATTTTTTTGGTTTCCAATAGCCTTACAGATTTGGATGTCCCTAAACATGTTAAAGACAGACCTTGACGTGAAAACAAATTGATTGCGCCGATAAACAAGCTTGAAAATATTTGCTGTTACTTCATGGACGTTTTCTAGGAGTTTATGTTTTTCAAAATACAAAGTCTTTAACAAAAAATAACGTATACTTATTGTCGTCGGATTAACACCAAATTTTCACAGCTTTAAGGTGACAGCGAGAGGCACTTGAATGTGTCCAGACAAACTATTTCATTGATTATTTACCAACGAGTTGTGGTTTGAGTTGGGGGCAATGCGACTAAAACAGTAATTGAAATTCAGCATAAATGCGTAATTATTTTTTTTACAGAAAAAGTAATTTTTCACCTTTGATTAAGTAACGCGTCATAGAATGCCAACACACCATTGTAAAGCTTGAAGTCTGGCGATTCTAAAAATATATACTTTCCTGGGTCTATTTGTAGTCATTTGGTCACAATTAAAAGATGAAAACAAGTATGCAAATAATAGTCCCGCTACCTTAATTCGATTTCATTATTTTACGTATATACGTTTTATCTCTGTTCCACGTGAATTGTGTTTAATAGCCTGAACCATATTTAGTGTAACTATATGAGCCAAAATGCATTTCTTTGTGAGTAGAGGCCATCACATGGGCATGTCAGAAAAGATTTTTTTTATCGTTAAGGTCGATCAGTATTTTACGTTCCACCCCACTCTACAGCATCTTAATTGTTGTTTGTAATTTGCGATTTCCAACAGGTCAAAATGTTGTGCTTACCACTGACACGTGGTCACTGACAGTACTTACATTGATTGTAGTTTAGTGAGCAGATTACATTTTCATTTCTAGCAGCACTAATTACACCACAATGTAATGTAACACCGCGTGGTTAATACTTAAATGGATTTGTGCCAATCGGTGTTAAAATTGCAAACATACTCCAGCATTGCATTCTTTTTCGGCTGAGCTTCAAGAATCGTATTCGGTATATTTTGTATTCTGGTTACGGCTCGGATTGCATATCGTATAGATGAATTAAATTGTTAACATTTCTCGGACATTAGAGAGTAGGTAAATATGTCGGGAACACTGGAAACGTTGATTACGACTTTTCCTACTAAAGAATATTCTTTTGAATACAATTATGCTGATTATTTAGTGGTTTCAATAGTGTGGTTACGTTGCGGATATTCCGTATATAATAAGAATATCATTAAAAAAGGTAAGATTGTATATTTAGCGTCTTTTGTCAACAATGTTTTCAGTGACATTTAGGAGACAAATATACTGAACGGAATAGTAAAAGTGTATGAATACGTGTCATCGTTATTGCATGCGTGGGTTTACATATACACCTGATCGATCAATATTTAACGGAATGTATGTTTGAGTAGCTCATAAAAATAACTGCCATAGATTGTTATGGAAAGTGTAACTTGCTGTGTAAAGTAGCCTAAGTTGACAAACCTACCAATGTCGAGATCGTAAAGGCTTTTCCCGAATCCAAGTAGGCTGTTTTTAAGTGTGTAATTACAAACTGTTATCTCTAGGGATATATGTTCTTCCCTTCTTCTGGTAATTTTATCACCTGTGTCGCCAAGACAACTGATTTGCATATTCACAGGGTTCGTTTTAATCGGTAACCTTGTCGCTACGCATCACCGTCTGCCTGTTTTATTATTCATGCGCAAGCTCGGCCTTTCAGACATGTTTCTTTTAACCTGAATATCTCTAGCATATTCACGATCAGACAGCTGTCATCAAGCAACAATGAATAGAATACTATTTTGCTACTGAATTGCGGAACGTCACGTTGATATTGATCTAGGTGGTCATGGGAAACAGGAAACGCGGAATTTCGACTTTGGGGTGCTTGTTAAGACATTGGCCTATGTATGCATCTTCTACATGCCAATATATCCCGGATGAATATGTTATAGTTGTCATAATGTGGAAGGGACTGTTTTGCGTGTTCTAAATTTTCACAAATTTCAGCAGAATGTTATTTTATTTTGTTCTGTGTTAAGGCACGCCATTCTGGGAATTTAAATATTAATTACCCAACGATTATTTATTTATTGAGTTTGTGTTCTAAGACAAATGTTGTAACATCTTTAATGTGTCGATATTGATGGTAGGTCCCATGACACAAATAATCAACATATGTTGTGTGATGGGTATTAATGACTGTTTGTCACGTAAAATAAATCAAGTAGATAAGTTCCATTTATCTCATATTCACATTCCGATGAAAATAAAATTTTATTCTGACGACCCCGCACTGGACAAAGCACACATTCTGAGATGAAAAACGATCATATTCTTGTTAAAAAACCCACTAACCCTGTCATCGATAGAATTTTGTTCATCTGGGTGTAAAGTAAATTTGGTGATTTGGCTTTATGTCAATATAATTAGTGTGTTTTTTTTTGTAATTAATAGACCATTTCTTGCGGGATCCCGCCTTATGCGTGAACTGGAACGGGGAAACAGGGCAGACAAAAGTGGGATTCAACGATGGTCACTTTTGACGATGGTCAATTTTGACGATGGTCAATTTTGACGAATTTGCAATGTTGATGAAGTAAAGGCATCTCTACGTAATATCCCCCTCTTGTAAGATCGGCACTTCGACAATGAGCTATAAAAAAAGAAATGAAAATTAAAAATATAATCTTTCAATCAATTTTTCGCGGCAGACGTTCGGTCCGTGCCTTTCATATATTATGCAAGATCTCGCAGTAAACGAAAACTCACTAATTTGATTCAACAATGTTACCGGTTAGTATAGCTTGTAACAAACCAGGTCTAGAAACAACTTGCCAGCGATCTTATGTGACTATTTTTACCTACGATATCTCAAGTATATTGTTATTACCGCGGGATTGTGTTAAAATGTTCAAGTACCTTAGACACTTTCAGCTTATAAATTGAACTTGAACTCCATTGTATTGGCCTGGAGCTATATCGTTACCCGGGGGTGATGATACTTGACTGATTAATGTTCTATTCATAGCTATACCAAGTCATTCAATATCAATTTCGTATGAAAGTAGATTGCAATCCCAAATGTCCTACGGCGATTATATACCATCTTAAAAAAATGTTTATTGTATTGCTAATTGGTACTACTGAACATCGTTTAGACATTTTCGGTGGTTTATTCTTGTGATTGCAGCGCGCGTTATTTAAACATGAACTTGTCTCGTGATTGTTCTCTTTGACTACCTGTTTCAACTAAATTTACTTAAATTTACGTAATATCAGAATCAGTTCACATTATTTTATATTGTAGTAGTTTTATAAGCAAGCCTATTGGGCACATTTCATAAAAAATGATTCGGAAATCTAGTATTACTATCACGATGTTATCTCATGTTATTGTCACACGAGATCCCGTTTTTTATCATGAGATAACGCTTTATTGTCACGTGTTATAATAAATTATTCTTGCTTTTAAACCGTCCCCAAACTGGTTGTCATATTTCACAAATTGAAAAAATTACGTTTATTTGCACAAATATGCAAAAATACAGTACAGATACAGTATGCATTATACAACCAGAACGTCATGTGCAGTTTTGGGACATGTTGTTTAAAATCAACAAAATCATGAACATACGATAAAACATGCAATTGAACAACTGAGCACCAATGCAAACTATTTCACGTTTTAGGGGTGGAGAAAATAGATCATTTGAGCAGAAACTAGTCGCTTCACTAACTAGCATTAATAATTAGTTAATAAGTTCAGTGTTGAGAATTCTAAATTCAAGATGTTTGCTTCCATACCCGTCATATGTTTTTCACAGGGGAGTAATTTCATACAGAGAAAATCTTGAAACGAAATTTGTACTTTCAAACTAATAATGGTTCAATTGTCGTTAAGGTTTCATGAATAAACGGAAATTATCACATCTTACTGTTGTTAGACATGCTATGATTGGTTTAGACACAGTCAAATGACATTGAATAAAAATGGATATTATATGGTATATTTCCCGTCAAGTGGGTATTATATGGTATATCACATGGGTGACGTCATTTAAACTACTGCGCAACGATACTGCGCATACCAAATTATCGTTCGCTGCATTGCTGCTGTCCTGGTCATTATTGCTTTCGGGAATGCTCTCAAAATTTTGAAGAAATTTTAGCCATCCGAAATAGACAGCGAACTAGCCAGAATGGATATTGAGTAAGACACTCCGTTTTGATAGTTAAGATATTTTTATATGAAGCAAATATGTTCGGCAAACCCGTCACTGACACGTCGGGCAGGCAACAAATAGTGATATTGCTCTCACAAACAAGTGTTTATTTTTTACCCATTATTGATGACCGGACCCCAGTGTAATTATGCCAACATTCCCACACAATCATCCGAAAGACTATCGCGATTATCGTAAAAAAAATCAATGGAAATTGTTACATCTCCCTCGTGTGTATGATGAGAGAAACGAAGTTTATGGTCAATGCAGGGCAATTATCGCACAAATGCACTTTTCCGACAGACAGCACAGTTACGGAGAAATACGGTAATTTCCGTGTTTAATCGTATGTGACGGTATCGCATGGATTATTTGATCACTTTTCAAGATCACATTCGTTGAGCAGTACTAAACATTGATCAATATACTCCATTAATGTTTGTATATTGGTGTTACTCTCATTGTATATAGATTGGACGTTTTCGACTAGGTATCGGTGGCTAGGTATCGTATCGTCATTATTTAGGTATTTCACCGTCGCCTAATTAATAATATAATATAGCCAGACATGCTAAGAGTGTTATTTTATATTAGAACTAGGTTATTTTTGAACTATGATTGGTATAGCACCGAGTCATCAACTACGACACATATGGTGAGCAGATCGTGGAACGGCTTGTACAATAATTGATCTTTCCAAAAGGTCGCCGCCTCGGTTCGTTATTACACGTTTTATCTTTGTCATGGCTCATACAGTGGATCTAACTACCATTATGCTAATTTGCTGATCGCTGCTTGTAATGCGAGTTAAGACCTTTTTTTAAATTACACATAAGGAAACAGAATCGGGTTATTCGGCAGAGACTATGGAATATGGACGTTAAGATCTTATTGAAAATGGCTTTAGATCTTCTCGCTCGTTCTAAGTAAATAAACACAACGACTAGCAGGCTCTTTTCATCTACTCGACGCGTAGTTAACATTTTAAGAATACCTCTCATTGCATAACCTTTTATACGAGAATATTGAATTTTACAAAAATAAAATATTCTCTGCTTCACGCAATGTGTTTTACACGTCAAAGACACGTTGAAGTAGAGAGCTTAAATTTGTGACCTTTTCAACTAATACGCTTTCCTTCTGTCATAGGTCATTAATCTCGGAGACTATCTCATAAAATCCGAGTTGCAGCCGTGCTGTAAGGGTAAACGATCGTTTCTTCTGTTCAGCAGCGGATTACGTCCTGAGTGATCGAATCCGATTCTACAAGAGAAAGGATCAGAGGGAATCATCTTTTGTCCTATGAGCTGGTATTGGATGTCTGCGTGACTAGTAAAGAAAACTACTCTCGTGTTCAAGGTGGGTACTTTATTATTATTAGAAGTTTCACTCGTGTTACCAACTCAAATCGCCCCATTATTCCGGCGTTGCAAATATATTTTGAAAACTAATTCATATTTTTAAAATGGGAAAACGGTGTTCTATTAAGCAATATCTAGCTATATGATTTTCACATCGTTAGTGAAATTGTAAAGTGAAAAAGTCATCAAAACCCTTACGCTGTTATGGTTGTTCCCTATAGGATGACTCCATTGATCGATATAAAACGGTAACATCGTGCCAGATTGGCGTTAGAAAATGCAACACAATCTCCAGTCACTATTCTAAAATGCAGCTGAGTAGATCCTGCCATAGGCTTTAATTCGATGGGTACCACCCATAATGAAGTCGGAAACAAATTCATTTACTTATGTAAAACACGCACTCCCTTATAATATGTTCACGTATATAAATTTTGTTTATAAAATTAGAAATGCGTTTTACTTCATTTGAAGCTCAGATATTCAAACTTCAAGACAAGAGTGTTAATTATTAAATTAAGTGCTAATTGGTGTAATTTTCAGGTAATGGATCATATGGCAGACACTCGCCAAATTAAATCACCCGTTAGTTCTTTATAACTGTCGCAGTGCTTTAACGACGTGATTTTACTGGCCGCTCAGTAAATTCTGCCAAAGCACTGACTATTAAATCATGACTGAAACTCAACGTATCACGAGCTTATAGAAATGATAGTGAAAAAATACCAGAAATACATAGTTAATGTGTTTATTTCTTTATTGAAAATATATATATAGTCAGTAAAATGTATATAGTCGGTATGTATCATGTACGCCACGGTTCGACAGTTGCAATATCAAACTATAGGGATAAAGCTAACAAGTTTCGCAATTGTAGACGCATCATAACGACCACATAATCCTGAGTGTTAAACTCTTCGCGAACACCGCAACACATGAATGTATCTATGCGTGTGACAAAGTGCAGGTACCCCCAACAGCGCAAACAAATCCCCGTCCTTCCGAATAAGCCACAACAGAATGAACATTCATGGAATCTATGGAATGTTTCCGCTGTATTGTGCACTTCATTACGTACCGCAGTTGTAACTATAGTGGGATTTCACTCGTTAAAACTTCATCCTATTGCCGAGTGTGTAATCATTCATCTAACAGCTGGTTTACTTCCATTCTACAAGCATACATCATTTCGCTGTATAACTGTAATGATATCGTGTTTGCATTGAGAATATAGTTTTCCCTCAATGACATAATACTACGTATATTATCTGCATTTTTTTCGGATTGTCGACGTCAATCAATTTTGTCCTTTAACCTTTGGTGAGCATTGCTATATTTTATTAATGGCTCTTTGTGCAAGTAACTGAGTTTGCCTTAATTTGACCGTTTATCTACTTGCCCTATTGGTTTGAGTTATAATGGATATCCAAATGCTATTTATTCAGTTCAAGGTACGTGTTAAACGATCAATATTCATAATATTAAGCCACCATGAGCATAATCCGTGATGATCAGCTGTCTCTGTATGTGTGTTTGATGATTTTGGACATCTTATGTCGACCATCTACTAACATCATCTTTTGAACTCGACCGTAGAATACAGATATATGACGCAGATACATAACGAGATTATATCTACATTGTCGTATCCTGTGCATAGAAATAAATGAGAATGTTTTCTCCATAACAAATAGGGTAATATATTCCAAACGGAGTAACTGAACACGTATGTTTCATGCATATTTGTGTTTTATCAAGTAAAAGCACAATTGTCAAACTAACGTGGGAAAATGAAAGGGATAACTTTCTTTA
This sequence comes from Saccoglossus kowalevskii, assembly GCF_978046115.1. Taxonomy (NCBI): domain Eukaryota; kingdom Metazoa; phylum Hemichordata; class Enteropneusta; family Harrimaniidae; genus Saccoglossus; species Saccoglossus kowalevskii. The sequence continues at coordinate 29,404,428 of NC_140653.1, read as the reverse complement.
GATTATGTAACATAAAACCGATTAAACTGTAAATATAGGAGCATTGTATAACCGAAATTGAAGACTGACTTATTCCCTCTTCTGTCTAGCATTTAAAAGCTGCAGAAAAGTTAGTTAACATTCTAACAGTGCATATTGAATTACCTAACAATCCGTCTCGAAGCATTCGCCCACGGAGGAACACGTCGAGCTAACGACCTCTAAATAATTAACTGACTTTCGAAGCATTATCCTTTCCGGAAGGCTTAGACTATGTTTTTATTATCTTTACTCTGACGAGGCCTACGCTTGTTATAGTGGGTTTTCATACAATGTCAGTATGGAAACAAATTTAATTTCACTCATCAGTACTCCCACCAGTGTGCTAAGCAAAACAAACAACAGGTGTAACGTTGTTTACAGATCTGTGTAACTGCCATGCGCAGGCGCAGAACTTGACGATAACTGGTCATGAGTGCAATTATCCCAATTCTTGATATTTGAAAACCTTTTTCTGGCTAATAGTTTTGAGCATTATTCAGGGGATTGAAACTACTGATCAACAACTCCAATCCAATCGAATTATATATTATTACATATAAAAATATATGTTACCAACCTGCTGTTGTAGAAATAACGTCATATCCAGTTACTACCCCCAGATCATCCAAGTCCAGGAACAAAATAATACGAACGATAAAGTGATCCACAGGAACCAAGCAACCCTGGAATAGCTACCTACACGGCAATAGGTAATCAAAGCATAATGGTCGTTTTATATATGGATATTATATTATCTTTTCTTCGCAATTCACGAGCAATTCCACGAGTTTCGAATAGGAGACACTGCCCATATTGTGAGTATGATAGGTGGTTCAAAGTCACGCGACTAAGAGGCCATGTTGTCTCTGGTGACTGTACATTTATTATAGATAGAAGAGAGGTGGGACATTGCTAACTAGATAACCAAATCAACTAAAGGTAGTTGAATCTGATTTGTCACATTTGACATAGTCAAGCAAAATCCTATGATATAAACTCGATATTTATTTATGTGTGTATAAATCAGACAAAGCAGCTGCAGCTGTGTGGTATTTATGTATCGCTTGTTTTTGCATATATCGGGATATAATCTGACAATGTGTGTATTGTCGATTTCACGTATCTCGTGAATCTTATTTGGTTATTACTTTTTTTAAAATTATTCCAAATCGACTATAAATATGTAAATCGTCTGATCACCGTCATATTAGATTGGAATGTCGACACAATCATATTCGACAAGATTCATCAGATACAAAAACAAAACTCAGACACTGCAGGAATTGTTACTGACAGGCACATGTATTAGGGCATAGTAGTTACACAAATGTCGATACTGGTTCACATTAAATTAGTTTTCAGGAATGTAGTCGGTAGACAAGATGTGTTCAGGCAGTCACTGAGTTTGAATGGTTACCACAATAATTGTAACTCATACTGTGATTAGTTCAGTGGTGTAAGCATAATGCATTTCCTGGCTGATTGGTAAAAAAGCAGTTTGATACCAGTTCATTCACATGTTTTTTTCATACGCAAAGAGGTTGGCATAGAACAGTATCGAACTCATTGGATTGACGCTGAGTGTTTCCGTATGCCCGCTGTAGTGACAATAAATTCTTTACGAGTAAAACCCCATGTTATGCTACTGCTGAAAGAATACATGTTCGGGAAACACTTGAGTTGGCATGTGACCTGTCATTTGAGGCAATACTAGAGAGAACATTAACTCGCATCTGGCTGAATGTGTGTATTCATTTCGCAATATGATTGGCAATGCTACGTTTAGGTTCAGTCACATTCTGGAACTCGGGTGACGACAAATTAAATGCATAAAATGTGTATTTTTTGTTTTGTTTTCATAGTATATAATATCCTTGGCGTATCATTTTGACTCCGTTTTTGTTTGACCGACTTCAATAGCTAGGAATAGTTTATATTACGGGAGAATAAGTAAGTAGTGAATCACCCCCCCCCTTCCCCTCCTCTTCAGCCCGCAAAAATGCATGACAAACAGCACGATAGATCTTATTCTCACATGGACTCCGAGATCTCGGTGAGGGCGAGAGAGTCACGCGACTTGTATTCGCCCCTCCAAATAGTGTTGCCATGGCGACCACTGTTTCCGTGACCTATGTAAACATGGTATTGGCAAACTGGACACAGTGACGGTACAAATAGAATATTGTATTGTATTTATGTACTTAATACATATTGTATTTATGTTCCTGTTTTAACCTGTATTAATAGATAATACACATTATTACGTGTTTTGATTTATTCACTCATTGTCGGTTACTACACTAACGTTATTTCCTACATTTCCAAGTATTTATCCCAATATAATTTAAATAAATCGTGTATTTACGTAAATACAGTTCAATAGCTACTTTTCTGTGTAAACTGCTTAGCTTTTAGAGTAAAGTACATTTCACACGCGCTTGAAATGGATTTGAAGTGTTAAAACCATGTGGTATGGTGACAAGTGATAAATGTACTGAGGGAAAAGTCGTACCGCTAATAAATCTTCGTTCGTGAAAGATCGCATCTTAATCGGAAACATGACGGCATAAAATATTAAGAAAATATTGGAGTAAGAAGAGAGGTTTAAAAAGGCCAAACAGATGGCCAGGTTTTGCTGACTCTAATAAAAAATACAACAACGTTCAGATGCATAACAAAGGTCGCGTGGATTTATTTATTAGAGGAATGATATGTGATAAGCCTGCACATGTTTCTCGCTCATATTACTTGAGGTTGATCAACAGGGAATGGATTGGTCCCAAACTTGCAATTATCCTAGATTCAGAAAGACATACGTATACGCTTCTGGTCTGGTGATATCATTTATTAACATGACGCTCCAAAGACTATTCTTTGTGAACTTTGCGCTAACGTAGTCTTCGGAAAGACTTTGATATTGCACTGTTTGGATCTTATATCATACGTCGAATGATTGAAAGGTCACAATCCGTTTAGTGAAATTGTAAAACATGGAAAGACGATTCTCGTCTTTGCGCAGAACTTCGATAACCGTGATATAACCAGGGCAAGTGACAGATCCCTAAGTAAGAGTGTGAAGCAATAATAAAAACTTTTCACACACAGTGATAGGCTCCAGTTTGTCAGCCTCACTTTTATGATTTATCTAACCTGGCCTAAGGGGTACATTTTTTAAATAAAATGTGTGACGTGTTGATATATTGTCAGCGTAATGGGAATATCATTCGATAGTAGTAACTTGTATATAATGTATATTGGGTGAAGACTTTGATTGTTTTTCGCATGGAGTGTCTGTATGGTCTGTGTGATTTCCAATAAATGTTGCGAAGGATGCGAATACGTGAAAACTGGGGATTAACTGTAGTTAATTGTTTTGTTAGTGTCTTGTATCAATGTGTGACATTGGAACACGCAATACAAGGGACATAATCATGATTGTTGTCATGGATATGATACTACAATGTATTGAATTCAATAAGATTAGACCACGACGTTATCAGATATGAGTGCCGATAAAACGTCTAATTAGTAGTAATTGCAATAAATGTCTTTAAGCAACTGTTCAAAACAGGTGAATAATGCATTGAAGTATACAGTAATTAGTACTATAATCTCTCATGATTTATAAAGGTGTGCATGCATCAATCAAATGCAATTTTATTTTTTTTTAAATCATCTCATTCCTTGAATGGAAACTGATTATTGAATGATGTGTCTGTTTCGAATAATAAACATTCAAACAATATCAACATTTTACCGTTTTTCATTCTTACATTCATAGATTAGAGCATTGTAATGATTGTTTGCAGAACTGTCTAGTTGCCTCAGGTGGATCTAAAATTATGCAGCCAAATTGCCAATTTGAGTATATAATATATTCTGTCACTTCTAAACTACGATATCTCCTTTCCCACGCATTGGACAATTATTGGGAAATTTAATATCTTATATATTACAACATATAGCCATATTTATATGCAATTTACTTGCACGGTAAGCAGACGCACACCTAACTAGGCCATTTAACCGTTCCCTGAAAAAAATCTAATGTGAAATCCTTTGACATTCAAAACACATTTTCAAGGTTGGGTGCCCGACTTACCTGAGTGGCTCTACTGGGAACTTGTTTGATTGATGTCGGGTTAGCTAGTAGTTCAACACATCGCATGTGTCGTGTATTTGAATGTTAAATCCCCGAAAATGTATAACAATTAAGGAATTTACCTCACCAAAGTATGTGCAAACTATGTACCGGTAGTACATTAAAAGATCAATTTGGCCGCCACCGCGCAGCGGAGGTCGACGTGGCAGCGTTCTGTTTAAGTGCACACGCTTGCATATTCTCTTAATAGTTAAACGATTGATGTATGACGCAAAGGTATATGCGAAGTGGTAAACCATAGGGGAAGTGTTGGAAGTGTTCTCTTCCAAATGAGGTATGACCCAGATAGCTCTGTAGATGCCACACAATTATAACGCGCTGTTACGCATGGAAGGTAGCACATTCGTGCGAGCATTTCTTTTTTTTTCAATAAAATAGTTACGACATCATAATTGAATCATTTTTATTGCTAATCAAAAATGTCCCGATGTGACGAACATAAGGGAGTTCAAAACGTCCTGAGAATGAATTCATTATACTCTCAAAGGGACACGAATTTGAGACTAAAAGCACTCTTATTTCATTGCCGATGCGTTAAGTGAGAACAATTGCGTAAGCGGAAAAGGGGTTCGCCACCTCATTATAATCTGATGCTTGTACTTCAGTAAATGACGGCTGTCCCACGTTTTCACACACAGGGATTTCGTGACGTTACATGACTTAACGTCGAATTGAATTGACAGGCTACAATAACCTCAAAGTCGCACGCTCACGATGAATGCATACATAAAGCAGAAGTTCGATGCAGCGTAATCACAATGAATTTGCTTTCTTGATTATGCACAGTTTTCGCCTCCGATACTTTCCTCGGGGTTATCTAAGTTTACAGTAATTGAGGGGCGGGCAATGCCCCCCTCATGCACCAGATGCGCCGTTCCAACGTTTAGAAGTTGTGGTAGGTTTGGCATAGCATGTTCAACTTGTAATGATTGATGTCAACAGTCGGAGACAACTAATTAAGCTTGGCGGCATGCCATGAGTTTGACCTTTATAAACGTATTTGCTAAACCACGTAAGTTAAAACAATCAGTTCCGATATTAGGTCATTGATATGTTCACATTAGTGGCACGGTCGCGTTATAAGTATGTGTCCATTCTGTAAAGTTAAATCATTGGTGAACGAACATCGACTATACTAGTAGGGGGTGGCGAAATTGGCAGTGAGACTTTCTCGGTAGAGGTTTAATGGAGCCGCAGTCAGATCAGTTAGTCAACGTCATCAACGATTTACACTGGCTTGAAATACATTTCTGCGTTACTGTGCGATGATTTAATCGTGATATGGTGTTTTCAATATGTATGAATCGTTTGAAATAACAAGAGTCCGAGTTATGTTTTTTTTTGTTATCTCAGTAACCTGGTCCTTACCTTCCTCTACGAAATCAAACAACAGTTATTTAAAAAAAGGAAGAGACATGTATTGTTTTATTGTTATGTAAATTCACATATTAATATCAGTATCATATGAATGGTACAGACAAAGGTCGAACCAAGTCGGCGAATATGTCATGATATATAAAATAAATGTCACCCTTTCATTGTCTCCCTCACAATCATATCACCACCGCTATTTCAGTTTTTGCTCTTCCCTGGTACAGTACCTAACAAAAAGATCGGAATGTTCATGATTGGCCGCGCTAACTTGAATCGTTCTGTTCAATACATTCTAGACATACATCGAGCGAGAACGCCATCGACGGCGAGACGAGGATAGAATGGATATTCTATGTATGATATGATCAGAGGAGGCTATTACTAAATACCAATGTAAATTGCATAATGCGCGTGTAATTTAAAACTGAAACACGCACGAGAATACTAATTAACTCAGAAGATAACCATTTTCGTCAGATGCCCTTCTACCGACCACTGGGATCCCCTTTTAATCGGGAAGGAACAAGGAAAGTAACATAATAAAATCAAGGAACAAGAGATAACGGCATAATCTTGTATCAATGTAATTAGCTTGTACGACCGTGCTGTTGGACAACCATACACGCCATATCCACCAGGGACACGGGTTAATTTGGTTATTACTAAACACGACTCTTCACTAAATAGGTTTTCCACGGTTTCATTCGATGTACACATTACTTTGGGAGTATAGCTTTTAGGGGTAGACGATGTTATGTGAAAAGACGTTCTTTGTAATGTTGAAATAACATACTATTCGGCTGATGATTGCGTGTTCGATACGATCTATGGACGTCTCTTCTTGTCGTTTAGAGTATCATATTTCCTGGAGTTACCTTGAAATGGCAACTTAATTAGCTTGCGTACATCAAAGAGTCGCGAATATTGAGATACGTACGCTCAGGAAACGGGAGAATCGGCCCACCCCCTCGTATTCATGGGTGCCCATGTCGACCTCGTGATTTTTAATCACGAACTCCGTTTCATAAATTCTGCTAATGCATCCAAATAACGATGCTCGCTTACCCGATGCAGACAAATATTAGTCAAATGAGTTGCAATGTGACCTGGTTAACCGAACTCTTTCAAGACAATCGGGCACTTCTTTTAATTTGTCACAATGTGACCTGGTTACCCAATCTAGATCAGGGTAGCTTGATATTTTTTTTTTTTGCAATGTGACCTAGAAAACCAAACGGTTCCAAGAGAGTCTGGCAATTTCATTTTACAATGTGACCTGGTTAACCAAAGTCAATTAGAATAGCTAGACATGTTTTGCTACAATGTTATCTGGTTAACCAATCTTGATAAGGGTAGCTAGACACTTACTTTGTTGCAATATGACATGGTCAACCAAACACTTTCAAGTTAGTTAACCAGTCACTTACTTTGTTGTAATATTACATGGTCAACCAAACACATTCAAGTTAGTTAACCAGTCACTTACTTTGTTGTAATATTACATGGTCAACCAAACACATTCAAGTTAGTTAACCAGTCACTTACTTTGTTGTAATATTACATGGTCAATCAAACACATTCAAGTTAGTCAACCAGACACTTTCTTTGTTGTAATATGACATGGCCTACCAAACATATTCAAGTTAGTTAACCAGACACTTACTTTGTTGTAATATTACATATGGTTAACCAAACACATTCAAGTTAGTTAACCAGATACTTTCTCTGTTGTAATATGACATGGTCAACCAAACACATTCAAGTTAGTTAACCAGACACTTTCTTTGTTGTAATATGACATGGCCTACCAAACATATTCAAGTTAGTTAACCAGACACTTACTTTGTTGTAATATTACATGGTTAACCAAACACATTCAAGTTAGTTAACCAGACACTTTCTCTGTTGTAATATGACATGGTCAACCAAACACATTCAAGTTAGTTAACCAGACACTTTCTTTGTTGTAATATGACATGGCCTACCAAACATATTCAAGTTAGTTAACCAGACACTTTCTTTGTTGTAATATGACATGGCCTACCAAACACATTCAAGTTAGTTAACCAGACACTTTCTTTGTTGTAATATGGCATGGCCTACCAAACACATTCAAGTTTGTTAACCAGACACTTACTTTGTTGTAATATGACATGGCCTACCAAGCACATTCAAGTTTGTTAACCAGACACTTATTTTGTTGTAATATGACATGGTCAACCACACACATTCAAGTTAGTTATCCAGACACTTTCTTTGTTGTAATATGACATGGTCAACCAAACATATTCAAGTTAGTTAACCAGGCACTTTCTTTGTTGTAATATGACATGGCCTACCAAGCACATTCAAGTTTGTTAACCAGACACTTACTTTGTTGTAATATAACATGGCCTACCAAACACATTCAAGTTAGTTAACCAGTCACTTACGATGTTGTACTATGACACGTTCAACCAAACATATTCAAGTTAGTAACCAGACACTTATTTTGTTGCAATATGACATGGTCAACCAAACACATTCGAGTTAGTTAACCAGTCACTTACTTTGTTGTAATATTACATGGTCAATCAAACACATTCAAGTTAGTCAACCAGACACTTTCTTTGTTGTAATATGACATGGCCTACCAAACATATTCAAGTTAGTTAACCAGACACTTACTTTGTTGTAATATTACATGGTTAACCAAACACATTCAAGTTAGTTAACCAGACACTTTCTCTGTTGTAATATGACATGGTCAACCAAACACATTCAAGTTAGTTAACCAGTCACTTACTTTGTTGTAATATTACATGGTCAACCAAACACATTCAAGTTAGTTAACCAGTCACTTACTTTGTTGTAATATTACATGGTCAACCAAACATATTCAAGTTAGTTAACCAGTCACTTACGATGTTGTACTATGACACGTTCAACCAAACATATTCAAGTTAGTAACCAGACACTTATTTTGTTGCAATATGACATGGTCAACCAAACACATTCGAGTTAGTTAACCAGTCACTTACTTTGTTGTAATATTACATGGTCAATCAAACACATTCAAGTTAGTCAACCAGACACTTTCTTTGTTGTAATATGACATGGCCTACCAAACATATTCAAGTTAGTTAACCAGACACTTACTTTGTTGTAATATTACATATGGTTAACCAAACACATTCAAGTTAGTTAACCAGATACTTTCTCTGTTGTAATATGACATGGTCAACCAAACACATTCAAGTTAGTTAACCAGACACTTTCTTTGTTGTAATATGACATGGCCTACCAAACATATTCAAGTTAGTTAACCAGACACTTACTTTGTTGTAATATTACATGGTTAACCAAACACATTCAAGTTAGTTAACCAGACACTTTCTCTGTTGTAATATGACATGGTCAACCAAACACATTCAAGTTAGTTAACCAGACACTTTCTTTGTTGTAATATGACATGGCCTACCAAACATATTCAAGTTAGTTAACCAGACACTTTCTTTGTTGTAATATGACATGGCCTACCAAACATATTCAAGTTAGTTAACCAGACACTTACTTTGTTGTAATATTACATGGTTAACCAAACACATTCAAGTTAGTTAACCAGACACTTTCTCTGTTGTAATATGACATGGTCAACCAAACACATTCAAGTTAGTTAACCAGACACTTTCTTTGTTGTAATATGACATGGCCTACCAAACATATTCAAGTTAGTTAACCAGACACTTTCTTTGTTGTAATATGGCATGGCCTACCAAACACATTCAAGTTTGTTAACCAGACACTTACTTTGTTGTAATATGACATGGCCTACCAAGCACATTCAAGTTTGTTAGCCAGACACTTATTTTGTTGTAATATGACATGGCCTACCAAGCACATTCAAGTTTGTTAACCAGACACTTACTTTGTTGTAATATAACATGGCCTACCAAACACATTTAAGTTAGTTAACCAGTCACTTACGATGTTGTACTATGACACGTTCAACCAAACATATTCAAGTTAGTAACCAGACACTTATTTTGTTGCAATATGACATGGTCAACCAAACACATTCGAGTTAGTTAACCAGTCACTTACTTTGTTGTAATATTACATGGTCAATCAAACACATTCAAGTTAGTCAACCAGACACTTTCTTTGTTGTAATATGACATGGCCTACCAAACATATTCAAGTTAGTTAACCAGACACTTACTTTGTTGTAATATTACATATGGTTAACCAAACACATTCAAATTAGTTAACCAGATACTTTCTCTGTTGTAATATGACATAGTCAACCAAACACATTCAAGTTAGTTAACCAGACACTTTCTTTGTTGTAATATGACATGGCCTACCAAACACATTCAAGTTAGTTAACCAGACACTTTCTTTGTTGTAATATGGCATGGCCTACCAAACACATTCAAGTTTGTTAACCAGACACTTACTTTGTTGTAATATGACATGGCCTACCAAGCACATTCAAGTTTGTTAGCCAGACACTTATTTTGTTGTAATATGACATGGCCTACCAAGCACATTCAAGTTTGTTAACCAGACACTTACTTTGTTGTAATATAACATGGCCTACCAAACACATTTAAGTTAGTTAACCAGTCACTTACGATGTTGTACTATGACACGTTCAACCAAACATATTCAAGTTAGTAACCAGACACTTATTTTGTTGCAATATGACATGGTCAACCAAACACATTCGAGTTAGTTAACCAGTCACTTACTTTGTTGTAATATTACATGGTCAATCAAACACATTCAAGTTAGTCAACCAGACACTTTCTTTGTTGTAATATGACATGGCCTACCAAACATATTCAAGTTAGTTAACCAGACACTTACTTTGTTGTAATATTACATATGGCTAACCAAACACATTCAAATTAGTTAACCAGATACTTTCTCTGTTGTAATATGACATAGTCAACCAAACACATTCAAGTTAGTTAACCAGACACTTTCTTTGTTGTAATATGACATGGCCTACCAAACATATTCAAGTTAGTTAACCAGACACTTACTTTGTTGTAATATTACATGGTTAACCAAACACATTCAAGTTAGTTAACCAGACACTTTCTCTGTTGTAATATGACATGGTCAACCAAACACATTCAAGTTAGTTAACCAGACACTTTCTTTGTTGTAATATGACATGGCCTACCAAACACATTCAAGTTAGTTAACCAGACACTTACTTTGTTGTAATATGACATGGTCAACCAAACACATTCAAGTTAGTTAACCAGACACTTTCTTTGTTGTAATATGACATGGTCAACCAAACACATTCAAGTTAGTTAACCAGACACTTTCTTTGTTGTAATATGACATGGCCTACCAAACACATTCAAGTTAGTTAACTAGACACTTTCTTTGTTGTAATATGACATGGCCTACCAAGCACATTCAAGTTTGTTAACCAGACACTTATTTTGTTGTAATATGACATGGCCTACCAAGCACATTCAAGTTTGTTAACCAGACACTTACTTTGTTGTAATATAACATGGCCTACCAAACACATTCAAGTTAGTTAACCAGTCACTTACGATGTTGTACTATGACACGTTCAACCAAACATATTCACGTTAGTAACCAGACACTTATTTTGTTGCAATATGACATGGTCAACCAAACACATTCGAGTTAGTTAACCAGTCACTTACTTTGTTGTAATATTACATGGTCAATCAAACACATTCAAGTTAGTCAACCAGACACTTTCTTTGTTGTAATATGACATGGCCTACCAAACATATTCAAGTTAGTTAACCAGACACTTACTTTGTTGTAATATTACATATGGTTAACCAAACACATTCAAATTAGTTAACCAGATACTTTCTCTGTTGTAATATGACATAGTCAACCAAACACATTCAAGTTAGTTAACCAGACACTTTCTTTGTTGTAATATGACATGGCCTACCAAACATATTCAAGTTAGTTAACCAGACACTTACTTTGTTGTAATATTACATGGTTAACCAAACACATTCAAGTTAGTTAACCAGACACTTTCTCTGTTGTAATATGACATGGTCAACCAAACACATTCAAGTTAGTTAACCAGACACTTTCTTTGTTGTAATATGACATGGCCTACCAAACACATTCAAGTTAGTTAACCAGACACTTACTTTGTTGTAATATGACATGGTCAACCAAACACATTCAAGTTAGTTAACCAGACACTTTCTTTGTTGTAATATGGCATGGCCTACCAAACACATTCAAGTTAGTTAACTAGACACTTTCTTTGTTGTAATATGACATGGCCTACCAAACACATTCAAGTTTGTTAACCAGACACCTACTTTGTTGTAATATGACATGGCCTACCAAGCACATTCAAGTTTGTTAACCAGACACTTATTTTGTTGTAATATGACATGGTCAACCAAACACATTCAAGTTAGTTAACCAGACACTTACTTTGTTGTAATATAATATGGTCAACCAAACACATTCAAGTTAGTTAACCAGACACTTACTTTGTTGTAATATGATATGGCCTCCCAAACACATTCAAGTTAGTTAACCAGACACTTTCTTTGTTGTAATATGACATGGTCAACCAAACACATTCAAGTTAACCAGACACTTTCTTGTTTGTCATGAGTCATGGCTAACCAGTTAACCGAATACTAATAATCTCATTCTTGTTCATAAGGCTATACTGATTTAATTTTATAGATGACATCCTCTGGAGACCCTAAAACTAATGCGAGAGGGCAAAAAAAATCCTGCCAAAAAAAAAATGCTGCTAAAACCACAGGACTACGGAGCTGGTATTACGAATAGAACCACAGAACACAGTGTATCAAAAAAAACCAAGAAGTCTTTATTTGTAGGAGGCACATGTTGATGTACACATCTCATACTGTATTACTGTCACAGGTATAACCATTTCAGACATCTCTAGTACATGTAGTCATGATGAAGTACCTTCAGTCAGAAACACTGCATTCATGGTACAGCATGAACATCATTTTCAGTACAAGTCAAGGCGGAATGTACATATCACTACTTTATGACAATAACTAACAGAACATTACAATGATACAGAAATGTCCTTGCTTGCTCCTCTCTACACAGCTGGACTTTTAGGTCTCCATACACCTCCACTCCTCTCCCATTTCTCTCATCGTTGCAGAAGAAACGTGGGACAGCCACTCTGGAAAATATGTCCTTAAAGTTGTCTGGGCAAAACTCGCTTGCCGCTACCAATCTCTCGTATAGCCAAGTCAATTGCGTACCAGTCTACAACAATCCCTCCGTTTTTCCTCTGAACTGTTATGCTCACGTATTTTGGTGGCGTGGTCACCATGTTCGAATTCCCGGCAACACAATACGCGTGTGCACATCATTTACGACAAAATTGGCACTTTTAAAGTAGTCCAAAACGAGTTATATGAAAACCCGGCGCTTTGCGACAATATGAGTCAGCAAGTTCCGAACAGAAAACCGATCTGCGGAGACTAGTCTTCAAGATTTTTTGTTTTTGAGAACAGGCGAAATTTAATGCGCGCGCGGATGTCATCCATAAAATTAAGTCTGTGTGGCCTAAGTTCGAGATTGAATGTTGAGTTGGCAAAAGTTGCAATATTTGTTAGTCAGTGTTTAGTTGTGTATGTTTGAATGCAGTTTTATATTTACGAACATTTCTTTCACAAACATAAAATTTGGTTTTTGTATAAATTAATAAATTATATTTATATAAATTTACTTGCTTACTTGGGTTCTTTGCAGACTGTCTGCAGGCAGGCTGTCAGTGGTTTGACAGTATATTGAATAGCGACATTGTATTCGTTTTTGTCGAAGACTCATTTCGCATTCAGAGAGGGGTTTTCAAACAAATCTCATACTTAGTTCCTTGTTATAGACACTCTAGTTAATGTATAGTTACCTTCTACGGTAACGTGTGACATGTATAGTTAACTTTTAGGGTGTGTGGCAATAAATGTCTAAAGTTACTCCGTTGAAACTGAATGCAACAGTTGTGTTCCTAGGTAAATGTTCACGAGGTACACAAACGGTTAGCTTTATGTTGGAACCGACGCCACCTGATAAGTTTGAAGACAATTGGCAGATGAATATTACAAGAATAAACGCCTTTGTACAGTAATGGTGTTCCTTACATATGTCGTTTTTTTCACAAGACCTAACAATAAACATTAGCTCGAAATATACCTCAGAGTCATAATCTTCGTACTTGTGATGTGCAGACATTTAACTACCTAGAACTGTATCCAGGTGAAACTTGAGTTTTCACGAGGGGCGTTTATTTCTATTATTTCCATTCGATTAGTGCAATAATTATCAGTTAACAGTGAGTTAGCTCTAATGTGACTTTATTGCTTGACGTGTGGGATATATATACTTAGGACGACTTTATTGCTATGCTAAATTAACACGTGCGCAACTGTCAGTTTGACGTGGCTTCACGCGCATACTCCAAAGTACGCAAAAGATGAAGTCGTGTGTCGTGGACCAATCAGCCCGGTATTTGCCCGCTGTGCGCGTTGGTACAACAATGTATGAACCTGATTTACAGTTAATACTCCATTCACTCCGTGCTATATTCCATTCAAAGTGTTCTTTCACTTATATTAATATGATTCGTGGAACGTTACGACGGATATCACGACAACGCATATATTAATATATATGAAGTATAATCTTGTAAAACAAGCAAATGGCATTTTTACGTCATATTTATAGTGCATATTGCCAACGTACGTTGACCTCATTATAACTCACAAATGGTGAAACGTTATTGTATTAATCTTATATATTCATTATATATTATACATATTATATATTCTACTACAACGCAGTGTGTTCAACTGTTAAATTTCTTCACTTTCTATTCATTTCGTTCGAGACTGTCTGATAGAAGGGTAAATGAACCAGACGTATGTACTGACAGAGTTTCCGTGAACACGAATTGTATTGGAAGTCGAGTATTAGTGGAACACTGACAATAAACGTATTAAGCAACAACCATGTGATAAAGCCATGTTATATTTTCAATACCACACTGACAATTTGATTGGTTCTTCCACGCGATTTGAGTCTATGACGTCACCGACTACCTTAAGTCGTACAATAAAGATATATTTTCTAAGGATCCCGTATGATAGAAAAAACAAAATATCCCTATTTGTTGGACGGCTACTTTCAGAATGCCCTACGATATAAAGTATATAAAATATCCACCGCCTTTAACGCGCCACCTGGAAAAGTAGGTTACATGGTATACAATGTTCAAAACAGTGTTGCAAATACTTAGTGTGATGCCTACTATCGACATCACGCGATGGTGCACGCACGCCTGACATCAATGTTGACTAAACAAAGAGTAAATAATCCGATATATGGAGCTTTTCTTGTCATGCCCTCCAGCCTAGGTTGTGTTAGACCACCAAACGTTACATTCACATTACAACGAGCAAATGGCAGTGTTGCATCTACGTCATATTTATATTTAATATTGACCACATAGGGTGGCCCTACTTACAAATGGTGACGCTAGCAATTCCACTAAACTATTCTGCTGTAGTGTTTTTTATTTTTTTATTTTCGACACCCATGAATAGGCTTTTACCCTGTCTGTCTGTCCATCTGCCCGTCCATCCGTCCGTCTGTCTGTCTGTCCATCCGTCTGTCTGTATGCTGTGAAAATTAGTTCTTAATAATGACAACATTTTATTTGAAAACAAAAATATAACTGAGTAGAGTAAAACTTCTGCCGATTTCGAAAAGTCGCCGTAACTGCGAATTCTCGTTTCGGCGATCGTTCATATGTCACGCTCCATTAGCATAAATTAGCATATGATCGTAAGTGTAGTTCCGTAAAATAATGACTTGTCTGTTGTTTTGACAGACAGGGTTAGTTATGTGTTAAAAAAGGTTGTCATCTGATCATTTCGAAGAGCTAGTTGATACTCGTGACGTTATGGAGTTGCGCCATATGTGCCGTTGTCATTTTTTAAATCCATGTCAACAAAATGTAGCGTAGTGTGGAACGAATACCGGGAAATATTGCCACCGCTAAAACACTATAGAAAACCGCGAAAATCACAGTTCCTCATATGATACTTTTCGGTATTTTTACACAGACTGAGACAATACAGCAAAAACTGAAAAGAAAGTCAATGTGCCTCTGAGAAGCTTAACGTTTCTTTTCTACAGCCGTGGGGCACACTGCATCACTCGTAAAAATTACTTTCAATTCCTATAAACGTCATAGTCGGGCCGTGACGTTGTGTCACAATATTGTATTAACTGTATTTTTTTCAATGGACAGTGATGTACTTTATCTAATATGCCATGGCAGTTCAGTAAAACAAGTGTAATGAATCATACATTAGTCTATGCAAGCACAATGACATCATGAATGTCTATCGCAAAATAAGCTACGATATTTCCTGAATTATTATTATTAAGAATTGTATTAGTTCGAGTATTTTTGTAGTTTCAGGGGTTTTTTTTGCAACCTCGACTTCTCCGCACACATAAACTTGTTTTACCAATAATGAAAAGACCACGGTTTGAATTGACTTCAAAATTAGTAATTATGTTACGAATGCATCCCTAAACCTTAAATACAGTGATAACTATATTTTTTAATCGCAATCGGGTAAACTAGCAGTTATTGGCGTCCATGTACGGCGATCGGTTATGCAAATGAGTCAGAACGCTCGTTGATGACATGAATAGGAGCTCACATACTACGAACTGTGGGCAAGTTGTTGGCCTTTAAAAATGAATACATGGGATATATTCAGGGTATCAAATTCGTGACCCTATAATATGTCAGATTTATTAATTTGTAGTTTTTCATTCGTTCTTCGCCAAACTGAGGCTCGGAACAATTTTTGCAATTGGAGTTATATCTTCCGTTTTTTGCCTTGTGTTTTACTAGATGAAACGTGGCTCGATTTACATTTTCAATTCTTCGTGTTTGCTGCTGTATTACCTTTCTCTCCACTTCAAAAAAATAAGTTGTATCTCAAATACTGAGTGTGATGCAATTAGAATCACGTGATGGCGCCACTGCATTTCTAACATCAATGTTGCTCACAGTGACTATAATGGACAGTACATTTCCATACTTAAGGTGGTGATTTGACAGAGCATGTACATATGTTCATAAGATATATTGATGTATATTGATGAGATAGGTCCTTTTAATCACAAGAGAAACCATGGTTAGTTTGTCAATAGGTTAAGACGGTCAGCGGTGTCTAGTGTACTTGTCATTACCTATTTATACGGTTGACTACATGTCCTTGGTGTTATATGTGACCTGCGTACAATTTATAGATATAACACATTCTGTAAGCTATGATATATCATTACGGTACGCATGTTTGATTATTTAATAGACATTACACAAAAAATGGTCGCCGGGATCTCGTTTAGAGCGAGTAGGACACGTGACTTGTACCACTCGAATAATGTTCCATTTTCTCTCGTCGCATTTTCTGTCTCTCTGATATATGTACCCACGCTATCCTAGAACAGTGGATGCAATGCATGGACTGGATTGAACACTAACTCAGAGTGGAAATCAAGTCTCATGTCCCTGTCGCTTTTAAAGATGGCCATTTTTATCTAAGGCCTATTTTGTTATAGATTTAAAATTCTTTGCGACTTACATCAATGTTTATGTGAGTTTGGATTGATATGTATTATACGTCGACGTCGTTTTGGTTGTGCGCACTTATTTGTTGAATTGGATGATGTTTCTACTGATGGTTTTTGTGGGCACTCGCAGCAGGAATGGTCTATCCATTAAATATACCAGTAAAGAAACCATTTCCGCTGATTCGAAACCTTGTACGTGATTGTGATTATAGTACTGATTGTAACGAGATGTGACTGTAGGGAAATGAAATAAGATCCTGTGAGTGCTCACTGATCGCGTGCCGATCTCTTCGACCACCAATGTCGCATGGGTTTGCAGGTGAAAATTACAATAATATTTATCACTAAATGAATCTTTGATGTATCAGCCTTGTGATATAAACACTAACAAAAAATATACGACAAAACAATTAACTGGTAATGTGTCTCAGTATAACTCCCGTTGACTCAAATCGTATTTGTTTGCAAACCCGTGTCCGTCATTGGATCTTCATTATACTCTTAGTAGTGATTTAATTAGCTTCGGTACTGAAATTGAAGTGATTAAAACGCTCGCCAAATCGGCTTGTGAAACGCAGTCACGGACATGGAGCTCTGCTTTGAATCGATTTCTTTGGTTAGTAGATCGTTATGATTACGATGTTTTGTCAATCGATTATTTCTTAGCGGCCAAGTATCAGTCTATTTCACAAATGATACAACTAGCCATGCTTATGTGCAACACACAATATGTAGTTTCCTGGATGGTGCATACTGGTATTCATCTAAGTGGTAGGTACAGCCTTGAATTAAAGTATGGTTTGGGGTCGTATTTATAGTCGTACAGTTGTACAGAATAACAGCGTCCAGCTTTTATTCTAAAATATTTATTGAAATAACTCAACTCTAGTTCCAATTCGATGGCCGTTAAATCGCCTCTAATCGATAATGAGACTAATATTCAGAACTAACTAGTTCCGTTTCCAAATTTAGTTCAGTATAAACTTCCACAAATCATTTGCGAATCATCTTCAGAGCGTCCCTACTCACTAAATTAAGTGTATGTAGTCTGACCCCCTCTCGACTCATATTGAACCGTCAGATTCGTTGACTAATTCTGAAATTAAAGTTGACAAGTTGACGCATTGTGATTTTCCTTAACTTAAAACAACTCTTATATATGACCACTTATATAACGCAAGAGTCAACCCGGAGAACATGCACGCCCCATTACCCGAAACAGCGTGAATCGTGTTTGGGTTGGTATCGACTTCAACGCGTATCACGCTAGATTGTTTGTCTTGAACACGAGTAACTTTCATTTATTACATATCTGAATGCATCGACTAGATCTTTACACCATATTATCATTACCAACTAGCATAGGCACGTATCATATGGCTCGAGATTCGAGCTAACACACGATTTATTAGCACATCTGCTCAATGATGTGATCGTGAAACGACATGCACAAGGACGCTTCATTTTATAGCGTGGGATACGCATTCAATGTCTTCAATTTTTATGAACTGGTGTCATATTATTATTTTGGAATTTATCTGTCACCCAATAAAATTGTGTTGTGTGTGAAGGATTGTATCTATATATAATGAAGTCGACGACTTATGTCCAAGGAGGCCGCAAGAAGAGCACCTGTCACAATTCTGTGTCATGTCGCTGTATAACTATAGATGTACACACCATTTACCAGTATATGTTTAGTCCCACAAGTAGTTCAGCTTTACGTAACTCGCTGTCTCAAATACACGCGCATTTTGTAGAACTATTGAAGTGAATATTATGACTTTACGTAGAGTAACACGGGGGATTGCTTCTGGTATACATGTATGCACACCAAAGAACGTGTGGCGTTGATAATCGATGGTGATTATCAAAGTATTCACCTCCTGGGGCGGAACACTGTACACAAGGTAATTAACATTCTCTTCCCCGATCTCCCAGGCGGAAATACTCTTATGTTTTTTAAATTATGGGTCTAATTAGTAACAAAGATATGGCACAACTACATCTATTTTTCTCGTCCAGTGGACGCCTCGTACGTTTTCCCAAGTATCCTGTTGCATATGTGTAGTGTACCTGTATGTAATGAATGTTCTACTAACTAGTTACAGGCAGTGAATACTACTACGATACTTTAAGTGAATTTATTACATCTGTTGATGTACTTTGATGGTTAAAGAAGAAATAACTTTATGCCCAGTTGAAATTGATATTCATAAAAAATCAGAGTTTATAAACACAACTCAAAACACAGAATGACTAACAAGCAATTTACAATAGATCGTCAGAACACACAGGATCCTGTTTCACGTACGAAAACCGCCACATGAATCTGAATCATAGCTAAGAGGTTGTTATCAATATTTAATAAATGTGTAAAACAACGTCACTCACAGATATGTCAATATATTACAATCCTTACGTTTGGTCTTATTTTTCATTGTATAACAAATCTGTAAGTTGTCGTGCTGGTTGTGTTTACAATAGAGTACTTGCATATACACACACAATCGTAGTGACGGTCTAAAATGTCGACTCTTTTGAGCGAACAGGGAAAGGAGAATGCCTCTCGCTGATGCTGTCTGAATTGATTTATCAACAAATTTCTCATATAAATGATCTTCTCATGATTGTGATTTAAAATAAACAATTAATGTGATTAAAACGGCACAACATATACGAGAATAATATGAAAATAATATCGCTAATGTGATATACATTTTAACATGGTATGCACTTTACACGCCAGTGGTAAGGTTTCAATATTCATATACTGTAGTTATTCTTCCGTACGCTGTCGCTTCTCATGTTTCAAATGATTTATTTGTGGAGCTATCTAATATTTAATGGTTGGCGCAAAAGTACATCTGCCTGACGATCATATGTTATCAACTGACCTAGAAATGTTTCTGCTACACCGCACTGAAAGGTCTTGTAGTATTCGTAGAAGAACACTAATTATACAGTTCATGAAAAATCCGTTTGTGATAAGTACACTTTGTTTTGAATGTGCTTGGGCATGATTGCACAGTTCATCGAACAGTAAATATTTCCAGTGTTTGATGGACTTGATAAACACATTGGGCCCTTCACACTAATTAGGTGCACGTGTACCGAGCTTAAATTTGCCTTGTTGTCAACCCAATAAATCCTGTGGTGGTCACATTATTCTACCACGCCGTCACAATTAAAGCTTAATTAATGATTGCGTACTTCCATTTATCATTTAGGCCTCATTTTTATCTCACTTTTTATTAATTCATAAACTTTAATACGGTGATTCCCATATAACGGCCTAGTACATCAGCATTTAGGAAATATGGAATCTTCGAGGCCAATTTGGAATGATGTAATCCCCTTTTATAATATTTCAGTGGAGTACAGCACACTTCGATCAGCATGGGATCTTCCAGTGTCACGCATGCGTACAACGATCGCAAACGTCGTCGAATGATCGGAACGTACCACCACCTAAAAAGACTTGATTCGGATTTTTAAACGGTACTGTGCTTTTGATGTGGAAACATAATACGACCTTAGCTTCTTGCGAAAGATTGCCATTCCGGAGGTACTTTTACCGGGAGATATGCACTGTATTCATTAACCTTGTGTCAGTACCTACATTAGGACCTTACTCATTAAAGTCTCTCTAGGCTTTATTCGAATTACGTAGAGACGATGGCGGTAATTACATCATCGGTAGATATGCTGACGTGCTTGATACTCGTTCTGCGGGGACGGTGATGATGAAAGGCTAGGTAAACAGTTTGCTCTCGTCATTTGACATGCCATAATCAGCCATTCTTCACTCAATTCATCAGCACAAGTCATAAGGCCAGGGGTACAAACAAGATTTGATGTTGCTGCCTGATAGGAAATGTTTACTCTCGATTATGTTTAGCAATGTGATGTCATCGATTACATAGCCTTTCATTGTGATAACGCGTGTTCTCATATTCCTAGTCGGTCGCAATGACTCATGTGAGCATTCAATAAAGCTGTATTTGGGATCTGTGAATAATACTAGTATGTGATGGTCTGGGTTTGCAATAATTGTAGGAAATAGATTCAATTTATAATTATGCTGATGATTGTTTGAGCCCCCATTCCATTGCTTGTTTAAAATTAATTGTTTCATCAAAAAAAGAAATAAAAGAAAAGCGTTTTCAGTTTTCCTGAAATGTCATTGTCCATCGTATCTCTCAATGTACAGTAACAAACCATTCTGACTACATGTTCTCGTCCATTTAGCATTTTTAAGGCTGATTAATACAGTTTGCCACACACGCATGCCACTCAACAGTCACAAGACCCTTAGCTTTATAAACTATTTCCCGTTGCAACAGTGCATTGGCTTATATGATTACTTTCAAACATTTGATTTTATACGCATGATCAACATGCAGTATTGAAGATAAAAAAAACCTTGGGAGAAGGTCACTTACGGAAAAAAAATTTGTCGATATTTTTCAACGCAAGTCGTACTGACTGCATTCCTGGACCAATAATAGAATCGTTGGCCATTAGCTATATTATTGACAATCTATCGAATCAATAATTCCAAAAGTGTCACTGAATTCTTTCTTATTTCTTTAAAAAAATACTTACGTCACTTTCGAATGCAGCAACAATGCGGCTCGTGACGGGAACAGAATTCCGCAAACCACGAGATCGCTACAGATCTTATTTTCGTTGTCATTGGGGTTGTTTTCTGTCAATAAATATGAAAAGGCACATAATAATATAGGCGGAAACAGTTTTCAATGCCTGACAGGCTTGAAAGCCTATTGTTATTGGTTTGCTTGTTTTGGTCTTCCGCGGCCATGATTAAAACTTCTTCTTAAAAACAGCAGTGTCATTCCTCCTGAAAGTTTTGGTATACATTCCGCTCTAAAATTAACTGATATGTCACGTGTTTCGACGCTATTTTAGTGAATATTTAAAACTCGGAAATTGTACTACTTTCCGATTTAGTGTGGTATCTATGAAATATGTGTAGTGATATTCATAAAAAAAACATTGACATGTTACCCTTTTTATTTTCCGAAAACGTGTTTTAAAAGCAGATAGTAGCTGGAAATAAATGTGGTGATTATGTGGTAATGTGACCTCATTAATAAACATATATGCAATATTTCAAGCAGATAGGAACATGCAACCAGGAATAGCATTGGGCAAGATACGACTAATATATCAGATGATCATATATGGTCATTTGACCACATCATTATGCAAAACTGTAATATCTCAATCATTGTTGCAGATTTCCTAAAAGCAGCCAGTAATTTGACTAACATACCACATTAATATATATAGTAATCTTAACGTGCATAACTGTAATATATCCAGCACCACAAAAGATAGGGACATACGTATTTATAGGTACTTATAACGAAGGCATTGAACATGAGATATGACTGACATGTCAGATGATAATATATGTTCATATAATCTCATTAATTTGCATAACTGTAATACCTCGGGAATATTGCACAACCACATATGCAATATAATAAAGATACTGAAAAAGAGATATGACTAATATATATATTAGATTACCATACATGGTCGTGTAACTTTATTGTTATGTTTTTGATAGCTCACTGAATATGTGCATGCCAAGATTCATTGCAAAACATCGTTGCAATTTGCATAAACAACCCACTTTAATCAGCTAATTCATGATTACCTTAATGCCTTCGTTTTTGGCCTTGAAAGCTCTTAGTTGCTGCTTTACAGCTATATTTATTTTAGATATTACAAATGCTGAAAATATGTACTACGTACTCCGGTAATCGGTTGATGCTAAGACCATATGACCTCCGTGCTCTTTTCGCGGGATTCTCGTGATAATCTCTTCTTATCGCCATTTTAAATATGTAATATTGTAGGACAATAACTCGTTCATTGGAGCCATTAACAACGCGGTTACTGGTATATTGTTCACTTTGTGTCAAACTGTAGCAAATAATGCACTGTTCCTGTGGAGTTTAAATCAATTTGTCTATTTGGCAACTGGAAAAATACTCTCCCTACTTTTTCGTTGGTGTTTGGCCATTTTTACAAATGTATATATTGTATGGTGTTAGACGGTAAAACCAGCGAGGATTTCGCATTATAACTTAGAACAAACACATTATAATCTACCATAGCATCCTAGGATAGTTCAATCTCGACAATACATATGCTTGCGTGAATTTTAGAGAATGTCAGCAATTGTATGCCTCAAATAATATGCCTTTACAAAGCAATTCAATATTCTGTGTGCTGATAACCTTGCGTCAGTATATTTATAACACGCCTATTAGTAACTTGAAGAAGAACCGGTAATTTTGAGAGATACATTCGTAAAATACAACAAAAACTATTGAGCATAGTCACGCGTCGCATTTGAAAATAAATCCCATTTTTGTGAACGGTCAAGAGGTTGTGACTACTAAGTTAAGTAAAAAAAGATCGTGAGTTAATATTAAAATAATGTCTAATCTACACTTAGATTATACCTACGTCATTATATATACAGAATATGACGTTTTAACGTTTTAACGTTTTTTGTTTTTTTAAATTAACATTTTATCACTGAGTACTCGATATTTGAGTTGTAATTAGTGTAATTGTGTTATAATCGGATCAGATTGGATTGTTCGATATATATTATAAAAACGTACTAATCTGATATTACGTGTAAGTGTAAATGGCAAGGCCGGTGATGGTGATGTAAATTTTGCCTCAAAATCGTTTGTTGGAATTCGGTTATGATGGTACCAAAGACGTTGATACGAACACCACACGTCAACTATAGCAATTATTACAACTCTGCATCAAAGCTGAAAGGCTGAATTGTATTATATTAGACGTCATGCTTAGTTCGGTGTGGTTCAGTTCAGTTCACTTGCTGCATTCGGCTTACAAACCAATACTCACAAAACTGCCTGCTTTTAGACCATAAACTCGCAAAAAAGAGGAAATACGGCATACATCCCCCGGGGAGAAGCCGCTCAAACAACTCGCTCCATTAAATTTAATCGTCGTAACTGAACTGAACGAAGTGTGCGAGGAGAACGGAACTTCGTCACCTGAGAATTTCTCGCGTCAACGTTAATTCATTTGGGGAGGGTTTTTACAACTTAAACGCCAATACATACGTATTGCTTACATTCGCTGGGTTCATTTTTGTAAGAAGAAAGAAATATGGGATGGAATGTGTAAAAAAAAAACTTTTTCGTAAACATTCATCAATAAGTGTTATTATGTAAAGTGGTACATGTACTTCCGTTCATAGCACTGCAGTTGATCACGTGACAATCCCATTGACGGTTAATACGTCTGAACACTTCTTGCAAACAGACCTGCGTTTCATTGTTTGACACACAAGTACCATGTCAACTGCTATTATAGATATGTGCGATGAATGAGAAACACAACAATACGAAATAGCGAACCCCCGTCATCATGACGTCATTAAGTCGTTCACGAGAATCAATACTCCCAACTCAATGTTGCGTCTATGTAATCACAATTTATATTTTCTATTACATTTCATGCGTTAAAATATAATGAGAGTTTTGTTTTTAATTGTGATGACACCGTAGCAGAATATGGTCATTACTTTAAATTATATTTGTCATTCAGATCAGATGAAATTAAATTTAATGCTTTGAAGTATGTAGACAGTGTTCGGTGAATATTATGTCATTTAAATCAAATTTTAGAAAAGGTGCTCAGTGGAAAGCACAGAAATTTGCATAAATTAAACTAGACATGGATAACAACCCATTGTAGAAACGTGTATTCATATAGCAATTGAGAGAATGTATTCTAATTGGTGCATCGTTGACGCGCATGCTCTGTGTTCCGATATTCCGTGCAGCTACACAACGACGTGATCTGTAGCAACATCGCGATCACTTGGTTTGCGCATTTCCTGTGCTTCGATTGGGGACTTGGGGAGCTCAAGTAAAAGCGATATCCTTGTATGGGTGAGTTGTTTAAAAATCACGGATGAAATGGCGATTTCGCCGTGTCCATGACGTTGATAATGATTTATTTATTCACTGGCATGCGTGTCTTCTGTCGTCCGTTAAATCTCAGAGCAACTTCACTTTCAACTAACGTTGACTTAGAGAAGCAGTTCTTTCCATTTTGGCGTTTAGACGGTGAGTCTTTTAGTAATGTTGTTCAAACCTATGAATACGTACCTCGGCAGTATTATTGTAACGCTCATGTACACGCTGCTTCAATTCAAGGCTGTTTCTGGTATATTGACTGAGCGTTTTTTTTTCTGGCAATACAGATGGGTTTGAAAATCAATGTTATCAGTAAACCAGTTGGATTTTCTGTGCGTGGTTTAGACTTCTACATTTAGTAGTAAGTTTAAAGTACATATATTCATACACTCAATGTAGTTGAAGCAGATGCCGTACAATGCCGAACAGTCTATTAGTAGCTTTAAAGCTCGCTTTTAGTTGCATCAGTTCTATATTCTTTTCTCGTCGATTTTTGTAAACAAAAGACAATTATTGGAATGGCTGGTGATGAGTCAATCGATGGATTTTAAAATGTCATGTCAGCTGCGGTATAATACGTACACGCATGTGGTTCGGAGCATGCAGATACATACATGTATTATATATCATTTCTTTGAAAAGAGTATCTTCGCAATTACCAGATAGAATGCAATTATCAACATGATTCTCTCTTCTTGTGCTATTTTGAGTACGAAGGTGAAACATATTATTGAGCGGAATGTGACACATGGCAACATTATTGCATTTACGTTGCCGCAAATGACCCGAGAATCACGCGTGATATATATATATATATATATATATATATATATATATATATATATATATATATATATATATATATATATATATATATATATATATATATATATATATATGTATATATATATGTATATATATATATATATATATATATATATATATATATATATATATATATATATATATATATATATATATATATATATATATATATATATATATATATATATATATATATACATACATATATGTCGTGTTCACATCTGTTTTTAGCGTTACTTTACAACGTGAACACCGAGGTAGAGAGGTTTACAAATAGCACAGTTTTAACCTTCTTGAAGGTGGCAGTATCAGCACCGGCGTAACTATTACGTAATAGTTACGTCGACGTAAAAACAGATGGGAATATGTTACGCCGGGGTAAATGGCCTTAAATGTGGTGGAGGCAACACCGGCGACCATTCACAAAGGTATTGTAAGTGTATTGGCGTACTTAACTGAATTTGAGGACCACAGCATGTTGTATTTAAATGCATTTCATTTCAAAGTAGGCAGGCCCGCAAATGCGTCAAGGCAGTTTTAGTTGTTATATTTACCCGTATATCTTGTTCAACTCAATTGCCGACTGGTTCAAACATACAGCCAAACAAATGTTTCGTTCTAGAAGTTTATATGTATGTATATTATGTATGTAACATGGTACAGTATACTAGTATATTGTTAACTGTGATTGAAAAAGTACACAGAACACAATCGAAATATTGCCTATTTTAGCAAATCCTGGTGTGAACGCAAGATTATGAGATTTTTGTGATTACCGGGCACATCTTATGCCGACGTAGCTTGTTTCTAGTCAGAACACAATAAGAGTCGAGATCTCATACGTGACACAAAATGACGCTTCCGCGCTTCACAAATACCACGTCAGTTATGTCAGAAATAGTACAGTTCCTCGTAGCGTTTAAAACTACTTGTCCGTGTGTTGTTGTTTTTTAAATTGCTCATGTATCCTGCGAATAAGGTCGACTGAGAACGTACTGTATGGTACTAAAACTATGAACGGGAATTTGAAATTCACGCTTCGGTCAGTGGCCTGAAATTGATGTATGTACGCTTATCTGCAGGTAACCCACAGTCTATAGCAAAAACAGTCTGAGCAAGAAAAAGCAAAAAAATAATGTTTTTGTTTTTTTTCACTCTCGAGTGTCCACGGACCTGCATCTATACCTTAAGTAAATCTCCACTTGAAGTATTAGCAGTTTAATATGTTTTACTACCCAGTGTAAATGTATTTTATTTTATGTATTTTTTGTATTTGTTTCACAGGACCACTTTTAAGCCACTTTTACATCGCACATACGTATGCTGGAAGTTATCGTTGGTAAAATGTACAACAGATTGCAGTAGTGACCGTGAATATAGATACAGTAATATCACAATGAAGAACTACGAAACAGCCGGGTGAGTAGTAGTTTCTCTTTCACTCAGTTCACAATCGGTTATTAATAGCGAGATCGGGTTTGAGATGAGAATAATTCTGCTCATTTTGCAAAAAAGAATATCAGACAATCGACCCATGGTCTATGTCCGTGACATAGTATATTACTCACTGCTAATTCGGATTCTTGGTTCATTTGCTTGGCAACATTAGGTCGGCGCGTTAGCAGATATAAATTATCTAAGGGGAATTAATAAGCCCCTAAACACTGCCAGGGAAGTATGTGGTAAGCCCCTGTCAGCGTGGGATTTAAGTGATATACCGACAAACGTGGTACGCCACTTTACGAGAATATTACCGGGTAATTAAAATTGAAAGAACGCCATATGACACTACGATTAACCCTTTTACGTGATCTAATATATCTGCGATGTGAAAACCCCGTTCTTGAATTCGAAACACAAGAAAGTTTCAATTGATCTGAGAGAGTGCTTGATCCGTGTGTACTACTCCACATGCACCACACATTAGGCGGCAAATTTTCACTAGTTTTAGAGTAGAAGTAGGTATATATTTTCTTGACTTATTTGCCCAACAGTTTAGAAAGATTTTAATTGTCCTTTTTTTAAGAAATTTGACAAGAAGTCAAGCTAAAATGTCCCGGTGTGATTACATCTATGCAACATTTGAAAACAGTTGCCAAGTTCAATAATCCAAAATTCAGAAGTGAGTATCCCAAACAGTAATAAATTTGGAGGTCTAGCAGTTGGGGCGTGGCAGACCCCTTAGCAATAGTTATAGTATGCATAATCGCTTATAAGTGTTTTGAAATCGATAGACAATTTAAGGATGAGATGCATATTTCGATTTTTCATTTTTTTGACCAAGTCGAGAATCACCATCTGTTTTCCCGAGAAATTGCATATACCTAATTCCTGGACTATAGTGTAGTTTCATTTCTATAGTTTTATTCGATTCGCAAAATCACTAACACATTTCCGTGGTAGAGACGAATAATCAACACATTGATTGTCATAGCTACTCTGTCAATATCTGTTATGACAGCTACGACGTAAGAGTGTTATTTATTGCTAAATAGTTCATCTTTGAGCACCTTACTAATAATTGACTTCAAACATCATCATTGCAAACGCCTTAAGAGAGGGTTGGCACAGTTTGCTTTCAAAAACAGAAACAGTAGTCATGGGAACTCAAAACTATGATCATGGCATTAATTTATTTAAACAAATGAGAGAGTAGCCAGAAAGTAATTACAATGACAGGATGAGTAAATGTAGTGCCCGACACAATGCTGCACTCAGACGGAAAATTAGTTTAGAATATTTACATAAGCCATTGCCCGAAACGTCTGGCTATTCGGAATAATTACCTAAGACAACAGTTATCAAATATATATATATAGTTGATATAACATGGTTTACTGTATGCTTAAGAGGTGACATGCAACACAATTCATAAATAGAACAATTCCATATGTGTTAAATGTCAGTCTTAGCATATTAACAACCAATTTAAAATGTGTGTCATATCCTTAATTTATCTTACGTTGTAAGAAGTGAGTTCAGGTTATAATCCCAACTAAGATCACTACCTCAATAGTCAACAATTCAAGAAGGATTTTGATAAGCTTATTTTTTCAGCAGATGAACGAACATATATATATATATATATATCATTTCCTTGTCAATGCGGACAGTCAAGCCTTCTGATGCTTGTATATCTTAACCATTATCGTGTTTATGACATGCTTAGCTCCTCTAATAATCCCGCCATCAGGGAAAAGACAGCGTTTATGACGGGAGCAAGACTCTCTCAAGGGCCAGCCATACCTGGGAATAAGGCGTTTATGACGTGCCTTAGCCCTCTAATGGATTTAATATATCAGAGACGACAGCGTCTATGACATTACCTACACCATTTTTACGGCCCACCGTCTCATGAAAACAACAGCCTTTATGGCAGTACATAAACTTTCCGGTTGGTCTACTATCATGTTCATGACAGTAAAGCGAGTTTTTGACAGTCGGCTTAGTATGGACAACGCGTTGTTGGCATAACTTGAACGTTTTGACGACGTTCGGTCACTGAAAGGACAGTGTTTATGGTTGTGCCCCGGGGTCTTATTAAATATTATTTTGTTTTTTTACAGGTGGGCTACGATGATAACAATGATATACCATAATGCTACTAGCATGGACGAGTCGGCGCTAAATTCTTCAAATTCAACTGAGATTGCAGGGCCACCTCGAAAATATAATCGGAATGTTCGTCTAGCGGCGTTCATTATCATCTTCATTATTTCGATTATCGGAAATTCTATCGTTTGTACCTGGATGTGGACCCATCGCAAGCAAAAATCTCGAATGAACAAAATGATTCTGAGCCTGACCATGGCGGACCTATTTGTCACTCTTTGCCCACTGGTGACCGAGTTTGTCCAGGAGTTGCTAGAGGCTCGTTGGATAGCTGGAGATACAGTCTGCCGCGGAGTTATGGTTCTACAGACCTTTGCCATCCACGCCTCAACCAACAGCGTTGTGGTAATATCCATCGACAGGCACCGTGCACTTCGTAACCCGTTCGCCAGAAATATCCCGGTGAAAATTCTAGTCAGTGGAGCCTGGATTGCAGCTTTTGTGTTTTCAATACCACAAGCCTTTGTATGGAAGCTAGGCTACCGCAGAAACGGGGTTCCCAAATGCACGTCTATATTTTCAACATTGCCGGGCTTCCATGTCAAAATCTACATGGTGTATGCATCCCTGGTTGTGTTCCTCATTCCCTTCTGCATTATATGCATACTATATCTTCAAATTTTAAAAACCGTATGGGAACGAGGCAAGGAAATTAACTTAGATAGCAAACACAAGAAAGGCGCGGGTCATAAACAGATGAGCGCCATTATTACCCGCGCAAAGATTAAGACGCTGAAGATGACCCTTGTGATTATACTGACCTTTATTATCTGTGGAATGCCCTACTTCCTGATGGAGATGATAGTGAGTAACAACAATACCGTGAAGGTCGACCCAAATGTATACGCAGTGCTTGGAATTTTCGCGCTATCCAACAGTGCCGCCAACCCATTCGTGTTTCTCTTCTTCAATTCGGACAACAAGCTCTTCCTCTTGCTGGAGCAGCGTTTCTGCTTTACCTGTTTCAAGACTCACGAGGTAAAAGGTCATGCCGTTAAAAGTTGTGACATGGACAAGTCTGATGTGACAACAACAATAAGCTGCGTCTGAATGGCGCCGTTACATATTGTTGTTCAAAAAAATGAAAAGTTCTGTCGGTTGTGGAGTGTTAGTAGTCTTAGAGCCACCAAACCAGAATTTGAAGATTGCCTATTCTTCATTCGCCTCTTGAGGGCCACTGATTCCCGTATTCTTGGTTTCGCAGGAGGAAGACCGACGGTTTGTGTCGACTTTCTCTACAAGAAATGGTGGTGGACAGGAAATGACGTCGATAACCACTCGTAATTTTATTCGGACGTGATGGTGTGATGCGAAGATACCTTATATGGGTTAAGGAAAGAATGACTTTCTTGTTATATGGAATTGAAACACGACAATACTGACTGTCACTGATTTCCGTTTAGTTTTCTCTGAACTAGCGCAACTACAACTACAGAGGGTGACGTCACATCTACAGAGGGCGACATAACGCATAAACCAACTATTGCAGACTGCAAGACATGGTCATATTCATGAATGTCATCCTTCATAATCACCAAGAACATTACATAGCGCGAACAACGACAGACATTGTCACTGACAGCATGACAACGTACCCCGTTGCAAATATGTTACAGCCGTACTACACACATCTACAATATTGACCATTCGAAAGAAAAAAAAAATCTAATAATCA
This sequence comes from Saccoglossus kowalevskii, assembly GCF_978046115.1. Lineage (NCBI taxonomy): Eukaryota > Metazoa > Hemichordata > Enteropneusta > Harrimaniidae > Saccoglossus > Saccoglossus kowalevskii. Next base: position 29,373,086 of record NC_140653.1, on the reverse strand, counting down.
ACTTTCAATAATCATTGAATTATATTCCAAAACTTAGTACTATATACATACCGAGTTTTGATTACATTGATTTTAGTTTAATTCAAAAATTTACCACATCACGCATGTATAAATATTGCCGCCTGGTGGCGCGCTTTCATTGCAGCGAGTATTGCCAATGATGTCACCAACGTTTATTTATAGAACTGTACTGTAATCTGATTCGGTGAGTGTTTTAGAACCATTTAGCTTTCCCTAATCACTATTCATAAAATATTTATAAAAAAAATGCGGTTATAACGCCGTTGTGACTAGGTATTCAGAAATTATGACAATAATGTTTTTAAGGGCATGTAGCTGCCATCACACATATCTAACGATTCTCAGAGATATGTTGGAATATTTTTCTTCCCATTTTTGTTCCCGTAATACAGATTGCGTTATTTGCAGTTCTTGTCTTGTAGCGAGCCGACATTTTCAAATGAACCCCAACGCCAAGTCGTTTAATATCATGTTACGGCCATTGCTGTAAATTAAGGCAGAAATAATAGGTTACTGGGCGAGTACGTACCCAGCGTGTAACACTCAGCCTGAGTATCCATGATTGGCTACCGGTTCAGGAAACACCTTTTTTTACTGGATGAGTTAGAAGTAGTATGCAAGATTGTACCTGATTAGCTGCCCAGCCATAACACCTTACCGGCGAACCAATTAGGCAAGACATTGCTAGATCTGACTACCAATCGACTTCTGGCACGGCTCAATTGATGTTGTCATGTTTGTCTTATTTCTAGTATATAACAAAATGTATGTGTTATGTCTGCAATGCGTAAGTCTCTCGAACAGCCAGCGAAACTGTTAGTACAATTTTACATACATTAGTTTTCAATCAGTTCGTGCGATTTAAGATTTTGAATTCCTTATCACAACTCAAACGCTTATACCAGTTCATTATATTATGATTCAAGTCTGTCGACAGTTCTCGGGTAGAATCGTGTTATTGCATTTCAAATTCAAACGCTGGGGGCGTATGTCTGAAATGTCGTAGGAAAAATTCAGACACACGCCCTCAACGTTTGAATATGAGTTATTCCGTCAGGTTTTAGAGACGAATTAGGCCACAAAACAGGCGACGATGTTCATGAATGAACTAATAATTATAATCCGAGAATTACGGGAACACGTTTGGTGTTTGCGTCGTATTTGTGCGATGTTCTACCGCCCATGGTTCTGCTCGACTTCAATTAACGTTCTCTGTTTTTTGTTCCTCTCTGCGTTTTCGTTTGTTGAAACATTATGAATTACAGATGAAATATTGTTGATGTTATGAATACTTAATATATCCGTGATTAAGCAGTTTTGACATTCACTCCAATCCATTATCTTTAGACCCATCTAGTCAGAAACAGAATTTAATATTTGCAATACACAGAGAAATATTATCCCTCTCTGCCCGGAATTCACTCCAACTTTGACGAATATTCTGTCTGTATTCTGTTTAAAAATTGAACTACTTTTCAATCAAACATTTTGCTCATGTAATAAAGCGTTATAATAGAAGTTTAAAGTGTTATCATGTTAACTCAATAAGGATTTTTATTGGGATGGCTTATACTAGGGGACTGGGCAAACTTTCAGTTTGACCCCGGGCCAGTTCTAACCAAATTTTGTCGCGAATCTTATCTAAACTTAGTACCAACCAAAATGGCGAAACGCGGCATTTATACACCAACAAAATATTTTTTCCAGTGAATGGTCAGCCCGGCGATAACTGAATTGTAGATAGTCATTCATAATATATTTAAATTGTTTAAATAGAAATAGGAGGTGTATGTATGACGTAATAGCGTGTATATTTCCTTTTGGCAATGTGAAGCCGTAACGCTGAAGTAGATTTCACATCGCACAGAACAGCTTTACATCAACGTATGATTAACACAGAATATGACACTAAATTACCGACAGTCCATAAACATGTGAGCAATTCATGAGTCGATCATTCACAACCATACGTACTTGTAAGCTAAAGAACACCAAGCTTGAATGAGAACTGCACAGATTTACAAAAAAAAGCGGAAAAATGTTCTGATATTAATCTTCAAACGATTAAACTAAATATTGGACCAAACTGTGTTGTAACAAAGGATAAACAATATGCCACGCATATACTCGTGTCTGCCAATTCACGTTACAGTCACGTGATGTGTTAGTTCAGCCTCCTGACATTTACAATCAGTGGTGTTTACAGCCGTATATGAACGACAGCGATCACATGACAATTGACTCAATTAATAACAGCGGGAAGCCTCCCTCTTTTCCACTTTATTAGTTATGCGACTACTTAACACAAGAATATATTGAGCGTTTTAATATTAGTTTGCTTCTAATTCAACTCATATCTATAAATGAGTAGGAGTAAATAGAATACTAGTACTATTATTTAATACCTGTAAAATACATTATTTTCGCTGAAAGAATGATTCAGAGAATATACCTGTTGCCTATATTTTACATTCAGTTTGTCAGAAATCAGTGGAAAATAAAATTCCATAAAAAAACATCCGATAAGTCTTTTCAGCAAAAATTAATTAAAATAAAGTATTTTACAGTAGAATATGTGAGTATTTTTATGATGTTCAATGAACATGTATGACTGATACGATGATTTGCAATCTGCGTAGCAGTATGCTACTATGGTTTACAATACGCATATACATATAAGTGATACTATGAAAGTATGATTTGCAATCATTACGTTAATATGCCTGATACAATAAACCTATCAGCCTTTCCAATCAATCATCTAACCCGATCAACGTCACAAGTTCTGACCGACCGACTGACCAACTACTAGTAATCAAATTGTATATAAGGATCAATCGAATTTTTTGGCTGCTAATGTGGTATGCATATATGAATGATGAGTCTTTTTACGATATTTTCATGATCTGGGTATAATATGAGGTTATTACGAGGATACCGAAAAATATGCCCGAAGACAGTAGAGCGGGAGAATAGACCGACGTGCAGCGGAGGTCGATGTGACGGCGTACTGTCTGAGTGCACACTTTGTGGTATCCTAGTAATAACCTTATTATTAAATTATTATTATTATACATCCTTTCCTTCTAAGGATACATCTTGGGAATGCCGAAATCCAAAAAGTATCGAACATATTTAACGAACTTCTTTGTGTGGAGTCCGGTCTAACCCTAGGGGCTGCCATGTTTGTTTTCATTATTAGAGAACGCTTACGCACGCAATCGCTCCCTATTTGGAATTTCCTATTTTGCAAAACCGCAAAATTACAGCACGGGACAGATGTATAATAATAATAGTTATTCCATACGTTGGATATTTGTTTTATTGTGATGTGTGCAGCGATTCCGGATACCATCATCTTGATTAGTTGGATAAAAAGTCAAATAGTTTGATTTTACTTTGCATTATCGCATTTCTTGCATAATAATGCTATTTATAATTGGTCGAGTTTCGAGCTTGCCACCATAGCAGATCGCCTAGCCGATGTAAGAAAACACGCGCACGTCGGTTCAATGAACCTACATTGACTCGACGGCATGCGCAACACGTACACTACACTGTTGACAGTCCTCGGGACTAATGTAATTGTGTTTCCTAAACATTCGAAAGCCGAAGGCGTTTGATGGGAATGCGAACCATTTCACGCGAGGGACTTTAGTCCCGAAAGACTGTCTCCGTCTGCAGGTTTTTAGTTGATATCATAATTCATAGTTGATGCTGATGTCACGAAATAAATTATATTAACATAATGTTGCAAATCTAAATGACCCCCTGAATGCGTTGATTGTTCACGTTATGGACACAATGAATACAGTTACCCCAACCAAAATAGCAAAGAAAACTATTAAATCGCCTAGAACCAATGAAACAACGTGCATTGTTTGTGGCAGTCAAATAGAAAATATAGAAAAAAGGAGGAGACTGTTTCGCGGGATCAACAGAACTACGACATGCGAATTTGTTGTGGCAGAGACGATCGGTCTACATCTTTCCAGTTTGTATGCGTGCATACAATGTGAATGAGAATGACGACTCTGCAAAAACATTGGATGAGTTTCGACAAACTAAGCGCGAGTTATTGAAAAGGTTGCAGGCATTTTCCTCTAAGAGAATGACAACTGGAAGCACAGGCGCTCGGAACGTTTGCAGATCATACTTTAGATCATTTTTTATTATCCAAGAAACGTTCCGAGTGTCTGTGACTGGAAGTGGGGGATCCCTGCTTTTGGCATGACGAGTGTCAACACGGCACGCAGACGAACACATCTCTCCTCTCTGTGTAGTTTGCTATAGTGTCTCGCTGGTATTCTTTGCAAGAAATAACATTAGTAGTCTAAACGTTTCAGCGCTTTTACAATGCATTGATCAAGATTTGTTTGTGATATGATATCAAAAACTACCATTTCACGATTGGCCACGGTAAAATGACATCTTCGCGACTATTCATTGGCATATGAAAGTACCCGGAACTGATAAGAAATCTTACCAGTGAATTGCAGCACCGGACAGTCGGTCGGGCGTTCGCAATTTATTCACGCCTATTACGTTTATACACAATATTTATTGATAATAACAGATTAATATTAAGTACGACCGACTGTCGACAGTCTATACGTACATTTAACCAATGACCTATTTACTTGACATGATATTCATTTATCTTTGAGCTAGCATTCATTGCCACAATATTCCGACTAAATAAACATTATCCTATGCTCGCTACTGTAATATTTTTGTTATCTGATATGATATTTATTCAGCAGTTAAAGGGTCACATGCTACATATATGTGAAATTCTTAATGTAAAGTTTTTGGACAATATATCGTTCATATTTCAAATTAAATCTTTTCACGCTGGTATATATGTATGTCACATAAATGAAGAGCCTATAATTACCTCACCTCGGCAATTTGTGACGATAGCTAACCACTATACTAATATAGATCGCTGTGAACAATGAGTTATACAATCTACACGACTTCTCCGACAGAACAGTGGTGCTGCAAACATCCACTTTGTTTGACAACAGCGCTTATTATTTTCTTAATGTTCCTAAACAGCATTTGAAATTGCTTTAAATGAAAGTTTTAAACGTTCCCAATATTTAATTCATGGTGGTAATTCGTGGTGCATGGGTATTTAAATACGTGCCATTCGAATATGAATGATACGTTTCCATGGAAACAACAATGTTACTAGAATTATGCATAATGCTGAAACTCAATTCTATGATTTGAAAATAAATGTTACAGTGGTTGTATACAAAGCCACTTAAACATATACATACTTGCAGTGAAATGTTTGTGAAGTTACGTACATTCATGTGCAAATATCTGAAATATCATATAATCTATTGTTGTAACATCATATAATAGTTGGCAACATAATGTGTGCAAGTCTTCGAAACGACATGATCAACATAACTTACACCACCTGGAAAATCTATAATTCCCAATATTGATTACAAGTCAATACAACATCAACATGATGAATGACTGGGTTATTTCATTACGTTTAAGGTAGAGATGCAGGTTCGTGGGCACTTGGGGTGGATTTTTTTTTTGGATTTTTATTATCCAAAAAGTCTTGGCTATAGACTGTTAAAATTTTGTAGAATTGTGAATAGTGAAACATACTCAAAAAACGATTTTAAATTATAGATAACAGGTGCAAAATTATCTCTTTTGAATGCTTAGCAAGATTTAGAAAGGCTGTACATAAATAATTGAAAAAAAACATGGTGAAAAAAGAAATGACGGGATCTCCATATTATGCACTGTATTTAACTTTTTACAAAACGATAATACATTTTAATTTGAAACTGTAACAGCCATTTTAATTATGAGCATTAGCAAACTTCTTACTGAGTGAATTGTTATGCAAATTAGCAATTATCTAAGCTTCTTTTTAGTGCACATTCCAGAACTTTAAAAAAAATAGCTCCTAGACGCTTTGACCTTTTGTTTTGAAATTTTCACAAATGATTGGCAATGTGTTTATCTTCAAAACGCCGTCGGGGCATTGTTTTTAGTTGAATAGTGTTACAGCAATCGTACAGACAACTAGCCTGGGTGTTAATTTATGCATAAACTTGAAGTAGTGAAATTTTAGCTGCTGCCCTACAAAATTGACAACTGGTAGACAGTTTTCAAGACGGTGTTTTCTTCATAGTAAACAGATGTACCCATAAACCAATTTTGACAGGAAACAGAAGCATGGTTTAGAAGCTATTTTTTTTTAAATTACTTTTGACCAAAAAAGCACATTTTTGTGCATATTTCAAACTACAGTGTCCATAAAATAAAATACTAACAAAACTTTAAAATTCATACAATAAGCTTTCCGAAAATATATAGTTTTGTGGACAAGGGAGGTCATCTTGGTTTCCTAATTAACTAATTAAAATACCTGTCATGTAAACTGCATCTCTACCTTAAATCATTGCCAGAGCATTGATACTGCATATGCTAGTTCTATTTCTGCCTGTGATTGCCTGAATAAATGCAGAATTGCCTATACTTACGATATTGCGGATTCATTTAAACAACTATTGAAAACGAAATCGGAGTAGCAAATGGGGCCATAGGTGGACTAACCAGCGCACCATTTTAAATAGATTCATTTATACGATATATGTGGACATTTTGTAGACCATTTGCAGATAATGACCATTTCCAAAAAGACCGAAAACGACTAACAAGTTTTTGATGAAGTTTTTGCTTTACCAGAGATAATGTTTACCATCAGTTAACACTCATATCACATTACTGTTGCTATTTTAGAATTAAGCGAATATGAATGTATGAATATATAATGAAATATCGAAAATTGTCATATTATGTTTTACATTAAAAAGGTATAATATACATGGGTATATTCACAGATGGATCGTGCATACCACATATGCTCTGTTAATTAAAATTAAATTGCTTTGTCATTCACACCGGACGTAAGTTATTAGTTCGTCAACTATCATAAGCAGTTTTGTTGTAAATATAAAGTTTCGTATTTGAAAAGTGCTATGCTCTCTTTTCACTGTACTAACGTTTGCTTTTTGGTTGTAAGCATAATGTCTTTATTGTGTTTAGGTGTTTATTGTTCTCAGAGACATGTATTTTGATTATGTGTCAGTTGTCACTATAGAGCATTCTTTATTTTATTTAATTAATTTTTTAATTTATTTTTCCATTGGTGTTTGTGTCTTCTTCTGATTAGATACGCGAGAAACATGTTATATTTCCAAAGTAACATTTTTTTCTTCTATTAATCAACATTCTTATATGCATTAGGATGTAAATTATGGTTCAAATAATGTGCACTCGCAGTTCTTAATTTTTGGCAGGCAGCTCACAACAAAATTACAACCTGGTTTTAACTGATGACTGTCTTGTATATTATCATTATCAGTGGTCTACTTATAGAGATCAGCATTCGGTGCCAAAACAAGTCGAGGTATTGTGAAAGATGGCATAAGACCTAAAAATACTATCATTTTAATTACTGTTTCACAAAATGTTATTTATAACTATAGTAAATTATATGGGGATCGCACTATCTCTTTTTGAAATCAATTATTTTCGTAGTTACAAATTGCAAATTATGTTGATCATTCAAAAGAAGAGCAAAGTAATTTGTAAAATAGAAACACAGTGATTTTTTATATTAGGAATCATATTAACCATAAATCTATGATTTAAACATGATGAAAATAGTGACATGATTTTACTGCAGTCATTTGTCTTCATGTCTTTGCTACGATATTACAAGAGCATTCAATGGTACAAATAACACCAATCAAGAAATTCAAGGTAAATTTATATGGTTTGGCCATGGTTTTATTGTGTTGTGAGCTATACAGTACTGTCTGATGAATGGGACTTATGGCAACACATTTCGATGAGGTTTATGATTGATCGATATCATTTGGCATAAGATTGGACACAAGTGGTATGTGATTAAACACATTTAGTCTAGTATTTTAAACAATCGGTATATGATTGACTTAGTATAGTGTTGAATCCCTTTGATACAGGATTGGGCACATATGGTATATGTTTGGATATATTAAGTCTGAACACATTTTCGTGCAGGATTGGACATATTCAGTATGCGAGATGATATATCGTGGTATTTCGTACTAACTTGGAATGCTTTCATTCAAATCTATAAGATCGTCCGCAGCATGTGACAGGGATAATGTACGTGTGTGTTACTCCCGCACTGTTAAAGTGCAATTAGATTCAAGTTTAATTTCGTAAATGTCACATCACCTCTCTCCAAAGATTAATGCAGAACTGTGTAGCATTTTTCCTCAGAACGAAACGGGCTTCTGACAATTTTCAACAGTTTCATTCTAATTACATTGTTTCGGAATTCACGAATGTTGTATTTTGTTTAACAAGACCTTTTCAAAATACTGGTAAAGATTTAAATCTGAATGGCCCACTCTTCTAATTTCTTTTTGACTGTCATTGAAAATGTTGTTTTTGATTGACACTTCGTACCTTGTTGGATATGTCATGGATGCATCCCCACTCAAAGCACTGGCATCCCACAAAGACACAAAGTCACAAAGAGCATGTTTGGCGCAGAGTGCTGGACAGACCACTGCCTCATTGTCTCCAAACTGAACCTCCGCGTCAAGCATAAGAGACGGCCAAAGGATTTGAAGACACAAAAACGCCAAATATCAGCTAGATGAAGGTCAGCAACATCAAGTAGTCTTTTGTGGTCACCCTGGAGCAACGCTTAGACTCCACTGTGCTTGAAGGCAAGGATATTGAGACAGCATGGGCCGCGCTCCGTGAGACAGTGTATAACACAGCCACGGAGTGCCTTGGACCAACTACAAGGAAGCATAAAGACTGGTTTGATGAGAACTGCACAAAGATCCAACAACTGCTAGAAGAACAGCGTCGTGCCTACAAGGTTCATCTCGATGACCCAAAAAATCAGCATCAAAGAAAGACACACTGAGAAATGCACGGAGCACTATTCAAGTTAAATTGCGTCAGATGCAGGATTTCTGGTTGAGCTGCAAAGCAGATAAGATCCAGGGCTTTGCAGGCCGGAATGACATGAAGAATTTCTATAACAGCTTGAAGGAAGTCTACGGCCATACTACCTCAAAATCACTGCCTCCCATTCTCATTGCTGACGGGACAACACTTACCACTAAGGAGAAGGTTTTGGAGAGATGGGAACTTCGGCAGCAACCTGAGCAGACCATTGACAAGTCTCAAGTCTGTGTTGAAAAGACCATGGACTCCTCTCCCACCCAGGAGGAAATTCAGAATGCAGGCTTGGTTTGCATTCTTGGCCTTCATTCACCTTGGCCTTCATTCCCAATTAAGTAAAACAAGGATACGTCCTTGCTCCCACCTTGTTCAGCCTTATGTTCTCAGCCATGCTGATAGATGCCTTCACGGATGCTGGCGTGGGCATTGGCATCAAGTACTGGACTCATGGTTCATTGTTCAACCTCAGGAGGCTTCAAGCAAAAACCAAGGTTGCGACGGACACCATCAAAAACTTCCTATTTGCTGATGATTGCGCACTCAAAAGCTGCCTCTGAGGCTGATATGCAACACAGCAGTGACCTGTTCTCTGATACCTGCAACAACCTTGGCCTTACCATAAGCATTTAAAAAGACTGAGGTAATGCATCAGCCCTATGTTGTACCCAATTGAACATCACTATCAACAGTGACTTAAGGTAGCGGGACTATTATTGACATACTTGTTTTCAGCTTCTGATTGTAATTACAAATAGACCCAGGAAAGTATATATTTTTGGAATCGCAAAACTTCAAGCTTTTCAAAGGTGTGTTTGCCATGCCCGTATCTGCATTCTACGGTGCGTTACTTAATCAAAAGTGAAAAATTACTTTTTTTGTAAAAAATAATTACGCATTTATGCTGGTGATAGGAAGTTTTTTTTCACTTTTCCTAGTTGTTCAATAGTTTGGTAAATTGAATGTGTCTGGTCAGTTTTATTCAAGCAACGCGTTTTGAAAAGTAGTGTCCTGAATTTTAATTTTTGTTTAGTCGCATTGCTCCCAAATCAAACCACAACACATTGGTGAATAATCCATGAAATAGTGTTAATCCGACGACAATAAGTATTCGTTATTTTTTGTTGAAGACCTTGTATTTTGAAAAATATAAACTCTTAGAAAACGTCCATGAAGTCACAGCAAAGATTTCAAGCTTGTTTATCGGCACAATCGATTTGTTTTTCCATCAAGGTCTGTTTTAACATGTGTAGGGGCATCCAAATGTGTAAGGCTATTGGAAACCAAAAAATAAAGGAATGGGATAGCTATAATTCGATAAAATCGGCAGATGAAAACACCAAAATCAATGTTTTTTTTCAGTGGCATTGTGACCTTGTGTCTGACACATTCATATGCAAATGACTAATCTGTGAAATAAACAGGGGCGGAGACAAACCACTCAAATGTTTGGAAACACTCATTGTGTGTCAGATAGCTACTGATAATACATCCTAACATTGCTTTGTCTTGAGTTAATCTTTGAAACTTATAGGCACACAGATTAAACCTGTGTTGTTGATTTTGGAAAACACTACTGAAGCTGCCTTGCTTCCCTTCAGAAAATCTACATTTTAACCAACTTACATGACATTCTATGTTATGTTGACTTCATAGTGCATTTCATCAATTAATAAATAAATGTGAAAATCGTAATTTTCAACACAAATAATAGTCTCGCTACCCTAATACAGTGGACAAGTTCACATACCACAAGTTCACATACCTTGGTAGCACACTTTCTAGAAATGTGGTCATTGACAACAAAGTCAACACCAGACTTGCTAAAACAAGTGCTGCCTTCGACAGGCTTCACAAGAATGTCTGGAACAGGAGATGGATCACTAAAGAGACAAAGATCAAGGTGTTGTTCTCACTACGTTGCTCTACAGTTCTGAAGCCTGGACAGTCTATAAGCATCATACTAGGAAGCTAATTACATCACTTTCAAACCACCCAGCTCAGAAAACTCCTTGACATAAAGTGGCAATACAGGATCCCAGACTCTGAGGTTCTAACACGTGCTGACCTGCCTAGCATTCACACCATCCTGATGCAATCTCAGCTTCACTGAGCAGGACACGTAGCTCGCATGTCAGATTAGCGTCTCCCAAAAAGACTTCTGTTTAGTGAGCTACAGCAAGGAAAACGCTCCCAAGGTGGCCAAAAGAAGCGTTTCACGAACACAGTAAAAGCCGCACTGAAGGCATTTAACATCAGTCACGGCACATGGCAACAGTTGGCCCAAGACAGAGGAACTAAAGTATGCGAGGCCAACAGGAGCTCTGCTGCTAAATACCACAGACAGGCCAGGAAGAACACGACCAACAACTCTGTAGCAGCTGCTACCGTTCCCTGTCCGCACTGCCAGAGACTCTTCCGGGCGCAGATTGGCCTCACCAGCCACCCCAGGATGACTAGATGGTTCTTGTCGTATCGATGGATGAACAACATACTAGTAATATATATGGGCTGACACAGTAAATTATATAATATTAGTAACGACTCATCAAAATATACAGTTATTATTATAAGATTCATCTATTTTCATATAGACTGTATTATCAAGAATCTGCATGAATTCCTCGTCAACTGTGAGTCACATGTATTTACTTTATGTATTTGTCTGAAGAATTGGGTCATTTGTCCGAATATGCTCGTCCCAATCAAAATAACCAAACGCTGATTCGAATCGCTTCAAAGGATGTCGTGGTATTGATAAGTTGTATATTATGTTTATTTGGAATCAGTACATAAAGCCCTAAACGGTTGAACTTTGCATGATTTGTTAATCATATCAAAATTACTAATAACATCAATATTCAAAACCATACCTCTGTAGGAGGAATCACTTTAATGTGAAAATCCATGAGCATGTTTAGGTAACACCATTGTGAGATTTCTCGTATAACCCAAAAAATACTTCCGGTTTTGAGGCATCGCGGATACGTATTGTATTAGCTATTCCAATGTATTTCTGATCAAATTATGAAAGTTTACTTTCAATTCAATTCTATTCAATGATATCTCAAATGTACCACAAAATGCAAAATGATACAACAATATAAAAAGACATAGGGAATAATAATAATAAATAAAATAAAAATAAAAATAGAAATCAAGAAGGGAAATGAAAAAAAATGTATATGAACAATGCAAGCAATCAAACAAAGGCAAATAATTTAAAATAAACACACGGTGAGCATATTTTACACACATCAAAACCGCTCCTCACAACACAGCCACTTCGTAAATTAGTTAACCGTAATTAAAAATTCTAGTTTACATATTTACAACTTAAATCCAATTACCCACATATCAATCGTTATATATTATAATGTATTGTATATTTCAAATATAATAATTGTATTATTAGAATATTTACACAACCTGTGATTCGTCTGCATCACTTAAGATAAGGCGGTAATATAAACAATCGAATTAAAAGTCAATTTCCTGGCATATGTCGCACATACAACAATTAAGTGGGGGTACCCAGAGTTATAAGAATCAGAATTTTAAATTGGTGAAGTCTGATAAAAGAATGTTAAAATTCTAGAAATAGTATACAACAGCAAATATGGACTTCCCTCTTGAAAAATTCTTTCACATAAAAGCGATTAAGAAAAACTAAACAGGAAGTGAAGTCCCTTTTGTTGCCACCGCAATAGACATAGATTGTTTAATAGATATTGATTGTGCCTTGGCGTTGATGAGGAGACAATATAGATAGTTGTGAAAGGTGTTGTGAAAGATTGAGTGTTGATGTCAGACTTTGGTAGTGAGAGGATCCATTGAAAATGAACTTCAAAGTATCCTCTTACTAAGTGGATGTATGTGTAGATGTAGATCCATAGACTTGACCGACATTTGTCAATGTCAACAACACTCCCACAGTTTAAAGTGGGTATGTATTACCCTTCTTATATGGACGAACACGTTTCCAATATACCACGCAAATGTCACGCATGCGTTGTGGAACACATAAGAACGACCTGAAATATGCGCACTACGAAATTACCTTTGATGAGATTCTGACGTTGACTTTTCTCATGAATAGTATTATAAATTGCGATTATTAAATAGAAAGCATTTATTATGAAACGCCGCAAGCAAGCACATATTTACGACCTTGACCTTCACTCTGCGTATTGTGGTTATTAGACGACCGTACAAGATGTATATAATAAACTGGTAACCAGATTTAACAAGTGCCGCTGAATTTAAAACTATACAACGGCACCAGTGGCTGTTCCCGGCCATATGCATCTTGTAACCAAATCAATTGCATTGTAAATACATATTTTTGTTTCCGATTGGTATAAATTATTTAGTATTAAATTTATAAAAATAAATAGCAATAGTTAATAATGCTTGCAAATACCACACCGGTACCTGCTCATTGACAAGTTCTTGCCTCACTCAGCAATGTAAACTATCTATTGTTATGCATAGACAGTTTATTCGGTTTTATAAACAGCGGCAACAATGTACGATAATTCATGTTAATATATGCACAAATGTTGCTTTAATTAAATGAAAAAACTGATTAGCTGTTGATTTACGAAACCATTTTGTTTAATTTCTGTCAAATTTAGATCTACTCAAAATATAAGATACAATACTACAATTTAAGTAAAATGTGAATATAATTACAAAACAAATGAGTTTATTGTTCTACAATAACATTGAGACATGACGCCATTAAACAAATAGCGTCTGGGAATACATACTTTCTTGAATAAACAAAGATATTGCAGCACACGCTTGCGTGTTTGACACCAGCAATTATTACCCCCCCCCCTACTTCCATCGTAAACTGTGTTTATCCTCCGTCATTTCTACCGACGGTCACAATAACAGCGGTGCATGAAATCTCTCTACGCCTTCTGTTTTAACATTACATGGCGATAAAAAGACTGACCAATCACTCGCTGTTCCTGGGGCTGTCAACAGGTTTGGTAAATAATACATAAACTTAAAGCGTGGTGGTTGTCGCGCAGCGCGTGTTCGAATTTCATGTAAATAAACAATGTATTTTACACGCGTTGTATACGTCGCTTTGAGTCCTATATCGAACAGGACGCGGCACGATGACTGCCGCCCTTAAAGTTCCATGTCGATTCTGGTTTAAATATATAATACAAAGTTGACGTTATCTTAGTATCTTATCAATGAATGACGTTTACTATATGATGCAGACCAAACGTTTCATTTGCATTTCCTATATGGTTATTATTCAAGCAGATAAATGGGGAGTGCCATGCGCGGGGCAGGATGTGCTAAGAAGCACCTGACACCAATTCCTAGCCGCGTGTTGTATAGTGCTTTGTTTTGTTTATTGTCACGAAACTTACTTGGATGATGAATTTAGATAACGATTACGTATAATATTGTTTTCACTTTTAATATAAGAGTGATGTATATAATATTGACAATGCAACATTAAGATTGCATCAAATTATGGCTCGCCAAACTACAAGTATCTATACACCATGTCCCACTGGTATTACGCTATTACAAGTAGACAGATGGCTTACCAGCAGCAACAATGTCACTACATGCAATGTACGCAGAGAATAAAAAAAAATACTCCCACACAAATGAGTGTTTCCACTGTAACAAAGTCGGGTTGTATATCTTAATGGGGAGATACACAATGACGTCGGTTGTTGGGCGCACAAAAACTATAATATCGTGACTCAAACAAGCCAGATGAATTCAGAAACACCTGACGTTTTCCCCTTGCCGTTTGTAATGTGTTATTTTTAGTACATTGTCTCATTGTAAATTTCGTTTATCTCTTTACCTCGGTGACGTGTTAGTATAAAGTCCAATTCGATGATTATCTCATTTGCCGAAAGAGAAAGAAGGACGGTCGGAAGGGTAGTGTTTGAATCGTGTAGTATAGTTCTTGTTATAAAGCCATTTATTTGGTGAGGTTGTGATTCATTCATTATATCATGAGAAACAGAAACACATTGGTGAAAACAATTGATTTGTTTCTTATCAATTCCTAGTTTGGGGCTCAAATGTTCTTGAAATGTGTTTGTAATTCGGCAATATGAATATATTTGAAATTTGGTTTTCGTTTAACTATAAGGCAAATTAAATCAAACTTCGTACGATGATAAAATCTGAAAGCGTGCAGGACAAAATGGCCAGTAGGCCGGAAGTGACGGAATGCCAACGACCCCTGCTAGACCCCTGCATATGTACGATGTGTTGTATATCGGTGCTTTCTGAAATGTCTCACAGTAATGAAACGTCAATTTACCAGATATATTATATATTTCCGATTGTGTATTCAAACTATTAGTATGAGAATCATTTTTCAGCACATCCTATAAATACATCACATTTTCTACCAAATTACAATCAACACAGAAAAATATGACATTGTTAAAAATTATGTTTGTAAACGATAATTGTAAAATTTTCAAAATTAGTTCACATTCATTGTCTCTATATTATGGATGACATTCATTCATTTCTGCCTAGTATGTCAGTCGGACAGTTATATTTTAGATAATGCTGTATTATAAAAGACGGATTTAAAAATTTGTAAGCCATGACCCCATCCACTACTTATGCTTAATTGAATCACTTAACCTCAAACAAATATAATCAGTGCAATTCTTATTTTGTTTTCTTGCAGCGGGGGTATGCCCAATGCCTCATAAAAACAGTAAACGTCTCAGAACCTACTTTTTCATAAGTGTTCTGGACAAAACGGCAGTCTACACAGTCTAACAATGTTTCACCTAAACTATCCAAAAATAATAATTCATTAAAAGAAACATTTTGATGGCGGCACCATATTTCTAAACTATGAGAAATCTTGAAATATAACTCATTAGTTTGTGACTTTTTCAAAATATGTTTGCTCTTCTCTATTGTTAGGAGGCAATCGCGGCATTCACATAGGTGTTCAGTACCGATGGCCTTGTGAGAAGCAGCAGCTTTGCGTACAGACGGGGGTTTGCTACACCGACCATCGCCAGCAGATGTTGTTTGTTGATACATAACACATGAGGTCTCTGATGGTACCAGTTTATGTTCTAAGACAGTAATGATAAATGTTGAAAGTTACTAAGGCTACAAATATGCATTAATCTCAAAATTATATTTTGGGCATATTTCTTTGTATTTAGCTAACAACAGGTGTTAAAAATTGTTCTGTAATTAAGACATTCTCTAAACGTTACTAAGCATAGTTAGGTCAGTGCAATGTATTTCTTAATAAATACATGATAACCAGTATCTGAACGACTGAAAGTAATGAAAAAACTGTTTTTTTTCTAGTAGTCGGGGTAGTAAAAAAGCACAATAGCGATTCTGGCCATCAGGTAAGCACTTATATATAGACATAGGTATTGCTTATGCACTACCATACTAATCTCACGTATAAGCTTTCAGATGATATATAGGTTAATTATCACTTGTTGCAAATGTAAAACTTACAGGAAGGCAATAACATTATTATTATATGAGCAGTAATCATCATCTGAGGATAGATGTGAAAACAACATATTCAATTTAACTGAAATACCGCTTAATATATTCATTTAATTACCTTACCAGAACAATAGGGGGATAACGAATTGGGTAACTCTGAACATTCTATTGGATAGACACTCTTCTGATCATGATCCACTACCCCTTGCTGCTCTGTTTAACAAAAGACACAACACTGAATGTAGTGCGCGGCACGTGTACATTTATTCAAACAACGGGACGTTGATTTAGGTTATCATCTCATGGGAATGGAACACAGCAAAATATTGTTTTTTCACAGACAAAATATTGACCCTGCTATGATTTTTGACATGTCCCTTGAATCACAATTACAATACACATAAATGATTCAAAAGTTATTGTCCTCGGTTATAACTATGAATTCCGAGATTTATATTACATGGAATCAGTTGAGCTGTGTCAATCACAAGTCGGCCAAAACTGTTTGCGACTGGAGTGTAGTACCCCTGCGATTGTGTTGTTTTCCGCCAGCAGCTACGACAATACTTATTAACAAATCTTCAACATTCTTTGAAATCATAATTAGTTTGTTGTGAATAACGTAAAAAATATTTGTAGTTAACTAACCTTTTTCTGCGTCTTGATTATTGTAGTGTCGATGTGTATTATCTTCCTCTTCCTCCAAATTATTCTAAAATTACGAGCATAGCATAAGTATAAGGAAGATATAAGTGTGTTTGTAATGTTGAATATCTGCTGCCCCAATTGTACTTGTGTTCACACATTCAGACTGTCCGTGTCGTAAGCATGCGTTCAAATCAAAATGATAACAATAACTATATGTGTGGGCCACAATATGTGAGTCACAATATATTTTAGTAATATAATTATTTATGTGCAGCCTCGAAAATTATGGAGAGTATTTATTTCACAAATTTAGTGTTGTTATTTTTATTTTTATTTCGTATTTTCTATTTTAATCTCGGTGTAAATTTCGAGGCTCGAAGTTTAACGAACCTACAATCATGAAAGAAATATATAAAACATATACATTTTAGGAAAGTATGTAATTGTCTTGACAAATCGAGAACAACAAAAATTGTTTGTCTGAACTCAGCTTCTGTCCCCGGTCTTTGCATTGCATCAGCCTCACGTAGAAGGACGTTGAAATTGACAGTGAGAGGGAAGCATGCTGTTAAACATATTAGACAATTTTTGATTCTTACAGTGAATACCGTGTTTACAATTTGGATGTATGAATTCAAACGCTTACGCTAAAACCGGGACTAAATATGGATTGTTACAAAATGGGGTCACCGTACCATTAATGGATAGAACTGTAGTATGAGATAACAGAACTTATTGTTTTATGAGGGGCGAGATTGAAATGTGGTGGTCATTGCGTTTTTATTAAGGTATAGTGATTGATATTACGATTATCAATATTGAAACTATAACGATTTATATGTTTCAAGGATTTATAAGAATTCGACAAAGATCTCATTCAGCATTTCATTTCCGCGAGTTTCATATGCGCGTCAATAAAACTTATTCTGGCCAATCACATGACGTAATAGCTGGTTGAAAAAGTTCGATTGTGCAAATATATACGAGTACGAATATTACCATGTTCGAAATACCTTAGTGTGCACAAAATGTTATCAATAAATTATATCTTGTATTTAATATAGACTTTTGCATTTGTGCAAATGAGTCTGAATTAAAGTATTGAAAAGAATTAATACTCACCGGAGTGCGAGCTCTCTTTGACATCGTCGCACTCAACACACATGGAAGTGAAAATAAAAGGTTGTCGAGCTCATTGTAGCCGGTTCTATGAAATGCTGATAATGATAATTACTTAGAACTAAAACTACTCAATCAGTACCCCGAGGTATTCGGTCCGCACCACGCAAATATTCTTTGACCCCGTGTTGTTTTAATCCAAAGTTACCATTCTTTCTCACGTGAGCAGTATTGATATTGTTTTCGGCAAGGAACCAATGATAAACGTGGAGCGAGCTCATGTCTATTATGGCAACATTCAACACCCTAGTGTGGTCAGTCAAAATTGATCGCATATTTAACATACTAATTCAAATTTCTTCAGTACTAACAAATCTTAGAATATGTAACATTTAATTGTTTATATCTTTTTTTGAGCCGATAATTCTTCAAATCGAATTATATAACGTTTGACAGTAATTCCCATGTAAATAATCGTCTATTCGACAACAATAACGAGTACCTGTTGTCTACTGAGTACTGCAGTACGCCCATTGTTCTGTCCGTTTATGCCACAGATCTGGTTCTCGTAATTTCACATTTGTGCACTTTTCGAGTTTTACTGTATTTGTACTTATAATAAGCAGCTTCTACGCGGCTAATAGCGGCGATAATGTGTGGAATTGCTCAAGCTTAAGCTAAGGCACGAATAACTTATAGGTATGTGTGTTATTTTTGAAATTCCCAGGATGACAATTCCATGTGATAAAGCAATGAAACTTTTTCGAAATCCCCATACATACTTTAACTCGTTTACAGATCATACATAGTCCTTGGAAAGCCGGTCGCATTTACAGTAAATCTGAGCCTCTACTTACAGAATTTGTATGAGCCATGGATAAAATTTATTGAGAATTTGGTAACCATGAGAACATAAGAGACACACAACAACGAGTCGTAGAGTTGACTATGATTGGTGTATGTCAGCTGAACTAAAAACAAATATTACGGAATCATTTAGTTACATTCACAAGCCAGGTTTTTGTTTGCTTTAAAAAAGATAATAATGCTTATACCATCAGTCACCAGGTTTCATAAATGTGATTTAACACATGAATATATTTCTTCAAACGTAGATGAACCATTACAACTAATTAAGACATGCAAATTTGCCGCTGAAATGGATGTTAGAAAAATTGCTTTCCAATTATGTTTGTATAATGAGTCTCTAGAATGACATAGACAATAGGTATATTTGGAATGTTGTTTATTGTATCGTATCAGCTGCTCTTGAAGTGTTCTTTGATTGTGAAAAATAACAAGAATTTTAATATATGCATTTACATAGCAATGGGTCTTACATTATTTTCACAAATTTATATTATTGAGATAGAAATATTCTTCTAATAAGTGTATTAATACATTTTATAGTGTCGTGCTCATAGCGGACTTGATAATTGTGGAAATTCAACAAATCTGTCGTGCTTAGAACCAATAGTGTTCTGTTATGTGTTATCTAGTTTGCATAATGTTTGTCAGCGTTTGGTTGGATTCTCGTTCAAATTTGTTTCACTAGCGCCAAACCATGCACAAATTGTTGATATATTAAACTGCAAATGTTATTTATTGCAGAAATACCGTGGTGGCTTGGACAGTTAATTTTTGGCATTGTGCTCTACATAAATAGTTAGTCTACTCCCCTCTTCATATCCAAGAACTTTCTGAACATGATGACAGTCAAAACAGGAACATGCTTCGAGTTTGGTCTCAGGATATCCTTTGAATGCAGTCTTCATCTCAGGTTTGCTGTGTCGCAACCAAATCTGTAAACACCGTGACAGTTTAAAAAGCGACACTTCCAACCCATCCGTTTCACATATACGATTACTTGTTTCCTGTATGGCTCTACAGTCGACGCATTTGCATTCATTCTGTTTTTTCAAATGTTGGTATGTATTCCTGGACCAGTTACTGTGAAGACTTTTCCCATTATTAGTCGGCGAATGGATCTAACAAACAAATTCACATTGGTAAATGATTGGCTAAAGTGATAAATTAATAATTTGCCATTTTTTTTAGTATACGTGAGATTGGGAGTAATTATTTTATCATAAACAAAAAAACTCAAATGCACCACGGCTGTTTGTTATCGCATTCGTTACTACTTTGTGCCTTTCCCCATGCCTCGTGCGTAATCGCGGGATGGGTGGACTACTGCCTTTGAATAAGTTCGGCCACAAGGTCACATGTATTGTAGGAATTTTCCTTTCCATTAGAATGACTGTATTTCTCTTTGAACTCTTGCTGTTTAAAGAGCGGTAGTCGTTGCGCCACGCATGCGCGAGATATATGGGTCTCATATAAACAAAGATGGCGCCTTTGACTGTTGCGCAGTTCAACAAGTACAAACTGAGATGTTACCAAGTTTTAATTAGGTTTTTAGGTGATTTGAAGGTATCGAAGGAGTCACCGGCGGTAATTAGTGCAAGTCGCGCCCAGGTCAAACCTCATACTTGTGATTTTCATTAGAAGAGCGCATTGAATTGTGGGAAAATCGAATACACTTGCTTAACTGCTTGCAGGCCTGTCTATGTCTTGACTACGGTAAAAGTAAAGTTATGCTACGTATTTTGTCGGGGGCTATGTCGTAAACGGCAAAACGGAAATAAAATCATATTTTTGTAGTTGCGAATACAACGAAAAAACAAACGGAAATGAAGTATTAAAAAAACGTTTGCTGTTGTGTAGTGGTATGACAACAGTGGAATAATAAAGTATCTCTTCTCGTTTTATGTAATCTCAAGTAGAGAATACATTGGTAAATCAGAGCAGTCAGGGCAAACAGAGGTCACATTGCGTTAGGTGCGATACACCGCTGTGCAAACACAGATAGCAAGACACTGTGTACAGAGTTTATAGTATACGAAAATGCACTTTGGCACACAAGAAGTGATAAACTGTGTATGCTGTGTATAAATTGTACTACTTATGTCTGATTACCATGCAAACGCACTGAAACGAGTTTCGAGTGTGCAACCTTTTGGCTACCGGCCCAAAAAAATGTGTTTTTGTAAATTCTGAAACCGCTGTCGGAACATTTTAAAGGACAAATACTAGTATAACACATCCGTTGAATGTGTGACGCTCTATGGTTCTATACTGAAAAAACGAATACACTGAATGAAGGACATTACTTACTTGCTCAGAAACGTCAATATTATATGAGTCATCTATTTCATTAGTGTTAAGCTTTCTCCTTTTGAACATTTTCAGCAGCGGTGATAGAACAATGTTATTTCGTGCGTTACAAAGTGAAGTATGTGGCAGGGAGTTGCCCGAGACATAAAAGAAATTGGGAAATACCCATGATGTAAACAGGGTTTGGGAATTTACCATGATGTCAACAGGGTTTGGGAATTCCCATGGTGTGATTAAAGGTCCCTCTAATTGGACCATGTAAATTGCCTGCATATAAATATTAGCCGGGGAAGTAGATACAGTGGCTCAATTAACATTTAAAACACTGCGATAAAGATTTTCCGTTTTCGATACAGTATTTTTACCAAGTAAAATCATATTTATTAAAGTAATTATAAAAAGTGTTATGAATTATTCTTAATATAAAATTCGAGTTATCAAATTTGATCGTTAAACAAAACAACAAACCTATGTTGCCCGTAACTCGAAGTTCGGTTAACTGTTTATTAAAGTTTGAGTTACTAAATGTGGACGTTCAACAAAAACAAAATTATATATTGTCCATACCTCGATTTCTGCTAAAAGTGATAATTGAATATCGAGTTACAATTTTGGCGTGGTTCCTCAAAAGTGGGAGTGGTTTCCGAAATGTGAACGTAGTCATTTGTGAAACTCGATTGTTTCGTAACTCGATGTATCGTAACTCGAATAATCCAGTATCTCCTTTGTCACAGTTTTTTACACCACTGTTGGTCACGTGACCCATTGTTCTAGTCGTTTAT
This sequence comes from Saccoglossus kowalevskii, assembly GCF_978046115.1. NCBI lineage: Eukaryota > Metazoa > Hemichordata > Enteropneusta > Harrimaniidae > Saccoglossus > Saccoglossus kowalevskii. The sequence continues at coordinate 29,350,827 of NC_140653.1, read as the reverse complement.
TCATTTAGAAGTTGTGAGCGTCTTTCGCAAGTTAGGATAAGACCATAGTATTCTTGCACCTGATCAGCTACCATGAACTGTAGAGCGAGCATTTCTTCTTTCAACTCATTCTAGTTTTTGCGATAGTTCGTAGCCCCAGAAAGTCTGAAGACTTATCTGATGACACGCTACCCATCCCTCACCTGATGCGTGATAGTGACTATAATGTTGGACAGAGAATCATGGTGGTCAGCAAAGGTCCACCAAACTACGCCCTATCAAGCACTGTCTGATAGTCTGACATGGTTGTTGAGAACGTTACGGTCTGCAATTGTAGGTGGAAAGATTAATATGCAGAACCTGGCAGTTTTAGAGTCTCCTCTTCACCTAAGCAATAATTGTTTAAAATGTGTAGAACCTAAATCAGTTCTAGGACCATGTCATTTCAGGTGCATTAAAGTCTCTAAAGGTAGCTGAACCAATCAGGCAGTGAAGCAGCATATTGTTACTCGTAGGGAACTTTCTGAAGATATTCCAATGCTAATTACAATGGGAACCTTTTATTATAACAGTGAACATCTGAGATCGCGTTTCAACAGTGCTTTAATGCCATCTTTTTCGGTGATGTTCCTACCTAAACTGATAACCTATTACGATTGTATAAACCCGTTTGTTTACCAACCAGAAAATCCGTGGAAAGCTAAATTTCATTTATTACTCATTTATTATCATTTATTACAGATTACGGCCCCTAACGGAAACAACTAGAGAATACACCCAAGTCCAAAAGAGACACCCTAGGGTAGCATTCTCTAAAAAAAAAAGGCCTCGCCTAAAGGGTCACGCTAGGGCGATCACGCACCTGAGGCCTGTCAGTTTCAATTCTCCATTACATTTTTTCCATTACCTACCAGAAAATCCGTGGAAATAATAAATTTAATAATAAAATGAGTAGCACGCTCACCTGAGTTGGGGAAGCTCCGACGGTTTTCTTTCGACACAAAAAGGCAAGAAAGTCAAAAAACTGATAGAAATCTAAAACTACTCACCAACAAGGAGTCTTGTCCTTGGATATCCCCAATTAGGTGACTCTTCAGGGACTGAGTGCCCAAGAGTAGACTCCCTCCTCCTCAATTTAGGGAGGCTTACTGAAGCCGGCCAAAAAGCCGAACAAAAAAATAGGGCCCAAACAATTTTAATGCTTTAAAACAGTGTATTTATTCGGTTCAAAAGCGCAGATCGAAGTCAGCAACGTCAATTAAATCGAGGCTGGTTTTCAACAGAAGAATGAAGCATTAAAGATTTCACGTGTGGGGCCCCTTGGTGGTGCGGGCTGGATCCACAAACACTGTCTAACCCGTCGTCACTGGTCACAACCTGTAGAGACCCTCCTCCAACGCTTAGAGGTCTCTCACATAATAGTTAATGAAGAACACTGCTCGGAGCACCTGTTCAAAAAGGCACCAGACATCAAAGCCAAATATTTAGCTATTCTGCACACTTCGAGGCAGGTTGGCTTTGCTTGCTCCGCCCATAACAGACAAATATGCACCTCTCGCTGCCCCGATATAATTTGGTGCAATCGCAGTACTATCTCAGAGCTCGGAAAGGACATAGAATCTGTTCCTGACAGTCTTCCTTGCCCACTATGTTAGCGAGGCGTGGGATGACAATCAGTTCAGGGTCATGCCCTGGGATTTGATTCTTGGCAAGAAAGCCCATCCAATAACTTTTGAGTTCATAAAAGTGGCACATCCATCACTATAGTGTCCCTCTGAACGCCGCCTACCTGACACCATAGCCAAAAGAAAAAAACTGTTTTCATAGTGACATACTTCATGACTCAAAAAGGGGGTGTCGTAATGTCGCTAGAACCAACAACAAATCCCAATCTGGAGGATTTGTTAGCCCCTTGGTGCGCAGCCTCTTCGAGCAGAAAGACTTAAAAAGTTGTTGCATAACTGAACTCGAGGCCAGTTTCAGTCCCACAGACTCTGATAAAACTGGGAACAAAACTGACCGATATCCAAGAATCGTTGATATAGATTTTCCTTGAGCAAATAAATACAAGAAAAAGTCGGCTACCTTGCTAATGGCACTGAGATGATCAATCTCCCTTCTGTTACACCAATCAATGTAAAGTCTCCATCGGAAAGTACAAACGTGCCATCCGACTGTGCCGAAGCGAGGAACTTGGACAACTCTGCAGAAAAGCCTTGCGCTTGCACAAGTTTATTGACAGCCTCCACGCTTGGAATAATGCGGGGCTCGTCAGTAGAGTGCTATCTGTCTTGGACAACAGATCTGGAAGATCCAGCAACACCACAGAGGACTCGACTAGAAGGTCCATCAACATTGGGAACCAGACCTTCATTGGTAAATTGGGCGCCACCAGTGTCAGAAGGCAGGTGGGCTTGAGTCACAGTTTCTCTAACACTTGGTGCACTATTTGGAAAGGTGGAAAGGCGTAAGCCATCCTGCATATATGGTCGGCCACGTCCCATGGACTTGAAAGTTGATCACATGGCCACCCCATCCTTGGATCGTCAAATCTGTAATGAGATTCAGCGAGGGAGTCATCAGATCTAGGGGTATTCCCCTTTCCAAGTTCCGGGCGTCCTTCCACCAAGGACGAGTCTGGAGAGCTGCTAACAAAACTAAACGTCACTGAAGTCATTTCACCAATTTTGACAACAGGAGTTGGCTGGCGATCTCTGTAAGGATGTTGCACAGTGTCTGAGAGTGGCGGTATTGAGTTGGACTTGGGAAAATTTATTAAAAAGCCTCGTGGAGGAGTGTTTGTGTCAATCACATGTGCTCCGCTAACACCTCCCTGTCTTGGTTGTGAAATAACCAGTCGTTGAGGTATGGGGTTCAGGTAAACAGATAACCGGTGTAGCACCTAGGTCACCAGTCTGTTGAAGACATACAGTGCCATGCACAAACTGAAAAGGAGAGTGGTAAACTCGTAAACTTTGCCCTCTAAGGAGAATGTGAGATATCGGCTGCAAGAGTGGTGAATGGGGATGTGGAAATATGCATTGCTCAAATCCAGCAACACCAGTAAATCACCTGTGTGCACTGACAGAAGTACTGAAGCCGGTGTTTCCATTCGGGAGCAATTGAGCTCTACAAACCTATTCAGTCGACTGAGGTCTAGGACCGGAAGCCATCTCCTGAACTCTTGTGAAAAAGAAAGATGTGGGAATAGAATCCTGGAACTGAATGGGGCTTCTCAACTAGGTGTATGACCCTTTTCTCCAGAAGGCTGGCCACTGCCAGATCGTCCCGCCTTGACCTCGTCCCTCAGCAGAAGACCAGAGGGAGGATGAGGAGGAGGAGAAGGAGGAGACCGAAGAGCAATCTGATACCCTCCAGACACTACTGTGAGCGCCCAGAGATCGAAAACTCTCCTGCGCTAATCTTGAATGTGCTGCATAAGGCACGATCCCACGGGAAGGAGCGGATGGGGGTTCAGAGCCAGAGTTCCTCGAACTCCAGCCTCCAGCACAGAAGGATAAAGATGGGGAGACTGGGCCTGAGGAATCCGGAGGGGGGAATCTAGAGTTGTTCCACCATCCATGCCCAGGCAGCCGGCAACACCTTCAAAGAGACTGCATGGCTCCCTGTCCCCAGAGGCGCCAGAATGCCCACCACCAAAGCCACGTCTCTTCGGCTTTTTCTTACGTTTCTCACTACTAGTCCGTTAATCGGCCACAAAAAAGCCAGTCACGCCCCAAGGCCTTCTCCACATGCATTCAAACTCGTCTCCCGCTAGGGTACAATAGGCGCACTGACTAAGAACTGCCTCCCGCTCGACCAAACCGCTCCTGCCAAGAGTGCAGTATGGAGTTCCATGATATTGCACATAGCAACTTTCTGCGCAGCCAGAAACTGTCCCATCTGCCCAAGGATTGTGGTTCGTTGCTGAGCACTTTGTCAGACGGTCAGAACTTAACAGTGTAGGCTGCCGCTCTAATGCCAAAGTACTCATTCTAAAAAATATACGGGTTTTAGCTCTGCCTGTAAAGCCTGATGCACCTGCAGGCTCTGGTGATGGTCAAATGAGCATGCAACATGGCCTTCCTGATCTGCGCAGCCCACCATAACAAAGGTGAGAGTACCAAAATCAGGATGGGGAACCCATAGAGAAGGCAGGAGAAGGTAAAGCATGGGTATCCCACACCAGGGACCTGTTGACGGTTTGCATAGCCCCGATTGCATATCAGTTCCCCCAACGGAAGGCATATGACAGGACCGATTCAAATCTAGGATCAGTATTTTTGTTCTTTTCTCCTGAAGGGTACCAATCACTCCCATCCATTGCTCTCTGAGCCCCCTCCATAGCCTGAGCCACACAAGGTGCCAAGGGGAGTTGGCCAGTGGGCCTGGTCTCCACACCGGAAGTGGGAGATGAGAGCGCCAATGAAAACGAGTCCAAAGGCGACTCCACCATCCGGGGTGTGGGATTACCACCAGCCTGCATGAAACAAGTCTTGCGGCAAGCGCTGCCCAGTTCACAAGCTGCGACCTTAACTGCATATTAATACTACAACAGGACCCATCCTAATGAGTCCCTTCTCAATGGATTGAGTATCACTTAGGTAGTAGTTGATAAAGGTGTTTTCCATTCTCCAGAAGCCTGCCCTCAGAATATGTTCGAGGGAGGCACCTGACACTAGTCGGGAAGGCTGGCCTGTTTGGCTTGCCTTGGCCATAATACATAAGCATGTGCTTGGCACCCTGCTTTGACTCTCTAGTACGGCCTTCGTAGTAACTCAGTGCTCTGACCGGGCAGAGAAGCAATTCTTCCTGATCCTGGGCCAACAATATTTGTTAGCCAGGGGATGACGATCGGCTGTGGGTTGTGCCCTGGGATTTGGTTCTTGGCGAGAAAACAGATTTGTGTCTTTAGCACAACTTGATTGTCCATAAAGGCGGCACATCCGTGGTTCTCGTGTTCAGGGTTTCGGCCTCTGATTATGGAAAGCAGTAAACAGACTCCTAATAATAGGAAAATCTGCTAGTATTGTCCGCAAAGCATTCTCAATAATGGGAGACATGGCTGACATATAGCCCACTTCGTCAAACAGGTGGACGAAAAAGTCTGCTACCTGGCCAACAGAGGGATGAAATGGATCAATCTCCCTTCCGCTACACCAATCAGTGTATGCTTGTCATTTCAAGTTGTAGGCTGCATTGGCGGAATCCCTATTCGCCCTGGCCAGAACGTTGACAGCCTGAGCAGATAAGCCTTTTGTCTGTGCAAGTCTACTGAAAGCCTCCATGCGTGTAAGTGGTACACCACTGGACTCGTTGGTAATGCGCTGTCCTGAAGCACTACTGGTGTTTTGAATAGCATTTCAAACAAACCAAGCCTAGGTTGGCCAATTGGGCGCCAGCAGAATCAATATACAGGTGTGCTTCTGTCGAAGTTTCTCCAGTACTCGGTGAATTAGTGGGAAGGGAGAAAAGGTGTACGCATCCATGTGGGTCCACAGGAACGACAACAAATCCATGGCCCTAGCTCCTGGTGTCAGCAGGAGTGTTATGTGCGTCGGGAGCTTGGCATTCTGGGGTGTGGCGAATAGCTTAAACAGCCTGGAGGCTACCCATTGGGGTATTTGCCACTCTGTTTTAGAGATGGAGCCGCTGCGAGATGGCATTTTCCTCACTCCTGGAAGGTAGTGTGCGGTTAGCTCCACATTGTTTTCAAGGCACCAAAGGAGAATTTGCTCTGATAGGACTGACAACGATGGGGATCTTGCCCCACCCCCCACCAAAGCTGTGTTGTCCGTGCACAGCAAGACTCGAACTACGGGTAGAAAGTGTACTAAGTGCACAAGTTCACTGCTTTCAGTTCAAGCCAGTTGATATGGCGGTCTCAAATCCAATGCAGGGGCCATATTCCTTGGGCTTGTTCGTCCAATGAGTGCACTCCCCAACCTGTGAGGGAGGCATCTGTTACCAGAGTCATAGCCGTGGCGAGTGGGTCCGGGAAGCCCCCTGTCTCCTTCACTTGGTCCGAGAGAGTTACTCGCCTCTCCAGTTCCCGTAAGTGCACTCGGTGTTGTAGTAAAGTGCGCTGTACCGGGCGGCTGCGCAATGCAGCCTAGGAAATTACCCTGCGAACCAAGGTCATCATGCAGATGATCCGCATTAGTTCTCAGGACACTGAGGTAATGCCAAGCAACCCGCCCGTGATGGATGTAACAAGCTCGCCTGTCGAACTCCATGCCCAAAAACACCAACTGTTGTGTTGGTTGGGGATGGGACTTTGCTTGATTTACTAGAAAGCCCAGTAGGTGTAGTAAATCCTGTGTTAGCCTTACTTGTTTGGGTTGTGTAGTAACAAGTCGTCTAGGCATGGGTTGATGTGTACCGACCCCCGGTGCAGCAGCAGAACTACCTGTTTCATCACTCCGGTGCACACGTAGAGAGCTGTGAATAACCCAAAGGGGAGCACTCGATATTTGAATACCTAGCCCAGATGGGCGAATTGAAGGAGTTGGTGACTACTCACTGAGTGCATAGGTATGTGCAGATGGGCATTGCTTAGGTCTGATGAGGCTAGCCAGTCAAAATGGTGGATGGAGAGTAGAACGCTGTTTAGAGTGACCATATGGAACCGATCAAGCAACACATACTAATTTAGTCTGCTTAAGTCCAGAACTGGACGCCAGCCACCTGTAGCCTTTGGTACTACGAACACATTTGAGTAGAAGCCTGGATTTAATGCCAGTTGTTTTACCTTGTGTATGGCGCCCTTTGTTAGCAGACTATTTACTTCCTGTTGGATTTCTTCCGCATTGCGGGGGGCCCATGGCAGTGCTGACAGGGGTGGTGGAGATCTCAGTGGTATCTTGTAACCATGTGTCACTACCTGGAGAGTCAAGGGATCAGTCATCCACTGCCTAGAAGCCGAAATGCACAAGCACAATATTATTCTGTGTGCAACAGGGATATGTGGCCATGGGTTTGGCGGTTGTAGGTTGGGTGTGCTCTTTTGCGGAGGTGAGTCGCCACGAGGCTTGAAGTAGACCTGGCCTCTCATCGAACGTATGCCCATCCCTCCTCCGCAGAGGTAAGCGTCAAAGGTACTTCCTCCGCTACCGGGGTGAACGACTGCCAAAGGAGAAGCCACGACCTCTTCTTTAGGGGCGCGTCGCACCTCTTCCCTTCCGCGGCAGGACGTGGTCGCTTACCTCCTGGCTGACTCAGGCCAGCAAGCGTCGCTTTAGGGTGTTGTGTTTTCTGCGCTTAGGGTGCCCTCCCTTTGTCTTTGGCAGCAGCCAACTATCTAGCAGACTCAACCTGAACCATCTGGTTGGTGGCTTTCCGAAACTCCAAGACTCCACGTGCCATCTCCCCATCAAAAAGGGTGGAAGACGTCCAGTTTGCGTAACTGAAGTAGTGACGTACCCCCTGATTCAGCTCGTCGGCGAAAACACACGCATTTAAGACAGCGTCCTGTTGTACAAAAGTAGCCCCGGCTAAGAGAGCCAGGTGACACTGGAGGATGTCGCACGTAGCTGTGCGGTGTCCTAGTGATAGTTGTGTTGCCTGGTCTAGGAGGCTGATGCACTCTGCCTTCGGAGTCTCAGAGTCCTGGGCATGCACAATGATATGCTTCAGCGAGCAGACCACATACTCCAAAAGTTTAATGGGTCGTAACTCTGCCCTCAGAGTGTGATGGATCGTTTTGACTTGAGCTGACAAGAATGTCAATGGAACGTGACCATCCCCCTTTACTTGTCCCGCCGAACAAAAATTTGTGGTACCCGGGTCAGGGGGAAAGGAACCTTGGGATCCGGTCAGGGGCGTTTGGCCTCATCCCAGACTTTGCCGGAATCTGAGTCAGGAACAACTCTGATCAGGTAGCGTTTGGTCCAGCAGAAGAAGTTTTGCATAAGATTACCCCAGCCGGGGGTCTTAGGTATCACCTCCTCTATAGACGACCAATGTCTGCACATCAACACCGTCTACGGGCACTCTGCCACACTTAGCACTTGGCCGGACCAAAGAAGGCGTGCAGGCTGGGATGCAATCCCATGAGCGTCAAAGCAACAGTAAGCGACTGCTTTAGGATCGAGGGTGGGGGTATGTACATCTTGTCATTAGGTTTGATGATACTCTGCATCATCCCTATGGCGTGGCTCACCGAGTCATTACGAATGGATGACTCCGAGGGGCCGCTCGATGATGTACCCACTGTGTCTGACGCAGCCGTACTGCTTCCCCTCATCTTAAAAATGTAACCTAGAGCGTGTTCGACTGAGCGTCTGATAACTGGGTCAGCCCCTCTCAGGGAATGCCTGTGGGTCGACAAGAAGGATGTTGATACCCACAGTGGAGGCCGGACTCAAGGGTAAATTCCTTATACCGGTTCCACGTGGCGAACCCTGGCTGACTGTTCACAAGGGGGAGGCGCAATGTGCGTCATGTCCTGATTGCTCTGCCTCGAGATCGGAGGCTTGGCTGACAGCATCCCCGTCAGCTTTCTGTGACTGAGGTCCCGGCAGAGACCTGGTGCCACTAGCCTGTGCCTAGCCTTCATCCCAATTAACGGAAAGGTCGGGGCTGGGAAGGGGGGTTCTCGGGAAGAGGCATCTTTTGAATGCGATTAACATTTCTTAGAGTGCTTCTTCCTGCTTGCCGCCCGAGTGCTGCAGTGGAGACAGCTCACTCCGTCTGCATTTGGTCTACTCGGCCTGCAAGGGACAGAATTTGTCCAGACAGTCCTTCGACCAAAGCCCTAAGCTCAGAGGCAAAATAAAAAATATACACACACAAAGGGGCGACCCGGGGTTAAAAAAAAGAATAACTTGTCCTACCAGCCACGGCATCGGCTGCTGCGTCAGCGGTCCAAGCTAAAACTCGAACAGGAAAAAGCAGGCTTCTAGGCTGGACCACACATGTACAGTTTCATCCCCGTCAGTGCAGAGAAAGAAACAGAGTGATCTAGAAGGCAATACAGCTGCGCCTCATTACCTTGTCACGTGGTTCGTGACGTGAGGGTAAATCTTTAGGTCATGGGGCTTTCTCTGACCTAGATTTATTTCTCCGTCATTGGCTGACTCGCAGATTAATGCCTACAGTTCAAAATAGTCATTTTGACTGGCAGGAGTCTAGAGTGGGTAATTGAACGTAGTGAATTTCTGGTTTTGGTCAAGAATTAAAATAATTCATTTGCACAAAATGGAAAATCAGATACATTGACTCACATTGACTCCTATAATGGAGAATTTACACATTGAACGCAACACATATGTAACTCCACACCTAGTTGCTCATCTAGAGTAGCCTCTATACAACAATTTAATGATACAATATGGAAGAAAACATAATTTTTAATATCATACTGAAGACAAATCACCACAGTATATCAGTTATTCATAAAAAAATAAATATGAAACAAAGCTTCAACAGAGATAAGCAAAACAAATATAGTTATAAAAATATCAAAGATAACAGATGGTAATGGATGCATATGAAATAGAAATATGGAATATTTAAAATAAATAATAAAAAATACAATCAGCCTTTCAAACAAGAAGCCTGTCAACCTATCTCTGGCTCTTTGTGACACACAATGTAAAAGCAATCTTATCCACAGTCTTGAGTATATTAATACACAAAGTAGTTCTGCTGTCTTTATCAATTGTCTGTTTATAGACTATCGCCATGGTGATTGTAATTATTACATACTTGATACAGGTCATACAACGTATACCAAGTATTAAAGCAATCAAGATGGTACTTTTCAAAGAAACTTGATAACATTAATTTTATTTATTTTTACCAAAAATGACGAAGATACTGGCCAGCAATGAAAAGGATACAGTCACGAAATAAACAAATCTGATAGAGATCCACCCAAGGTACCTAAATACCAGGAAGCAAAGCAATCAGATTTGAACTTTTTCAAAAAGAAGTTGACAATATTGTTACCGTTACTTACCAAAAAGAAGAAATCACTATAAGGTTGAAATATAATTTTGAAAAGAACAAATATAATAGTGTTACATCCAATATACCTACATATCGAAAATCCAAAGCCTGTACTTTTCAAGAAGTAGCTGTTTTAGTAAAATTTTACTGACAGGGTACACAAGCAGATGTGGTACAAACAAGAACAGTGAACAATCGACTATATGAATAGCTCTGCAGTGTCTTCCTCAAAATATTGTATTTTGTGGTTTGTTGTACGAATCATTCCAAGGCACTTACATGTAAGATTTAATTTAAATCTGAAGTATTTATTGAGATATCAGAAAATTTGTAATTTATACATATTTTATCATTATTATGCGAGGATATCGTCCCAGGTCTGAGGATTAGCCAAAAGCCCCTACTGAGATCTCAAGAGTGGTAATTGAAACATCTAATTTATGTAAATTAGGTAAACAAATATGCACAATTTCAACTTTGAAATAAGGACCTCTGTGGATTACACCAGAGCAGGTATATGTACAAAAGTTCATTATTCATGAAAAATGGCTAATCATTAAGCTTATTAGCTAATATGGACAGATTTAAACCTTAAACTAATCAGGTCCAAGGATTACCCAAGATCATATATGAACCATATTACATTGTCACACTGAGTATTTTTTGAAATATCATTAAAACAGCTGAAAATGGCTGATTATCATGCAAACTACTACTACCAAGGGGTCAAGATTCTTGGTTTTAAGGCATTTTTGTCCATGAAATTGGGCGCCCTCGTAATTTCAAAATTCAAGGTTCAAGTATCAGTTTATCTTAAACACAGGATGACGGCATGAGTTCATGTATTTGTGTCATGTTTTGTCAGCCATATTCAGAGACATTTTATCTCTACATATATATATATCAGATATACATGTAGGTTTGCATGGTTGCACAGATGACTTTCAAATATTGCAATATATACCATGGTTTCCGGGTTTGAACTCACATCAGATAGATTTATGATAACATTTATCAGTTTCAGCGCTCCCTCAGTAGAATTGGTTGCAACAAAAACAACTTGTCACTGATGTTAATCTGACATAATGACATACTCGCCAGCAAGTTCATGTAATGGCAGAACGTTCATGTGAGCAATAATGGCAAGGCATCATTTCAGTTCCACACACCATGCCATGCATATCTTGGTAGTACATGAATAAAATACCACATCAACTAAACACTCCTTTGTCCACGAATGGGTGTGCCAAAAAGTCACCTAATTTATGGCCGTCTTTATCATAGTGCAGCATGTGGAAACATTTATCACAGAAAAAACATGGATCTTCAGGAGCAAGTCTGTCTTCTGTGGTCATCCACCTACAAGGCAATGTACAAAATTGGGATAGGTAGTCAAATGAATTGAGTTGAAATCCATCAATTATCACCTTTTCTTGCCTTTCATATCTGGATACTTACTTTGAAGTGAACAATTGGCAAACCCGGCATAGCAGTCGTTTTTGGTGTAACTTTCTAATCACCAAAGGATACTGGGAAATGTCATGACAATCGTCAGGATGGAGCAATCTGTGTGTGAGAAATATCCTGTTGAGTCAAAGCATGTATAAGACAGAATGTGATATGTAAGGAAAAAAACCTATCAACAAAGAAGCTGCTCTCTGATTGGCCTGAATGTTGGGGGGGGGATGGGTGGCCAATCAGGCACTTGTAAGTAGCTTTGTCTTGAGTCGAAATAAACAAACTACAGCAGCATAATCAAATGACCAAATGTTTTCCACATTACTAAACTACATTCATCTGCATGTGATGCATACATTGCATGTTTGTTTACACATTTAAACACATGTTGTATATTGGAATCTCTTGAAGTGTAGAGACATTCAGTGGAATTTATGGTTTACCATTTGATGCTTGGCAGAACCAATGTCAATGTATATTACAGCAAGTCTCAGAAGTATTGGGGCAGCCAATTTGCAAACTCGCTAGCGAATTGGCTAACTGATTGGGTTTTGACTAAACAGTTTGCTTTCGAATCTTGCTGGCGCCGACTCGTGGCCGTGTCCACTCTGGGCGAGTCTATATTGCATTAGGGAACATAGTATGCTTTTACGTAACCTCAGTGGTACATGTCTGGATTCTCCTGAATGATTTGCTATGCGAAGCGTGATAATGTGAAAGTAGTTTCCCTGGTCAGCCAAAGAATGGCCACAGTCAGCTGGCGTACAAGTGATAATATGATAAATGCAATTAATCCACTGCTATATATGGGGGCCATTTTGAACACTGATTGAAACTAAATAAAGGGACAAGTTGAGAAACAGTTGCCTACAAATCAGGGAGAAAATAAATGTTCACATCCAAAGGATTTGTTGGGGTAACATTAAACCAACCGCTCATAAAATCCGACTTCATTCATCGTTTTTGCGTGGACAATCCCTTGTATATGAACACTTCATTACACGAAGAATATTTGAAAGCGAATCGCCATCCAACTAAAGTATGACAACCCCTACTGTTATATAGATTCACCCAGAGTGGCCGTGACCACAGGATGTTGCCAGCGAGATTTAAAAGCCAACCGTTCAGGCAAAACCCAATCAGTTAGCCAATTCGCTAACAAGTTTGCAAAATGGCTGCCCCAATACTTCTGAGACTTGTGTCTCATATGTGTGTTTCATAAAGCATATTTCAAGTGTGACTACATGCATTCCTTACAGTAGGTTGCACTTGTTTAGGATTTACATACATGCAAATGCGCAGTGACTAGTTAGCAAGAACCTGTTAGTTGCATCCAAAGATAAAATAATGGTGATGCTCACTGCTGTGATAATTAAATATACATGAAAATGTCCTTGTTAATACAACAATTCAGTGGCAATTATGTCACAGCTTATTGCAAGCTAGTAGTGCTAGCAATTCACTGAGCAGAAGTTTTCTATCAGATATTCACATGCTGGCAAAAAACAAAACAAATGATGTCAAAGTGGAACAGTCTATTACAAAACCCTTTCTTCATAGAAGAACCTTACAGTGACTATCATTACCCATTAATATTATGTGATTTTGTTTAAAAGCTACCATTTTGACTGCACATGGTCATGACGAGCACCGTCCTTCACTTAGTCTTGAGATTAGTCCTACAGCAAGATGTACCTCCCTTGAAAGGATCTTACTGATTGAATAGCAAATTCAGATACTCACCTTAAATCAGCAAAGACTATGACATGTTCACAGTCACCCTGATGGCAGTACACATAAGGCTTACCAATTTTGATATCTATGTCATTAAACGTGCATTCTTCCATCTTCTTGATGGAATACTTTGGTCCAGAAAAACCTCTATCATTAAGCCAATCTCTAATTGGTCTGAAGGCAGTAGGGCAAAAAAAAAACAGCAAATAAGGAGAAATGGGAATTAAATCATACTATGTCTTATACAGTTAATAAGAACACTAATTTCCTGTTTCTGCTTGTCTGGGTATGCTGGATCAATCACTCTTATCAATTCACAAGCGTTTTTTTCAAAAAGGCAAACTAATAGCCTAAGGCTATAGAATTCATTTTCCGTGTACATGAATTAAAAAAATAATTTGTAGTTGATTCAATAAATATGATAGGACATAACATTTGCCAGGATCTAGCATCAGAATTTCATGCACATATTGACAGTGTCGTTTCAAGGGAGCTTTGTAGAAAGAACACTAATCTGCCAAAAAATAACACTGACATTTAAGTTACGCACAAGATGTGCATGCAAAAAATTACTCTAGACTTGTTTTCCCAAAAAATATATATAATGCAATCATTGTTACATGTTGATGCAATCAGAAATTCTGATTTATGAAACTGAGAGATTTGTTGATCTGACGAGCTTGTACTGACACAGCCGAGGAGCTATTCAATCAAAGATGTGAATTAACACATGGGGACACTTATGAGGTTCATATATGGTAGCGATAACTTTCAACCTTTCAACAACATGGCAACAAATTAATTCATGCTAAGAGTTGTCACGAGTTGAAATGATTTAATTTCACTTTTTTGTTGAAATTATCAATAGGAAGTCATATTTTGAAATAGACAATAATGATTTCCATGAACACTTAGTTGTTTTTTACAGTAAGGTTACCACATTAAGCACACTAATGGGAAATACAGTTTGATAAACAAATATCAAGACACAAAATAAATTTTCTCAAACCAAATAAACAAAACAGACAAAAAGATGATTTGCCGCAACATGATATTTGACAGGTCGTTGACCCTGGATGACATCATTTGCATACTGTGCTGTCATCAAAAAAAAGAATCACTTTTTCACAGCCTGATACAAGTTTCAAAATGCACTATAGTATATATGAAAACAAATTTCTGGTCAAAAGCTGGCCAGACACGTGATCCGCAGTATTCTGCAAACTTTATTACAAAAAACAGAAAAAAAATGCATACTTACTCCGATAAGTCTGTACAAGTCTCATCTCTCATATCATTATAAAAAACATTCTCAATGAAGAAAAAGGATGACTTAAAGACATCTTTTGCTCGGTTATCTTGGGCTAACATTGGCGTCTCACTAAATTCACCCGCCACAGAAAGATCAGATACACATAATATTTTATCACGTAGTTCTGTCAAATACTGGGGTCCAAGCACAAGAATTTCAGTGTTTATAACTACCTACAAACAAATCAAGTGTGAATAAAGATTCTTGGTCTAGTGCCGTCTCGCTACGCCCAAATAAGGATAGGAAAAAGATAATGAGATACTATGACATAATCAGAGCTTACCCATTCAAAGTCAAATTTTATCACTTTTCACAAAATAAACCTAAATAATATTTTACATTCTTCTTCAAGATACCACCTGATAATGAGATATTATATCTATTTTATTCAAATTTAAGATAGAAATATAGAAAAAATACACAAAAAATTGTAAAATGTTGCATAAACATTTTGGTGGTAAAAAAACTGTTTTGTGAAAAGATAAACAGTTGATCAAAGATATTGCACCACAGCCTACAATTGATCTAGATAAATTCATTATGGACATAATTTCCTGCTGATTACAGATCTTTTTCTAAATTATTAAAATAATCTGGTGAAAATATTTTGCATTCAAAAATTAAATGTTTAAATACACATATATGAGGTTACCATGACAATACTGGAAAGTATATGCACAAAAGCAGTACAGTGATTGTATTTACAGATTGTGATTCCATACTGCCTCAATGAATAATCTGCGGTATTCTCTTAATTACCTTTTCTGGCTTCCCGTAATATATTACTATACACGTCCAACTTAGTGACTCAGGATACTCAACTCTAGGATCATGTTTTTAGCTACATATACAATGCATGTAAAATACATTGTTTGTTTACATAAAAATCAAACACACGCTTCGCGGTGATGTCCGCCCTTTAATTATTTATGTGTGAAGCCACTTTATCTAATCAACATTTTTACCAATGTTGTCAATTGATTTTCTCTTTTAGGATAATTCATAAACAACATTTTTCATTCCTATTTTTGTTTTGTACCAATATTATATATCTACAAGAAGAAATTAAATGACTAAACAGGTAAACATATTGCCTAAGTAAGTGAGTAATTAATTAATAAATGTAAAGCAATACTTACCCTAGAATTCTTAATGACAGGATGAAATGTGACAAGGGAAAGTACCGCCTCTGGCTGTTTCAGTATACTCTGCTCATCAGGTATGTTGGACATGTGTTGATGTTCCTAAAATACGTTATAAGACAACTTGTGTGAGAAATGTCGATGACATCTGTGATCTATTCAATAATTTTTCAAAAGTTATATTCATTTTGAATAAATTAGGATATTTTAGAACTAGCAGCCTGTCGGCTGAGATAGCTCTGCTGTTCTCAATGCACATTTCAATTAAATAACTGAAGATATCATCAGAAAATGAACAATATGTATAGTATTAAAGCAATCAGACTTGCTGTTTTCAACAAAAATTCAAAAATATAACTTTTTATCAAAAATATTCATTAAAATTAGATAATTGAAGAAGAAAATCATCACGAAATGAACAAATCTGAGAGAGGTCTACCTGTAGTACCTATGTAGTATATATAATATCAAAGCAATTGGACTTTCGGTTTTTAACAAAAAGTCGAAAATATCACTTTTTACCAAAAATTACAAAAATATTCATAAACATTAGAGAATTGAAGATATCATCACGAAATGAACAAATCTGAGAGAGGTCCTCATGTAGTGCCTATATATGTAATATCAAAGCAATTGGACTTGCGATTTTTAACAAGAAGTTGAAAATATCACTTTTTACCAAAAATGACAAAAATATTCTCGAAAATTAAGGAATTAAAGATATCATCACGAAACGAACAAATCTGAGAGAGGTCCATCCAAGGTACCTTCCTAGAAAGTTTCACAGCTATACAGTTTGTGGTTTTTAAGAAGAAGTCGATAATGTAAAGTTGACGATGTTGACAGCGGAGCTAAAAACACATCAAAATGTGCAAAAAATTGCACAAGGAAAATTCATAAGCTTCTTACTAAATCCCAGCTATAAGGGTTGTATTTCCTTTGTATTCTGGATCTCCTCTCCAACATGTGTTTTCGTGATCTGCGATAGAAAGAAAGAAACATGTATCAAGTCATCAAGCAGTTATGAAAAGTACTATCCCAAGCTAGAAGGTCACCTTACACTGTTATGAGGCCAGTGAGTACTCGGACAAAATTAGAGACCCACAAGAACCTCTCTCTCAATTAAAACAGTCTCACTTCTAATTCAGACCAGGGCTTATATTCATAATAGATAATTGACACTGAATCAAGTATCACACAAACTTCACCTCCAAATAAGTAAGTGTTGATGTTACAATCTTTATTTGGAAATGTCTCATCCTTTAAGGCAAAGGGTTGATGCAATATACCATAAAATTATTGCTAGATATCAATACAATTTAGGTATTATATGTAAATGTGTATGAAAGTAAATAAAAACAAAAGGACATGAAATGTGGATTATAGGCTGAAAGTCACACAAGAAATTACACAATACTAACACAAGTGACAAGTAGCATGCTTGTATACTAGTTTTAGCTCAGATTGTTTCTTTCTTTCTAATGTTATGTACCTCTACTTCCAAGCACGTTCTCACAATTTATTACACTGACAACATGCCAATTATGTGTGAAAATACATTCAAAATTACATATAAATGTTTTCTGTTCAATCATTTGTTATTTTATCTTTTTTTATCTTATCCAACTTTGTGGTATTTGTGTGAGACAATTCTTATTTGATTTTCCAATGTTCAAAACAAATTTTCATACATGCACTTCTTTTTCTGAATTTTTTCTGCGCAACGTCGACATGACAATGAAGTAATGTGTTTTGAGGCTAATTTATGGCTTATGGGAATTTTAAAAATAAATTTATATACAAAACTATAAAGAATGGTGTCATTCTGTTTCAATTATATTATTTAGTCAGTGTTCTTGGTCAGGTTTTCAGCTGGGCAGTCCAATTTTACAGCAGTCCTGTGACTGTCAATACCCACCCACCAACGTGTACATCTGTCAGCTGAGCAGTTACCATGTCATTGTAGAATAGTTGCCCAATTGTGTGCATTTTCTTATCATAAATTCTTTTAAGAATGTAAATCACTGGACTTGTAATAGAGAATGTTGATAATAACAATGATTTCTCATTCATCAGGATCATCAGGTCACTGTGGCCCTGATTATTTTAAGGCAACATGCAAACTGAAAATAAATGTCTTGTTTTAATAAAATGACATTGATTGTCTTTGACAAAATATTTTACTTATTAATTGAGTCGCATTTAATAAATTTCTGGAAAGTTGGCAATCACCAGGAATGAATATTAAAATCAACTCTCTGGATGTATATGTGTAACCAAGGAAAGGTTTTAAATCATGTTTCTATGTAGGCACAACTAAAAACCCTGAAAAACACCCTTCAATAGCTTCCAGCAATAACTTAGTAGTGTTTTCAAGTGGTCTATTTGCTTTTGCATGTTAATGCACTAATATTACATATGGTTGTTACTGCACATTTTTATTTCCAAGGATTGTAACTAGGCGTGATATTAACCTTCCTCACAGCCATTTCCAATCAAATCATGGGTTACCAACATAAAACAAGTAGTTCAGCAAAATAGTTGTATTGACACGAGCGAAGAACACATGCAAAAATATGAATATACTTGTGGGTTTGCATATCACAGCATTTCAATGGGATCATAATTTGAGCATATTGTGGTAGTTGCAAGCTACCTACCTTTATCTACCTTTGGAATATTTGTGTACAGTATAAGTAATGAATAATAGGGAGCACAATAAGTTATGACAAGGTGTGCTAAGTTCTATAGATAACATGGGGAGCGCCATTTTGTTGTTTCACAAATTATGCAATGCGAGAAAGCTCATCAATGATAAAATATCTTCAGAATGTTATTCAAGGATAAAACAAACTGAAAATAGTTAAATTTTGAATAGTGTTTTGAGTCATTTTGAACAGTGGTGAAATACAAATCGTGCGTGGTGGCATCGGCTGAGCTCGCTCACTCACCAGGAACTGCCTGCTACATGTACATATTACTTACACTAGTGTGTACAATCCCTCCCCACCTTCCGGTATATTTTCCGTGATATTGACCATCTTGATTGGTACAACCAGTTTGTCTTCACTGGCGCAATACAGAGAGTCCAGGCTGAGAAGAATGAAAAATAATAATAATTATTTATTCAAGCAGTTTACAAATTAGACCTTCAAATGTTTTCAGATTGCAATCATAAACTCACTAAACCAAGGACGTAAAAGACGTAAATGAGTTATTTTTACCTCCATACACGTACTAACAAGATTGCAGCGTCCACTCCCCTTTATTTAATTTTTTTTTATTTATTAATTAACTCATAACAAGCTACTGGAGGAGGTTAAAGGTTTCAAAAAAAAATTACAAATAAAAATTAATCAAATTACAATGGCTAAGAGTTTAAAGAACAACCAAAAGCAGACTAAATAGAATTAGTAACGGAAAATAAAAAAACACTCTACCCCACCTGAGGGTTATACTGTAAATGTATTAACTATTCACTGCTTTTCAATTTCCCTATTTTCGTTGTTAAGTAAAAATTCTTAAAATTCAATTCATGTGAACATGAAAAATGACAATACAACTCATTGTTTCCCTGACAAATTCGTGAACTTAAAGCGGGAGAGTCATTACCTGTGCATGCGTCAGATGGCCATAGCGTGACATTGTTTACAAACAAGCGTCTACCCATAAGCCTTTGGGTTATTGGAGTGTGTTGTTAACATCACTTGGGACTCAATTCCAGCGCGTGCGCAGGTGACGACCCTCCCGCTTTAAAACTCAGCGAAATCAAAAGGGCGCCACACATGCACAGGATATCGATGTCATATAAACAACCATGACTGTAGCGCACACCAGCTAATACAAACTGAGAGGTTACCAAGCTTTAATTAAGTACTTTGTTTTGGTGTTTGGAAGGTATCAAAGGAGTCACCGTCGGTAATTAGTGTAAGTGGCGCCCAGGGCAAAACTCTTACTCATGACTTCATTAGAAAAGCGTATTGGATTGTGGGAAAATCATTGTTTATCAACACAAATGTCGCACATGCACGGCGCGACGACTACCGCTCTTTAAAATCAAATTAGTGAAATTAATGTCAGTGAAAATATATGGTTTTACAGTTGCCAGAAAATGGAGAAAAAAAAAATGCCTACAAAAAATTGAAATGATACAACTTTAAAGCAGAGGGATCGTCACCTGCGCACGCGCGGGAATTGAGTCCCAGGCGACGATAACAACACATGCTAAAAACGCAAAGGCTGATGGGTAGACACTTGTTTGTATTATTTATTTTTTTATTTATTTATTTACTTATTGACTCTTACACAATCCCCGGAGGGAAAGAAAATGGTCACAAAGTACAAGGAGAAATATATATACAAAAAAAACAAAACAAAAACACAATATACTAAATAACAAATACAATCACTAAATTACTAAAAAATACAAAATCTCTAAAATACAATCTAATATAAAATTACAAAATTGACAGCAGGCATTAAGATGCCAAGTAAGACCCTGCTTCCTGACTTCAAAGCTTTTACTTATGAACTGTGCTACTGGAATAATAATGTTTTCATTCTGTAACAATTCCATGAATTTTTTCTCTGCAGGTTTATTTTCAAATGCTGGGATCATATCCTTAGCTTTATTGAACAGTTTGGCACGCAACTCATTATATTTGTTGCATTCCAGCAGAAAATGCATTTCATCCTCAATTAGACCTTTGTTACACATGTCACAAACCCTGTTGTTTAGTGGGATTTTTTTATGACGACCCATTTCAATTTTGAGACTATGGTCACTAAGACGAAATTTGGTAAGCACACTACGCAGTTCAAAGTTTTTTAGCTTGACTAAATATGGCTCAAGTTTTAAATCTGATTTGATTAGCCGATATGTTCTTAGTTTGTTTTTCTCATTTGCTTTGGTGCGGTTATCATTATAGACCTCACCTTTCCATCTTGTTAGAAATAAATCCTTGATGCCCAAATCAATTTGTTTCATTTGTGCCGAGGTTAATTTATCACAGTTGTTAACTGAATGATATAGTTGGATATTGTTTAATAATGATGTCACTTCTAGATACCATTTACTTTTAATGCTTTGGTTAACCACAAAAGCTTCCTTGAGTAACGCATTATTAGAATTCATGGCCCGACTGTAATATTTAATTATTTGTTTTTTTATAAATACGTCTAGGGGGTATCTGCCTAACTCGCTATACATGGCCATAATTGGTGTGTGTTGTGACACCCCCAGTAGATACCGACAATAACTTAATTGAACGTCTTCAATAGGTGATTTAGTGGAGAACTCATCACCCCAAACATCACAACCATAAATGAGGATAGGTCTGATGAGTTTGTCAAAAAGGGAAATTGAAACTTTTATACTTATGTTTTGTATTGAGCCAAGCTTTGCTTTCATTGAAAACAGAGCTTTTTGAGCCTTACGTTTAAGGTTTTTTAGGCCATCCTTAAATTTACCATTGGCACTAATGACTAGTCCCAGATAGTTATAAGATTTAACTGTATCAAGTTCGATACCTCCAAGAAAAAATGTATCATTATTCAAACGTCTGTTTGATTTATTGAAAATTAAAATTTTGGTTTTGTCAGTGTTGACAGAGAGCTTCCACGTTTTAGCATACAATGCCAAACTATCAAGACATGTCTGTAATCCCTGTTTAGTTTTAGAAAGTATCACAATATCATCGGCATAGAGTAGACAACTGACATGCGAGTTTTCTAAATAAGGAGGATCACAGGTATTAGGATTGAAAATAGTGGGCAGGTCATTTAAAAAAAGATTGAAGAGAGTTGGACTAAGATTACATCCCTGTTTAACACCAATATTGGACTGAAATTGTTTAGTTAAGCCTTCTTTACATTTAACTTTATATTTTACTTTACTGTACATGTTTTTGATAGTTTTATACATTTTTCCAGTTATACCATATTTGATTAATTTTTTGAATAGACCATCATGCCAGACACTGTCAAAGGCCTTTCTAAGGTCAATAAAGCAGGCATATAATTTTTTTGATTGTTTAATATTTGTGTTATTTTGTTTATTGGCGCACTCTGACTTACCACTGTAGAGATATTTATTTACCAGGGTTTTTAGTATGAAAAGATTGTCTGTAGTTCGACAATCATGCCTGAATCCGAACTGTCGACCGGAAAGAATGTTATTAGAGTCTAAAAATGATGTCAGCCTAATATTTAGAATACTATTGAATAACTTGCCAAGACAGCTAGAGATGGCAATTCCCCTGTAGTTGGCCGGGTTATTTTTCGACCCAGATTTGTGGATTGGTACCAACAGGCCAGTGCTCCAAGAATGTGGATAGTTATTTGAACTATAAACAATATTAAAGAGTTTATGTATTGCATCTAATAAGTGATGTTCACCGTATTTTAACAATTCATTGCAAATTCTATCTTCTGCCGAAGCCTTGTTACTTTTAAGAAGTCTAATGGCTTTAGTTATTTCATTTTTTAAGATTGGTCTGTCTAAATAGGGGTTGCTACTTGCACTCTTTTCACTATTCTCCAGTTCATTCGCAATCTCAGAGTTTGATGTACTGCTATCAGTATTAAGTAGGTTCTTAAAGTAAACCAACCAATCACCAGGTTGAACAGTGACACGCTTGGCCATCTGACGCATGCGCAGGTGACAACTCCCCACTTTAAGCTCAGTTTCACGACAGAAAAAAAGAAATACAGCGAAAAATGTACAGTAACAGCTACATACTGGCAAACTCTGGCAAGTTCATTCACTGTTTCTGTTTCCGTTCCCATTGCCATGGCCAAATCTTCATTCGATACCTTCTTCTTTTCTAAAGACACATCGTCTTCTTCTAGTACACTTGTACATAACCCTACGAAATCGCCTACGTGTATGGTAGAAAGGAAATCCACTTCTTCAACAACATCGACTACTGGAGAACTCCGTGCTAGACTGTCCGCCATGTTGGACGCACATTTCAAAACAACGTGTGTTTTATTAACAGTATGTACATTCGTCGTATATTCTGATAGGCTTTTTATAAATCCAATATTATATACAACGATTAGAAAGATAGATATATTTATAATGATACTTTTTTTAACTGTAGTATGTTTAACTTGATTTGGTGTACTAACGACATTAACTACTTTTTGGAAGAAAGGGGTCAAAGTTAAAAGTACGTTCAGTTTTGGAGTAGGACAGTGCCCTCATGAGGCGGACGATAATAATCTTTCGGGAACTTCTGTGTCATGATACTAAATAAGGTACTGGTACCTTAGACGTTATAGGCCATCCTGGTAAGGTGTCTATTGAAAATGTGTTACAAAATATAACAAACTTAGATTGTATAAAATAATAATATAACCATGAAAAGTTTATTGAATGCACTAGTAGTGTCACTGTTTTGAAACATATTTTTGTTTGGTTTTCAACTCAGTACAAAAACTGGGTCTCGTTACAACGAACTTACACGTACAGTACTCAAGGCATGGGTCATATCATATTGCATTAAATGATTTCAAACAAACGCAGGTTTACCGAAAAAAAATTTAACGGTGTGTTCATTCATTCACCCCCCCCCCCAGATGGTCCAGACATGTCAAGGCAGAGGGTAAAACAAATTGCAGCATAAGCTTTTCCAATATGTTTTATCTTATCCAATATTACTTGACATCATATTAAAAGTTGGAAAATTATGTGAAGTTTTGCAGTTTTTTTTTTCAATAAAGTACATGAAAATGTGTATAAGGTCAACCAATATATTCATATACAGCTCATGGGTTACAAAACGTCACCCTCCCCCCCCCCCACACACACACACAGCCTCGTGCAGAAAGTGTTCAACCTACTTAAAAATGATTGTGATATATCGAATGAAAGATATGCATTTCAATTATCCATTAACATTATAAGGATGAGAAATATTATTCAAGATATGGTTATTTTTATTAAAGTGTATAACTTTTAATTTAATTTCTCAAAACAATATCCGAATTTATTCACACTATACCCTAAACAAAACAGATTTAAATTAGACGTTTCGCTATTCAATAATTCAGGTTAAAGGTTACAATACTACATCTCCCTATTCTTTTGATTTGGTATTTTCAAGTCTGTCTGCCATATTTGTTTTTAACGAGAAAAATATTTAAAACATTAGAAATTGTGGATAGTCCACTTCAACTTACACATTTACCCAAAAGAATACAGTGTACCATAACCAGCTCAAACACATTGTGTAATATCAAAGAAATGTATTCTTAGGTGAGACATTGATTGAGGTACTGTCATATTAACATGTTGCCAATCCTATACTAAATTTGGTTAATCCTAGACCATTGTAAACAAAATGTGGCCAATAATTGACTAATTTGAACAATCAAATATCATATATAATCAATACTGCGAAATGGAAATGTGTCCAATTATATACCAAACGTGTTCAGTCTTATATCAAATACTTCTAATCTAAAATGAGGCCAATGCAAGACTAAATTTGATCAATCATATCGATATCATATGTTCAATATCTGTTACAGCCTTAATTCTCCTTCTTCAAAAAAACGTCATAACTTGACAAATTAAGTAACGCATGGTCGTTCATACATTCCCGAACCGTTAATCGTCTTACTCTTCACCTGTTTCTCAAAGTCAAAATAAAACGTTGCCACTGGAATCTTGTTACTTGATTACAACTCGTGCCGTTTATTTCTCGTCATGTTCTGACAGGATAATGTTTGCTACCTTGGCAACAATAAAATCAACGAGGCGATTCACCTGAAATGTGGATATTAACAAAAATACAAATTATACACAGCAACAGGTGGTTCTCATTGCATTGTGTTATTTAATTCATTTTCTGAAATTTGATATCAATCATCACTTTGGTCAGGGAAGTGGACAGAAAAGATATAAATCCACGTCAGACTGCTCATGGATGTTTTTAACAATCCAAATAGGCTGTCTGTGAAAGTTGAAAATCACGTGGATGTGTCCAATTTAAATTTATTTCGATTCAAATCGTTAAATACCGGTACTGACGATTGAAAACCAGGTACGGCTGTCCGCGAATCTTTAGAAACAAAACACGTGGATATCCGATTTAAATTCATTTCGATTTAAACCGTCAGTACTGACGATTTGAATGCTTCTCCCAGTGTCAATGAAAGTTTTTCAAAAACATGCGTGAATATTTTGATTTCAATCGTTAATACTGGCGATTTAAATCCAAGTAGGGCTGAACTTTACTTAACACGTGAATATATCTGATTTAATCATCAATATTTCATGGTAAACATACAGTATTTTTCCAGGCACGCAGCATATACCCAAATTCGCAATATTAATATTGATATCTGGGTAATGCGTCATTAGCCCATTTAGATTTAAATGCAAAATGAATTTAAATTTGATTTATCCACGTATTTTAAAAAACTTACACCAACATTTTGGACATCAATTTTAATCAATATTGACGAATCATCAATTGTGAATTTGATTTAAATCGGATATATCCACAATTACGCCGTTAGTTTGACATAACTTTAAATTGTCAATATTGACGGTTGAAATTGACGTGAAAATATCCAACTTAAATTCATTTGTATTTAACTCGTTAAAATATCCCATTAAAATCCGTAGAAGATTTTGATAACCCGTGGGCATATCCGAAATAAATTTCTTTGAATTCTATATAGCTGTTGAGTTTTTAACAAATATGTGAATACATCCGATTTTTTTTTAAACAAACCTTTCAGATTTAAATCAATAGCCATTATATTCGATTTAAATAAACACAGGACTCTTCCTGACAGTTAAAAAACATGATATTGATGATTTAAATCAAAATAGAATTAAATCACCCAGCCCGACTTTTGTTATATGATGTGTACCTGGAAATAATTTCTAACCAAATTACATTCCATCCACTTGAAATTAAATCAAGTGCATTTAAGTCATTAAAATTTGCAATTTACAGCATTTTTTGTCGCAACGTTAACGAGTGGCGGATTACCGCGGGATGACTGGAACTAACCCTCGTTTTAGATTTGTAGTAGGGTTTGTCTAGTGAGCTTTAGAATACTTGTAGAGGACTTGTTTCTTTATTTTGGTTTTCTTCCTGGTAGGCTCAAGACGAGTATCCCAGCCATTTATGCATCATTGATTTCCCGGCCATTGTTTGTGTTTGTCCTCAAAAATAACATCTATTTGCATCATTGTTCGCTGCCTATACTTGTATTACAATGACAGACGTTACGGGGATGGTGTGCTAATCGATTCATCTGCCTAGTCCGATTCACGTTGTGAGTAATTTCGCCAAATCATATATTGCCAACTGTACCATCGAGATGGCGTTATTATGGGTTTCGGCGCCGTTGATGATGTGACAAGCGGTCGGAGTTCAGTTGACACACGTCCTTTAATCGAGTAGCCTCAGCGAACGGTTCCGTGTCATTCACACTCGAACAGTTTGGATAGACCAGCAACTAGCTGTGTAAGTGAATAAAAATAGAAACACGTCCGCTCGTCTAATTCTAAATTTAGAGGTCGTGTTGGTAAGTAATGATGAGGCATATTTACTGTAGATGACAGCGAAAATGCCCGGGGGATTGACGTAAGCCTGATCGAAACAGCTTCGATGATATAGACTGTGGAATATAAACTGGTAAGACATCACGCACAGAACCGGGGGTTTTGACGCCACCGGGCGTGACAATGCCGGAGGATAGGTCCGGCAAAGTCACCCGTCAACAACCGACATCGACAAACAAGATAAACGCAGCTGTGCTAACACTAGCGACGTCGAGCACGATCCAACTGCTTTACGACAAACTCATCGAATCTCGTATTGTCAAGAAAGTTAAAGTATTTAAAATGACGGGTGGGGTTGTCGTGACTTCGCAGGACCTGGAATTGTTCGACGTGGTTATACTATGCCATTCTCGGAGATGGAACTCTTCCGGTGGTTACCGACAGCGCTTCAATGAATTGACAGAACTTCCATACCAGAGTTATCAACACATATTGCGTGACGCTGAGCGTGTGAAAGGTGAGTTCTTGAGATACGATATTAAATTGCGTGGCTTTACCAACGTAGATTTGTTTTTGTTTTTTATTAAGGAACAATTTAAATATGGTTATGTCTCTGACATGTTGCTTTGATTGTCATCTCGCCATTTTTTCTCGCTACTCATGTCAACCGCGTTAGTTTCAAAAGAAGCATTTTTTTTCCGCCACAGTTTCATGGTGTTATATGAAAACTGCTTATACTAGTACATTTACAAGTTTGCGTATTACAATTTGATCGTGTATAAGCCTGCATATTATGACCGGTATCCAGAAAGAGGGATTTTAGGGAAGCGAGAGTACATGTGCTGTGTGGACTAGTGCATGGTTTGGTGATAACATTATCATGTTAGTATATATTCCTATACAGTTACACCTGAACATATGGTTCGTTTCATGGTGGTCGTTTCGTGTCGATTCAACTGCTACTCCAAAAATAACTATTTTTTAAAATTGATTTCTTTATTTTGTTTTCTTTTAGATTTTTACAATTATACACAAATAACACTTCTACGTGTCTAAACTCGCTCACAATGGAATATATATAGTGGGCTGGTCGATTGTCACGATAAAAAAGAGATGGAGTTCCCCCATCGGGGAGTGGACATACTCCCTTTAATTCTGAATAAAACCATTTTTTAATTTGTTCGATATGGTCTGTTATTTGCTATTTGAGTTCACCGAGATAATATACGTCAAAAATCTGCAAATACCGTGACAAATACTAAAATAGTGAATTGCACTAACCAATCTCTGACCGTTTGACCTTAAAGATGCAATATGAGCGAACACACACACACACACACACACACACACACACACACATATATATATATATATGAATTTCTGTAATACGAATAAGGATATTAAATATATATATATATATATATATATATATATATATATATATATATATATATATATATTTAATATCCTTATTCGTATTACAGAAATTCATTGAACAAATATTATGTGCTACAAAAACAGATAATCATAGTTTGAATATTCACGAACATACACTATTTCAATTACATGTTTTAGTTGCATAATACATCTGTAAAGTATATGTTGTTAATTATAGTGATTGAATGAGACTAATAGACGCATTTTTCCTCGCTGTGGACCACAGGCCTTAACGTACACAGATATCAGCATAATAAAAATATAATAAAGTAATGAACACAATAAATTTAGCAAACACAAAATATATACACACGTAATTACATACATTAAAGTGGTTAGAGTGGCTCAGTGCGTTTCATTAATGCACGGTGCACAAACTTTGATAAATTGGGAATTTTTAACATAATATTTGGAGATATATTTGTCTCTTAAGTTTTTGAAAGCGGGACAGGATAAACAGAAGTGATATCAGTCTACTATGACTCTGCTGATACAGAAAGGAACGTGTTCTCTCGAAACTGGGGATAGTAAAATGGCTGTCAGTTTCGATTGGCATTGATTGCACAGCTACCTGTCACCGGGACAGTGCAACCATGAAAGCTATATTAGTGACGCAGTGTAGGTAAAATTCATAAATTGGGGTCGTTTTGAATATTTCATACTGACCAGGTTTTGGATAATTGTCTGTTTTAACTTTCAAATTAATATCTAAAAATATAGTTTGTAAAAGGGACCTGGGGGTATTACGTAACTCGTCACGGGTACTAAGGAAGCTTGTCCGAGATTTCATACGGGTCATTAAATGATATTCAAATTAGCCGCCATTAATAGTAATGATTCTAATCACAATTTCAGATGAGGGATACAGATTCACCGAAATTTAAGCTAATTCATTATTATTTATCTGCATGGATAAATATCTCCCACGTCTCAAGATTATGTTAGTACTTAGTATTGTCAAATACTATGGTGGCTTCCTTGTAGTACACGTATTCGTTTAGTCATCGTATTCTCTTCAGAGATCAACTGACGAATATAATGTATGAAACTGAGACTGAAATTATCTTTAACAACTATATTTTCGCCAAAATTATGCTGGTAGTTTATTTGTATTTTCTGTACAAGTATCCAAATTCTATAAACAGTTTGAGTAAAAATAAATAATTTGATAGTTTTGTCATCAACGGGGTTGACAATAACAATCAACATTTTGATATTTGAGTTGTAATAAGTTTAAATTTTACAAAAGTGGACCTTCGTGACGAGAGGGTAACTTCTGTGGGTACTACTAGTACACATAAAATGAAAAAAATATCAAAATTTAAATTATATCTCGTTATTCGTGTTATTTGCTGAACTCACGCGAGATCTTCAGGCAATATCACACCAAGTGTGTGCATCCTCGGTTAAACACATCTCGCTACTCTTAGTGTTATTATAAGATTAGTTCTCTCATTTCTGAGAATTTCTACTAAAAGTACATCGAATGTATCAGATATGCTATGTGTTCATCACCATGGGCGATGACATCACTGTGTGTGTCACAAACACTTGAACTTCCAGAAAGCGGTGGACTTTTTATTAATTGACATGTTTACCCATTGCAGGTAAAGAATGCGTTATCATGGTGCTTCACGACATGGACATGACGATGACAATGGCAGAGAAGGAAGACAGGCGGCAAGATTTTCTAGACAACTATCACCAAACTATGACCCGCTACGTTACGGATGTCATCATTTGCGGCGATATCAGCAGCGTCAGCAGTTACTGTTTTGACGCGGTCACAGAATTTGATGACGAAAATATCAGACAACTGCACAGATTTCTACGGCGGGCGATGCGGGCAATTAGTGACAAGCAACGTGATAAAGAACTTAAATCAGAAGAACTGACCCCAAATGACGGGTGCTGTGTTTGCAGCAATTGGATACGTAAATTGAATCCTTTCGCTTCGGAATCGGAGTCTGTAACGAACTCAATAACAGGCGCAGTGAATGGGTACGATAAAGAGCTTATAGGCAGTGCGGCGGTCCGGTACGACTCGATGGGCACCGTTGACATCGAGCTAAGAGCAGTACCTGCTCAGTTAGAACACTCTCTCGATATGTATGACTCTGGCAGTAACCCACTTGTTGCCAGTAACAAAAGTTTCAACGGTACTGGGCGATAAAATGGCGTATTTTGAAACGTGTGGGTATGTGTGTGTTTGTAAACTCTATATTTACAATTTCATCGAGGCTTGAAAATACAAAGGCTTTCGGTGGATATGATGTTTTCTTTTCTGTTGCTGCATTGTCTGTTGATTATCGTTTCCTATTTTAAATGCTCCTGTCCTGCATGATTAAGTTATATTATGTCTTGACCCATTCGTTGGCCACTCGTGTCGGCTTTTAGAGGAAAAGAACGTACAAAATTTGTTACATGGTGTACACGTAAAATGTGCAACTCCTTTGTTTATCTCACGTGTGACATAACAGCTAAATAGGGATAATCCATGTCCCAAAAAATATCCACCACAAGCGGTCACACGACTGAAGTTTTTTGGGTAGTGTTCTTGTAAGGTATGAATGCGACTTGGTTTAACGACTTGCAACCCTACACTAAGCACATTTGTACATGTTCAGACCCGGGAGGATTACCAACGATTTGTCTTTAAAATGCATTAATATCGTGTCATCTTGAAGGAACAACCACACTTGATCGCATCCAAACACTGTATAATACCTCATGCTGTATCGCAGCTTCGAGAAGTGTGTTTCCTTATAATGCTTGACGTTGATGGCGTACTAGTGCCTACGCCGAAATAAAATTTTCCGCATTGAATGGGCCTGAAATACCACAAGTCACAATTCACTACAGGGAAGTATGACGCCGCTGTTTTGTAGAAAAATAAAACGGAAAAGCAATCATAGCTTTGTTGATGTGTGGTTCTCGTTGTTTTATGTAAATGATGTACGGGTGATGTCAATGAGGTCGTTACAGTGCAGGGGCGGATACAGAATTTTTTATGGGGGGGGGGGGGGGTCCAAACTTTAAAATCGCCAGACTACGTTAATATTTTTTTTTATATTATACCAAAACAAATTGAATAAGAATTATGTTACCTGTGTTTAGCGCCCTCTGTGATCAGAAATTACACTTTACGCGGAATTCGTTTATTTCAATGTCAGTATATTTGTATCCTGGTATGGGTATAATATGGTGTTTCTACCCCATTTTACTATCATGGCCTCACTTTCGCCACAAAATTTCTCAAAGACAGATGCATGTCATGTAGCACACCTTTAAAATATATTTACAAAACATGAATGAACCTTTTCCAAATCGGGTCTATCGTGGAAACCTCATACATCACCGCAATATATGACAATTAGAATAACTTTACAGTCATACATCCTAAAGAACTTTTGACATCTACTGAATTTAATTGGTTAAGAAATGTTGTAATGCTGTCAACGGCCTGTCTACCGCGACTTGACAAATTGCGTTGTGGTTGATACCAGACACCGGTACGAGAAAGGTCTCTGGTATCCAAGATAAACATTGGAGACCATCGGCACTGGAATATGTGTTGTCATTTACTTGTAAGCTGGTCGGGTCGAGCCACTGGGGTTTCTGTCCTCCTGAATTATTCTCAACGAAAACAAAGAAGCAATCAACAGTGGAGTTCTCGAACATTTCACCAAAAAAAATTGAGAGAAAATTCGCCTAGTAATATTTATATACAACAATGTAACAACTTATAGCAGCATAACATTTAAAGAACGATAGTTGAACCCCCATAGACTACAATGTAACAACTTATAGCAGCACAACATTTAAAGCATAATAGTTGAACCCCCATAGACTACAATGTAACAACTTATAGCAGCACAACATTTAAAGCATAATAGTTGAACCCCCATAGACTACAATGTAACAACTTATAGCAGTACAACATTTAAAGCACGATAGTTGAACCCCCATAGACTACAATGTAACAACTTATAGCAGTACAACATTTAAAGCACGATAGTTGAACCCCCATAGACTACAACATAACAACTTATAGCAGTACAACATTTAAAGCACGATAGTTGAACCCCCATAGACTACAACGTAACAACTTATAGCAGCACAACATTTAAAGCACGATTGTTGAACCCCCATAGACTGCAATGTAACAACTAATAGCAGAACAACATTTAAAGCATAATAGTTGAACCCCCATAGACTACAATGTAACAACTTATAGCAGCACAACATTTAAAGCACAATAGTTGAACCCCCATAGACTACAACGTAACAACTTATAGCAGCACAACATTTAAAGCACGATAGTTGAACCCCCCATAGACTACAATGTAACAACTTATAGCAGCACAACATTTAAAGCACGATAGTTGAACCCCCCATAGACTACAATGTAACAACTTATAGCAGCACAACATTTAAAGCACAATAGTTGAACCCCCATAGACTACAATGTAACAACTTATAGCAGCACAACATTTGAAGCACAATAGTTGAAACCCCATAGACTACAATGTAACAACTTATAGCAGCACAACATTTAAAGCACAATAGTTGAACCCCCATAGACTACAATGTAACAACTTATAGCATCACAACATTTAAAGCACGATAGTTGAACCCCCATAGACTACAATGTAACAACTTATAGCAGCACAACATTTAAAGCATAATAGTTGAACCCCCATAGACTACAATGTAACAACTTATAGCAGTACAACATTTAAAGCACGATAGATGAACCCCCATAGACTACAATGTAACAACTTATAGCAGTACAACATTTAAAGCACGATAGTTGAACCCCCATAGACTACAACGTAACAACTTATAGCAGTATAACATTTAAAGCACGATAGTTGAACCCCCATAGACTACAATGTAACAACTTATAGCAGCACAACATTTAAAGCACGATAGTTGAACCCCCATAGACTACAATGTAACAACTTATAGCAGTACAATATTTAAAGCACGATAGTTGAACCCCCATAGACTGCAATATAACAACTTATAGCAGCACAACATTTAAAGCATAATAGCTGAACCCCCATAGACTACAATGTAACAACTTATAGCAGCACAACATTCAAAGCACAATAGTTGAACCCCCATAGACTACAACGTAACAACTTATAGCAGCACAACATTTAAATCACAATAGTTGAACCCCCATAGACTACAATGTAACAACTTATAGCAGCACAACATTTAAAGCACGATAGTTGAACCCCCCATAGACTACAATGTAACAACTTATAGCAGCACAACATTTAAAGCACAATAGTTGAACCCCCATAGACTACAATGTAACAACTTATAGCAGCACAACATTTGAAGCACAATAGTTGAACCCCCATAGACTACAATGTAACAACTTATAGCAGCACAACATTTAAAGCACAAAAGTTGAACCCCCATAGACTACAATATAACAACTTATAGCAGCACAACATTTAAAGCACAATAGTTGAACCCCCATAGACTACAATGTAACAACTTATAGCAGCACAACATTTAAAGCACAATAGTTGAACCCCCATAGACTACAATGTAACAACCTATAGCAGCACAACATTTAAAGCACGATAGTTGAACCCCCATAGACTACAATGTAACAACTTATAGCAGCACAACATTTAAAGCACGATAGTTGAACCCCCATAGACTATAATGTAACAACTTATAGCAGCACAACATTTGAAGCACAATAGTTGAACCCCCATAGACTACAATGTAACAACTTATAGCAGTACAACATTTAAAGCATAATAGTTGAACCCCCATAGACTACAATGTAACAACTTATAGCAGCACAACATTTAAAGCACAATAGTTGAACCCCCATAGACTACAACGTAACAACTTATAGCAGCACAACATTTAAAGCACAATAGTTGAACCCCCATAGACTACAATGTAACAACTTATAGCAGCACAACATTTGAAGCACAATAGTTGAATCCCCATAGACTACAATGTAACAACTTATAGCAGCACAACATTTAAAGCACAATAGTTGAACCCCCATAGACTACAACGTAACAACTTATAGCAGCACAACATTTAAAGCACGATAGTTGAACCCCCCATAGACTACAATGTAACAACTTATAGCAGCACAACATTTAAAGCACGATAGTTGAACCCCCCATAGACTACAATGTAACAACTTATAGCAGCACAACATTTAAAGCATAATAGTTGAACCCCCATAGACTACAATGTAACAACTTATAGCAGTACAACATTTAAAGCACGATAGTTGAACCCCCATAGACTACAATGTAACAACTTATAGCAGTACAACATTTAAAGCACGATAGTTGAACCCCCATAGACTACAACATAACAACTTATAGCAGTACAACATTTAAAGCACGATAGTTGAACCCCCATAGACTACAACGTAACAACTTATAGCAGCACAACATTTAAAGCACGATTGTTGAACCCCCATAGACTGCAATGTAACAACTAATAGCAGAACAACATTTAAAGCATAATAGTTGAACCCCCATAGACTACAATGTAACAACTTATAGCAGCACAACATTTAAAGCACAATAGTTGAACCCCCATAGACTACAACGTAACAACTTATAGCAGCACAACATTTAAAGCACGATAGTTGAACCCCCCATAGACTACAATGTAACAACTTATAGCAGCACAACATTTAAAGCACGATAGTTGAACCCCCCATAGCCTACAATGTAACAACTTATAGCAACACAACATTTAAAGCACAATAGTTGAACCCCCATAGACTACAATGTAACAACTTATAGCAGCACAACATTTGAAGCACAATAGTTGAAACCCCATAGACTACAATGTAACAACTTATAGCAGCACAACATTTAAAGCACAATAGTTGAACCCCCATAGACTACAATGTAACAACTTATAGCATCACAACATTTAAAGCACGATAGTTGAACCCCCATAGACTACAATGTAACAACTTATAGCAGCACAACATTTAAAGCATAATAGTTGAACCCCCATAGACTACAATGTAACAACTTATAGCAGTACAACATTTAAAGCACGATAGATGAACCCCCATAGACTACAATGTAACAACTTATAGCAGTACAACATTTAAAGCACGATAGTTGAACCCCCATAGACTACAACGTAACAACTTATAGCAGTATAACATTTAAAGCACGATAGTTGAACCCCCATAGACTACAATGTAACAACTTATAGCAGCACAACATTTAAAGCACGATAGTTGAACCCCCATAGACTACAATGTAACAACTTATAGCAGTACAATATTTAAAGCACGATAGTTGAACCCCCATAGACTGCAATATAACAACTTATAGCAGCACAACATTTAAAGCATAATAGCTGAACCCCCATAGACTACAATGTAACAACTTATAGCAGCACAACATTCAAAGCACAATAGTTGAACCCCCATAGACTACAACGTAACAACTTATAGCAGCACAACATTTAAATCACAATAGTTGAACCCCCATAGACTACAATGTAACAACTTATAGCAGCACAACATTTAAAGCACGATAGTTGAACCCCCCATAGACTACAATGTAACAACTTATAGCAGCACAACATTTAAAGCACAATAGTTGAACCCCCATAGACTACAATGTAACAACTTATAGCAGCACAACATTTGAAGCACAATAGTTGAACCCCCATAGACTACAATGTAACAACTTATAGCAGCACAACATTTAAAGCACAATAGTTGAACCCCCATAGACTACAATATAACAACTTATAGCAGCACAACATTTAAAGCACAATAGTTGAACCCCCATAGACTACAATGTAACAACTTATAGCAGCACAACATTTAAAGCACAATAGTTGAACCCCCATAGACTACAATGTAACAACCTATAGCAGCACAACATTTAAAGCACGATAGTTGAACCCCCATAGACTACAATGTAACAACTTATAGCAGCACAACATTTAAAGCACGATAGTTGAACCCCCATAGACTATAATGTAACAACTTATAGCAGCACAACATTTGAAGCACAATAGTTGAACCCCCATAGACTACAATGTAACAACTTATAGCAGTACAACATTTAAAGCATAATAGTTGAACCCCCATAGACTACAATGTAACAACTTATAGCAGCACAACATTTAAAGCACAATAGTTGAACCCCCATAGACTACAACGTAACAACTTATAGCAGCACAACATTTAAAGCACAATAGTTGAACCCCCATAGACTACAATGTAACAACTTATAGCAGCACAACATTTGAAGCACAATAGTTGAATCCCCATAGACTACAATGTAACAACTTATAGCAGCACAACATTTAAAGCACAATAGTTGAACCCCCATAGACTACAACGTAACAACTTATAGCAGCACAACATTTAAAGCATGATAGTTGAACCCCCCATAGACTACAATGTAACAACTTATAGCAGCACAACATTTAAAGCACGATAGTTGAACCCCCCATAGACTACAATGTAACAACTTATAGCAGCACAACATTTAAAGCACAATAGTTGAACCCCCATAGACTACAATGTAACAACTTATAGCAGCACAACATTTGAAGCACAATAGTTGAACCCCCATAGACTACAATGTAACAACTTATAGCAGCACAACATTTAAAGCACAATAGTTGAACCCCCATAGACTACAATGTAACAACTTATAGCATCACAACATATAAAGCACGATAGTTGAACCCCCATAGACTACAATGTAACAACTTATAGCAGCACAACATTTAAAGCATAATAGTTGAACCCCCATAGACTACAATGTAACAACTTATAGCAGTACAACATTTAAAGCACGATAGTTGACCCCCCATAGACTACAATGTAACAACTTATAGCAGTACAACATTTAAAGCACGACAGTTGAACCCCCATAGACTACAACGTAACAACTTATAGCAGTACAACATTTAAAGCACGATAGTTGAACCCCCATAGACTACAACGTAACAACTTATAGCAGCACAACATTTAAAGCACGATAGTTGAACACCCATAGACTGCAATGTAACAACTTATAGCAGAACAACATTTAAAGCATAATAGCTGAACCCCCATAGACTACAATGTAACAACTTATAGCAGCACAACATTTAAAGCACAATAGTTGAACCCCCATAGACTACAACGTAACAACTTATAGCAGCACAACATTTAAAGCACGATAGTTGAACCCCCCATAGACTACAATGTAACAACTTATAGCAGCACAACATTTAAAGCACGATAGTTGAACCCCCCGTAGACTACAATGTAACAACTTATAGCAGCACAACATTTAAAGCACAATAGTTGAACCCCCATAGACTACAATGTAACAACTTATAGCAGCACAACATTTAAAGCACAATAGTTGAACCCCCATAGACTACAATGTAACAACTTATAGCAGCACAACATTTAAAGCACAATAGTTGAACCCCCATAGACTACAATGTAACAACTTATAGCAGCACAACATTTAAAGCACGATAGTTGAACCCCCATAGACTACAATGTAACAACTTATAGCAGCACAACATTTAAAGCACGATAGTTGAACCCCCATAGACTATAATGTAACAACTTATAGCAGCACAACATTTGAAGCACAATAGTTGAACCCCCATAGACTACAATGTAACAACTTATAGCAGTACATTTAAAGCACAATAGTTGAACCCCCATAGACTACAATGTAACAACTTATAGCAGCACAACATTTAAAGCATGATAGTTGAACCCCCATAGACTACAATGTAACAACTTATAGCAGTACAACATTTAAAGCACTATAGTTGAACCCCTATAGACTACAATGTAACAACTTATAGCATCACAACATTTAAAGCACTATAGTTGAACCCACATAGACTACAATGTAACAACTTATAGCAGTACAACATTTAAAGCACGATAGTTGAACCCCCATAGACTACAATGTAACAACTTATAGCAGTACAACATTTAAAGCACGATAGTTGAACCCCCATAGACTACAATGTAACAACTTATAGCAGTACAACATTTAAAGCACGATAGTTGAACCCCCATAGACTACAACGTAACAACTTATAGCAGCACAACATTTAAAGCACGATAGTTGAACCCCCATAGACTACAATGTAACAACTTATAGCAGTACAACATTTGAAGCACAATAGTTGAACCCCCATAGACTACAATGTAACAACTTATAGCAGCACAACATTTAAAGCACAATAGTTGAACCCCCATAGACTGCAATGTAACAACTTATAGCAGCACAACATTTAAAGCACGATAGTTGAACCCCCATAGACTACAATGTAACAACTTATAGCAGCACAACATTTAAAGCATAATAGTTGAACCCCCATAGACTACAATGTAACAACTTATAGCAGTACAACATTTAAAGCACGATAGTTGAACCCCCATAGACTACAATGTAACAACTTATAGCAGTACAACATTTAAAGCATAATAGTTGAACCCCCATAGACTACAATGTAACAACTTATAGCAGCACAACATTTAAAGCATAATAGTTGAACCCCTATAGACTACAATGTAACAACTTATAGCAGCACAACATTTAAAGCATAATAGTTGAACCCCCATAGACTACAATGTAACAACTTATAGCAGCACAACATTTAAAGCACGATAGTTGAACCCCCATAGACTGTAATGTAACAACTTATAGCAGCACAACATTTGAAGCACAATAGTTGAACCCCCATAGACTACAATGTAATAACTTATAGCAGTACAACATTTAAAGCACAATAGTTGAACCCCCATAGACTACAATGTAACAACTTATAGCAGCACAACATTTAAAGCATGATAGTTGAACCCCCATAGACTACAATGTAACAACTTATAGCAGTACAACATTTAAAGCACGATAGTTGAACCCCTATAGACTACAATGTAACAACTTATAGCATCACAACATTTAAAGCACTATAGTTGAACCCACATAGACTACAATGTAACAACTTATAGTAGTACAACATTTAAAGCACGATAGTTGAACCCCCATAGACTACAATGTAACAACTTATAGCAGTACAACATTTAAAGCACGATAGTTGAACCCCCATAGACTACAATGTAACAACTTATAGCAGTACAACAGTTAAAGCACGATAGTTGAACCTCCATAGACTACAACGTAACAACTTATAGCAGCACAACATTTAAAGCACGATAGTTAAACCCCCATAGACTACAATGTAACAACTTATAGCAGTACCATATTTAAAGCACGATAGTTGAACCCCATAGACTACAATGTAACAACTTATAGCAACACAACATTTAAAGCACAATAGTTGAACCCCCATAGACTACAATGTAACAACTTATAGCAGCACAACATTTGAAGCACAATAGTTGAACCCCCATTGACTACAATGTAACAACTTATAGCAGTACAACATTTAAAGCACGATAGTTGAACCCCCATAGACTACAATGTAACAACTTATAGCAGTACAACATTTAAAGCACGATAGTTGAACCCCCATAGACTACAATGTAACAACTTATAGCAGTACAACATTTAAAGCACGATAGTTGAACCCCCATAGACTACAACGTAACAACTTATAGCAGCACAACATTTAAAGCACGATAGTTGAACCCCCATAGACTACAATGTAACAACTTATAGCAGTACAACATTTGAAGCACAATAGTTGAACCCCCATAGACTACAATGTAACAACTTATAGCAGCACAACATTTAAAGCACAATAGTTGAACCCCCATAGACTGCAATGTAACAACTTATAGCAGCACAACATTTAAAGCACGATAGTTGAACCCCCATAGACTACAATGTAACAACTTATAGCAGCACAACATTTAAAGCATAATAGTTGAACCCCCATAGACTACAATGTAACAACTTATAGCAGTACAACATTTAAAGCACGATAGTTGAACCCCCATAGACTACAATGTAACAACTTATAGCAGTACAACATTTAAAGCATAATAGTTGAACCCCCATAGACTACAATGTAACAACTTATAGCAGCACAACATTTAAAGCATAATAGTTGAACCCCTATAGACTACAATGTAACAACTTATAGCAGCACAACATTTAAAGCATAATAGTTGAACCCCCATAGACTACAATGTAACAACTTATAGCAGCACAACATTTAAAGCACGATAGTTGAACCCCCATAGACTGTAATGTAACAACTTATAGCAGCACAACATTTGAAGCACAATAGTTGAACCCCCATAGACTACAATGTAATAACTTATAGCAGTACAACATTTAAAGCACAATAGTTGAACCCCCATAGACTACAATGTAACAACTTATAGCAGCACAACATTTAAAGCATGATAGTTGAACCCCCATAGACTACAATGTAACAACTTATAGCAGTACAACATTTAAAGCACGATAGTTGAACCCCTATAGACTACAATGTAACAACTTATAGCATCACAACATTTAAAGCACTATAGTTGAACCCACATAGACTACAATGTAACAACTTATAGCAGTACAACATTTAAAGCACGATAGTTGAACCCCCATAGACTACAATGTAACAACTTATAGCAGTACAACATTTAAAGCACGATAGTTGAACCCCCATAGACTACAATGTAACAACTTATAGCAGTACAACAGTTAAAGCACGATAGTTGAACCTCCATAGACTACAACGTAACAACTTATAGCAGCACAACATTTAAAGCACGATAGTTAAACCCCCATAGACTACAATGTAACAACTTATAGCAGTACCATATTTAAAGCACGATAGTTGAACCCCATAGACTACAATGTAACAACTTATAGCAACACAACATTTAAAGCACAATAGTTGAACCCCCATAGACTACAATGTAACAACTTATAGCAGCACAACATTTGAAGCACAATAGTTGAACCCCCATTGACTACAATGTAACAACTTATAGCAGCACAACATTTAAAGCACAATAGTTGAACCCCCATAGACTACAATGTAACAACTTATAGCATCACAACATTTAAAGCACGATAGTTGAACCCCCATAGACTACAATGTAACAACTTATAGCAGTACAACATTTAAAGCACGATAGTTGAACCCCCATAGACTACAATGTAACAACTTATAGCAGTACAACATTTAAAGCACGATAGTTGAACCCCATAGACTACAACGTAACAACTTATAGCAGTACAACATTTAAAGCACGATAGTTGAACCCCCATAGACTACAACGTAACAACTTATAGCAGCACAACATTTAAAGCACGATAGTTGAACCCCCATAGACTACAATGTAACAACTTATAGCAGCACAACATTTAAAGCACGATAGTTGAACCCCCATAGACTATAATGTAACAACTTATAGCAGCACAACATTTGAAGCACAATAGTTGAACCCCCATAGACTACAATGTAACAACTTATAGCAGTACAACATTTAAAGCACAATAGTTGAACCCCCATAGACTACAATGTAACAACTTATAGCAGCACAACATTTAAAGCACGATAGTTGAACCCCCATAGACTACAATGTAACAACTTATAGCAGTACAACATTTAAAGCACGATAGTTGAACCCCTATAGACTACAATGTAACAACTTATAGCATCACAACATTTAAAGCACGATAGTTGAACCCCCATAGACTACAATGTAACAACTTATAGCAGTACAACATTTAAAGCACGATAGTTGAACCCCCATAGACTACAATGTAACAACTTATAGCAGTACAACATTTAAAGCACGATAGTTGAACCCCCATAGACTACAATGTAACAACTTATAGCAGTACAACATTTAAAGCACGATAGTTGAACCCCCATAGACTACAACATAACAACTTATAGCAGCACAACATTTAAAGCACGATAGTTGAACCCCCATAGACTACAATGTAACAACTTATAGCAGTCCAACATTTAAAGCACGATAGTTGAACCCCCATAGACTACAATGTAACAACTTATAGCAGCACAACATTTAAAGCATAATAGTTGAACCCCCATAGACTACAATGTAACAACTTATAGCAGCACAACATTTAAAGCACAATAGTTGAACCCCCATAGACTACAATGTAACAACTTATAGCAGCACAACAGTTAAAGCATAATAATTGACCCCCATAGACTACAATGTAACAACTTATAGCAGCACAACATTTAAAGTGCAATAGTTGAACCCCCATAGACTACAATGTAACAACTTATAGCAGTACAACATTTAAAGCATAATAGTTGACCCCCCATAGACTACAATGTAACAACTTATAGCAGCACAACATTTAAAGCATAATAATTGAACCCCCATAGACTACAATGTAACAACTTATAGCAGCACAACATTTAAAGCACAATAGTTGAACCCCCATAGACTACAACGCAACAACTTATAGCAGCACAACATTTAAAGCACAATAGTTGAACCCCCATAGACTACAATGTAACAATTTATAGCAGCACAACATTTAAAGCATAATAGTTGAACCCCCATAGACTACAATGTAACAACTTATAGCAGCACAACATTTAAAGCATAATAGTTGAACCCCCATAGACTACAATGTAACAACTTATAGCAGCACAACATTTAAAGCATAATAGTTGAACCCCCATAGACTACAATGTAACAACTTATAGCAGCACAACATTTAAAGCACGATAGTTGAACCCCCATAGACTACAATGTAACAACTTATAGCAGTCCAACATTTAAAGCACGATCGTTGAACCCCCATAGACTACAATGTAACAACTTATAGCAGCACAACATTTAAAGCATAATAGTTGAACCCCCATAGACTACAATGTAACAACTTATAGCAGCACAACATTTAAAGCACAATCGTTGAACCCCCATAGACTACAATGTAACAACTTATAGCAGCACAACATTTAAAGCATAATAATTGACCCCCATAGACTACAATGTAACAACTTATAGCAGCACAACATTTAAAGTGCAATAGTTGAACCCCCATAGACTACAATGTAACAACTTATAGCAGTACAACATTTAAAGCATAATAGTTGACCCCCCATAGACTACAATGTAACAACTTATAGCAGCACAACATTTAAAGCATAATAATTGAACCCCCATAGACTACAATGTAACAACTTATAGCAGCACAACATTTAAAGCACAATAGTTGAACCCCCATAGACTACAACGCAACAACTTATAGCAGCACAACATTTAAAGCACAATAGTTGAACCCCAATAGACTACAATGTAACAATTTATAGCAGCACAACATTTAAAGCATAATAGTTGAACCCCCATAGACTACAATGTAACAACTTATAGCAGCACAACATTTAAAGCATAATAGTTGAACCCCCATAGACTACAATGTAACAACTTATAGCAGCACAACATTTAAAGCATAATAGTTGAACCCCCATAGACTACAATGTAACAACTTATAGCAGTACAACATTTAAAGCATAATAGTTGAACCCCCATAGACTACAATGTAACAACTTATAGCAGCACAACATTTAAAGCATAATAGTTGAACCCCCATAGACTACAATGTAACAACTTATAGCAGCACAACATTTAAAGCACAATCGTTGAACCCCCATAGACTACAATGTAACAACTTATAGCAGCACAACATTTAAAGCATAATAATTGACCCCCATAGACTACAATGTAACAACTTATAGCAGCACAACATTTAAAGTGCAATAGTTGAACCCCCATAGACTACAATGTAACAACTTATAGCAGTACAACATTTAAAGCATAATAGTTGACCCCCCATAGACTACAATGTAACAACTTATAGCAGCACAACATTTAAAGCATAATAATTGAACCCCCATAGACTACAATGTAACAACTTATAGCAGCACAACATTTAAAGCACAATAGTTGAACCCCCATAGACTACAACGCAACAACTTATAGCAGCACAACATTTAAAGCACAATAGTTGAACCCCCATAGACTACAATGTAACAATTTATAGCAGCACAACATTTAAAGCATAATAGTTGAACCCCCATAGACTACAATGTAACAACT
Source organism: Saccoglossus kowalevskii (assembly GCF_978046115.1). Classification (NCBI taxonomy): domain Eukaryota; kingdom Metazoa; phylum Hemichordata; class Enteropneusta; family Harrimaniidae; genus Saccoglossus; species Saccoglossus kowalevskii. The sequence continues at coordinate 29,307,217 of NC_140653.1, read as the reverse complement.
TATAGCAGCACAACATTTAAAGCATAATAGTTGAACCCCCATAGACTACAATGTAACAACTTATAGCAGCACAACATTTAAAGCATAATAGTTGAACCCCCATAGACTACAATGTAACAACTTATAGCAGCACAACATTTAAAGCACAATAGTTGAACCCCCATAGACTACAATGTAACAACTTATAGCAGCACAACATTTAAAGCATAATAGTTGAACTCCCATAGACTACAATGTAACAACTTATAGCAGCACAACATTTAAAGCACAATAGTTGAACCCCCATAGACTACAATGTAACAACTTATAGCAGCACAACATTTAAAGCATAATAGTTGAACTCCCATAGACTACAATGTAACAACTTATAGCAGCACAACATTTAAAGCACAATAGTTGAACCCCCATAGACTACAATGTAACAACTTATAGCAGCACAACATTTAAAGCACGATAGTTGAACCCCCATAGACTACAATGTAACAACTTATAGCAGCACAACATTTAAAACACGATAGTTGAACCCCCATAGACTACAATGTAACAACTTATAGCAGCACAACATTTAAAGCATAATAGTTGAACCCCCATAGACTACAATGTAACAACTTATAGCAGCACAACATTTAAAACACAATAGTTGAACCCCCATAGACTACAATGTAACAACTTATAGCAGCACAACATTTAAAGCATAATAGTTGAACCCCCATGGACTACAATGTAACAACTTATAGCAGCACAACATTTAAAGTACAATAGTTGAACCCCCATAGACTACAACGTAACAACTTATAGCAGCACAACATTTAAAGCACAATAGTTGAACCCCCATAGACTACAACGTAACAACTTATAGCAGCACAACATTTAAAGCACGATAGTTGAACCCCCATAGACTACAATGTAACAACTTATAGCAGTACAACATTTAAAGCACGATAGTTGAACCCCCATAGACTACAACGTAACAACTTATAGCAGCACAACATTTAAAGCACGATAGTTGAACCCCCATAGACTACAACGTAACAACTTATAGCAGCACAACATTTAAAGCACAATAGTTGAACCCCCATAGACTATAATGTAACAACTTATAGCAGCACAACATTTAAAGCACAATAGTTGAACCCCCATAGACTACAACGTAACAACTTATAGCAGCACAACATTTAAAGCACGATAGTTGAACCCCCATAGACTACAATGTAACAACTTATAGCAGTACAACATTTAAAGCACGATAGTTGAATCCCCATAGACTACAATGTAACAACTTATAGCAGCACAACATTTAAAACACGATAGTTGAACCCCCATAGACTACAATGTAACAACTTATAGCAGCACAACATTTAAAACACGATAGTTGAACCCCCATAGACTACAACGTAACAACTTATAGCAGCACAACATTTAAAAGCACAATAGTTGAACCCCCATAGACTACAACGTAACAACTTATAGCAGCACAACATTTAAAACACGATAGTTGAATTCCCATAGACTACAATGTAACAACTTATGGTAGCAAAACTGTTGAACTGCCCATAAATGGCAACACAACAGTTGAACATATGACAGAGTTACAACTGTTGAACTACCTATAGACGACAATGTAACAACTTATAGCAGCACATTTGAACTTCATATAGACGACAATGTAACAACTTATAGCAGCATACTTGAACTACCTATAGACGACAATGTAACAACTTATAGCAGCACAATATTTGAACCCATCATAGACGACAATGTAACAACTTAAAGCAACAAAACAGATGAACTACCTATAGACGACAATGTAACAATTATAGCAGCACATTTGAACTTTATATAGTCGACAATGTAACGACTTATAATAACACAATTGAACTCCCATAGACGACAATGTAACAACTTAAAGCAACAAAACAGATGAACTACCTATAGACGACAATGTAACAACTTATAGCAGCACATTTGAACTACCTATAGACGACAATGTAACAACTTATAATAACACAATTGAACTCCCATAGACGACAATGTAACAACTTAAAGCAACAAAACAGATGAACTACCTATAGACGACAATGTAACAACTTATAGCAGCACATTTGAACTACCTATAGACGACAATGTAACAACTTATAGCAGCACAACATTTGAACTACCTATAGACGACAATGTAACAACTTAAAGCAACAAAACAGATGAACTACCTATAGACGACAATGTAACAACATATAGCAGCACAACATTTGAACTACCTATAGACGACAATGTAACAACTTATAGGAAAAAACAGATGAACTCCCCATAGACGACAATGTTACAACTTATAGCAGCACAACATTTGAACTACCTATAGACGACAATGTAACAACTTATAATAACACAAAAATTGAACTCCAATAGACGACAATGTAAGAACTTATAGCAGAACATTTGAACTCCCTATAGACGGCAATGTTACAACTTATAGCAACAAAACAGTTTAACTCCCTATAGACGACAATATAACTTATAGCAACAAAAATGATGAACTCCCCATAGACGACAATGTAACAACTTATAGCAGCACAACATTTGAACTACCTATAGACGACAATGTAACAACTGATAGCAGCGCAACATTTGAACTACATATAGACGACAATGTAACAACTGATAGCAGCGCAACATTTGAACTACATATAGACGACAATGTAACAACTTATAACAACAAAACAGATGAACTCCCCATAGACGACAATGTAACAACTTATAGCAGCACAACATTTGAACTACCTATAGACGACAATGTAACAACTGATAGCAGCGCAACATTTGAACTACATATAGACGACAATGTAACAACTTATAACAACAAAACAGATGAACTCCCCATAGACGACAATGTAACAACTTATAGCAGCACAACATTTGAACTACCTATAGACGACAATGTAACAACTGATAGCAGCGCAACATTTGAACTACATATAGACGACAATGTAACAACTTATAACAACAAAACAGATGAACTCCCCATAGACGACAAATGTCACAGTTTGAAAGACAGTCACTGAATTTACTGAAAATGGATTTCGGATTCTCCAAGGTTCTAAGTTGCTTCATTAACTATCATGCGTGCAAATTGGGTCGAATCACGTTGGTTCACTTCCGGTCAGCAGAAATATGCAGTTTTGCGCAGTTATTTTACTATACTAGTACCTGCTTCTGTTGTGTATCACACATGTTGATTCTGTGTTATAGACATCCAATTTTACCTTGAAAGATCACAAACGTTTCATAAAATAAAAAATGTGTTTTTATTTATACACTCAAAATGAATATGGTCAAATTATCATTAACATCATTAATATAAGGCCACGAGCACATTCAGTAATGTGGCAACCATGCATGGAACACTCCTGGGAACTCAAAACTCGTCTATTGGTCGTTGACTACACTATTTTTCTAAAACAAAAAAAGTAAATATTATCATATCCGAGTCCCGATGCAGCTAAATCGACCACTGTGGAGGAAAAGTTGGTCCAATTGAGTACTCACCGGTTGGTTTTCACTACTATGCAAATCATGAAACCAAGGTGCGAGTATTCTTCATAGAAACGGGTTCCTCTGTTATGTGGAAGTGATCGCCATATTGGAGTTTCCTGGTGATAACTCGTGTATGTTTGTTGGCACATGTTAAACAAAATTAACTTTTTATATTTTATAGAATCTATAGGTATATCTATCGAAAATAGAACAGTGATCAAAATTGACAACTCGCATTGTTGTGATGCACATTCCATGTATTTTTAATAATAAATAAATTACTCAGTCAAATACGAAAATATTTTAAACATCTTTAGATGCTTACATATTATCTACAGTTTATAGAACTTCAAAATATTGGTCACAGAAGATTTTATGGCCATTTTAAAAATCTCCACTCCCCAACTCTACTATTCATCTAGTAATATGCAAATTAGTGCATATTCTGTTTTATTTCTGACATCAAAATGATCAATAAAATTAGTACTTATCACATCTTTTCACATTTCTCAGCGATTGTAAATGTAATTCATATGAACAAGTCACCGCGAAATTCTTCACAGTACTAATTTGAATTAATAAAGGATTTATTTACTTAGCAGTCATGTAACCATATTAACATAACATTGGTTTTTGAGTATTGTGAATTGTGTTTTATGTTGTTTAAAACAATTTGTCTATGAAAATAACTAGTATGTGAATTGTACTTCCTGAAAAACCTCTACAACATCATTTAACAACAACAAGACAAAAATAATTATTGTAATGTCATGAATTGTTTGTTCTGCCTCTATTACACAATCGCCATAATCTATTAACTGTGTTCTAAAATTGAATTCCTGCGTCAAACTGGTCAAAAGATAGCAACGTCATTTTAACACGAAAAACAAAAGAATATATTTTCTATCCGCGTCATGGCGCCCTTCGCAAGCAGCACACGCACGGTTCAAAGAAGATGTTTCCAGCACCTGACAACTTGTGTTGTACACGTGTCGAATTTAATATTCCTGAAGTGATGTCAATGAGACGCCGAGCCTCGGTAATGTAAATACTGAGATGAACAGCACTTCTGTTTCTCGGTGGCCTCGTGCATTGGTGCCATAAGCTTTGATGTCTAGTTGCAATTGTGTTCGAAGAGAACTTACACAAAGCAAGTTTTCAGCCATGATATGAAAACGTATACAGTGTTTGGTCTATTCCCTCGGATAAGTAGAGATGAGGCAAGAAGAGGTTCGGTCGAATTGACAATTATATGCCGTTAGGATAGCAAAAATAAGAAATGTTTGGATCAGACAATTTTCGGAAAAACAAGGCTTTGCATTTTTCAAGTGCACTGGTTCCTATGGTAACATTATTTCTTCATATTTCGAAATTTTGCTCGGTGATATGAGATGAAAAAGTCACATATTATTATTGACATGACTTTTCAAAAAATGGTCATACAAGTTAGTGGACTTCCAGTATGATATACAATGAGTTATCTCCCACAATGCATTGCATATACGTGTAGGTAACATGCTCAGTGGCGCAAAAATTTAATTTGGCTCAAACTTGGCATTAAATTGTATATAAACTGAAAACTCTATACTTTCGAAAACTGTCTTATACAAAACTATTTAACACAAACACCCTTCGGTTCTAAACCGAACACACTGAGAAGTGACTGTGAACTTGGAATTGTTGGAGATCAACTATGGAAGTAGTCATCGTGCTTTCATATACCGATGTCTGGGTACCATGACAACCAATAGTGCGCGTATAGAATATAATGTGTCGCGGAAGATGTCGCTCGACGTTAAAGCTACTCGTTTGAAATCTGTAAACTGACTTTCATGTCAAAGATAATTTCAGATAAATCAAAACATGTCCTTAAAATAGAGAAGGGGTAATTATATGGGAGTCGGTATATCTGAGAGGTAAATGTCCAAATATCACTTGTATTGTTTCTCACGTTTATAGCTAAACTACCTAGTTTATTTGCATCTCCAACCTAGTCACGATTGGCCTGTTACATAACCCATCGAAGTGAGATACAATAGCACCGTTATCATTTCTCGTATTTCTACAACTTAGCTTATTCTGATCTGGCGGCAAGACTACAAGAGTTATAGATTGTATTTCTTATAAGCACCGACGACGAGAAATCGCCGTAAATCCACAGCCTTTTTACGACACTTAAGTTTGTGTCTTTACGACACGTAAATAAAACACGATGACAACAAGAATGGAATGAACGCAATAAGTTGTTTTGTGACAAATTTAAATTGATTTTTTTTTTAAATCAACAACTTTCGAATTACATATAATGAATAATCCAGTAAACTGTCAGGTTTTACCAACTTTGATGAGATATCATGCGTATGTGGCATTATTTTTCAGCCAGCGTGCATAAAGATAGTAATCCATAATTCTTCACATGTAACATATTTCTTCGTATCGCTTCGATGAGTTTATTTGATTTCACGGTCATTTAAAGACGGACTCGTCAAATTGAAACAATCAGCAAATTATGTAAATTAGCGTTCATCTCAATCGGATCGGTCAATTGATAGCAACAGCGGAGACATCTCAGAACCTGGGCTGCTCCGTAGAATCACAGAGAGCGTGCCACAAATTCCATGAATAAGTTTTGAAAGTAAGAATGAGAAAACAAATGATAATGAGACGGAGACAATTTTAATGCAATAAAGCTCCTACACGCACACTGCCTGAATAGTTGATGTGTTGCTGAATCATTTATTAATACCAGATTAGAAAAGTGGGAATTAGTCCACACACGAATTTACCTTAGGCTTTGCAAATTTAATGTGTATAACCCCCTTCAAGTTAAATACGGAGCTAAATATAAAATATATGTAAATATCATTTGTTGTTGTCATTTCTGGAGAGGAAAAAACTTGTTAATAAGACAATGTGTATCATGAATGTCTTGAAGCGGATGAAGACTACGCGAAGGTCTACGTCCTCCATTCTCACTAGCCAATCTCGCCCGTACCCCCTAAATGTTTGTGCATAGAAGGGGTTAGATTGAAATTAGAAGACATGCTCACCCGGATCACTATCAAATTAACCAGCTCATACCATGGATATCGTTGGTATATCAGACTTATCATTTTACCAGTAACTATTCGTTGACACATCTAGCAAAATGGGTAAACAAAGCATTCTTTTATTCTCTGGAATCAGACTTCTATATTGTCATGGACGTTACGGGCAATTGCAGAGCGGCAGTTACATTAAATTCGCAATATCTCAGCGATACGACAGCGATTCGAACAACAATGATGCTAAACTAGATTTTAAACTAGATTTGTGGTAAGTAACATAATTTTAAAATGAATGGCCAGACCCCTCGACACATTTAACACCGTTAAGGTCCGGGGCAACATTTGACTTTTCCAAAATTGCGTTTGAAAACTTCCGTTCACCTTAATTGCCCAAAGTTCATTACATTTGGCGAACTAATTGGCCCATGGTAGACCTAAATTTCCAGCTTAATTTATGTCCAATTTATCTGGAAATTCATATTTGAAATTACATCAAATTTCTCTTTGATGTTGACCCTAATATCCCAGGTGTTAAATGAAAATTGTTCTGTCGGAGCGTGAAGATTTCGAAATGCCATCACCCCTAACCGACATAGTGTTACCGCTAATCAGCGCTGAGAGCGCCCGCAGATACATACTTGGGGAAGCTAATCAGAGCTGATTGAATTTGTAATCAAGTGTCCGTGATTCTCCCAACCGTTTCAATGGACTGTATTAGTTTAGTTGCACTCCGGGTTCAATAGGATTCATTTAGCGTTAATTTTGAGAGAAATATTGAAAATATTGCGTGAAAATTGGGAAATGACTAAAAATTATAGTATATATTCGTCGGTCGATTTTCTTTTAAAAGGGAAACATTATAGATCTTGATTGTGTCCTAGCAGTTCTTGTTAGTGACGTAGATATGCCCCATTTGTACATTATGAATCAGTGTATTCTCCTTGGGGATGAGAAGTAACCGTCTTCTATGTATTATACTGCTTTGTCTCTCGCGAGAATTGCTGATTAATTTGATTTTGATCGAGCTTAAAAGCGAAGTATAGTACTGGACTGTTTTTTGCTTTGTTTTCATGTTATATGCTGCGTAAAATCATATTTATTTATTTATTTATTTATTTATTTATTTATTTATTTATTTATTTATTTATTTATTTATTTATTTATTTATTTATTTATTTATTTATTTATTTATTTATTTATTTATTTATTTATTATTTATTTATTTAATTGCATCGAGAATTTCTTGCGTAAAACTTGCGATAATTGCGATATTTCAATTTCAAGAATGTTTTCTATCATATAACATTGCTCTTCCTATCTATGATGTCTTATATATAAATTGATCCCTACCTTAGAATTGACGAAGAATGTGTAAGTTATCCGTAATGCATTATGTCTAAACACTGTGTAAATGCATTCAATTGGGGAGTGTTCAATAATGTCGTCCGTTTGTATGTAAAAATACAGGTATTGCTAGATTCAGAACGTTTAATATGACATGGTGTCGTTTCACAAATAATCTCAAATATTCTAGGTTAGACAATGACATTTTCATCACATAAACCACTGTATGAATTGTTTACCCCTTCAAAAAATGAATTTCCCTAAATCAAAACAAAAACCATCGACAAAATCATTTTTATAATTGGTTACACCGACTAATTGACAATCCCGAGCACAGCACACCGCCCTCTGGAGACTAAATACTAGAAATTTACGAAAGGGGAATCAACGGACAAAAACTGCACGCGTCATGATGGAACTTATGATCTATGGCAGACACACAATCCTCGTATGTGATAAAGATGTTTGGTCCCCTCACTTGAGTATTTTTTTTTTAAAAAGAAGGGTTAATCTTTTTCAGATATTTTCTGACAGTTTCCCCTGGAGACGTTTAATGGTTCCTTGCGTTTGGGTATTAGAAATATATGTATATCGTAAGCATGTAAATATAATAATAAATTGTCTGTATATTTTTATAAATTTCACGTTTGTAAAATGTAAAATCCAGTTCGACAATCGAATCTTTTGATGTGCGCTGTTGAAGTAAAAAGATATATATATATATATAGTATAGTATAGTATAGTATAGTATAGTATAGTATAGAACCTGAATTATGATGACAAATCGCAACAATGATAAATGCACACGATCGGCATTAGCGGCTCGGCGGCCCTGTATTGTCGGCAAAACTCAATCACTCGCGGACACGATGAGAGTCACAATAACGCGGAGAAAAATTGTGGCCCGGTAGGGGTTCTTTTGAAAGAGAGAGCGTTGGAACTTTAGTTCAGGGAAACGTACAATGGGTTTGAGACACTGAATAGACGTGTTATCAGTAGGCATTGTAGATTACGTGGCGATGAAGTGTTAGAAAGCAAGACGGCGAGGAAACATCATAACAAACCAACAATTGAATCAGATTCCCCGTCATCATTGATGCAATTTCGTAATACTGTCAGTGGAAGATAGCCTTATTATCCTGTGCACAATTTTACGATAGTTAGGACAAATTCATTGTGCCTTACACGCAAGAAAAAAAAACTTGCTATAATAAATAAATACGAAAATTAATAAATAAATGTCAATACAAAAGAATCAGACGAACTCATCTTCACTTTATGTTCACGCTATGTTTAAACTTCAACCCATTTTTACTATACTTCAAGAACATTTTCTGTCAAATTTTGTTGCATATAGTGGACATAAGTTGGACAATTAGTTCTGCAGCCGGAGACGAGATATTGTTGTATACCCACCAGCATTGAATACGTGTACGCATAAAATGAAAAACCGAAGAACAGCTCTTTCTGTGAAAGATGTTTGTTGAAGAAACTTTTGTGGTCAATTCCGGTGAGTAGACGTGCATTTGGGCTTTGTTCCGGCATCGATGATGTACGTCATACTCAATGTGCTTGAACTAACTAGCTAAGGCGGGCGCTACACGTCACGATGATATGGAAAATTATGTGTGTTTTTTTTTTACATAATTAACGATTTCGGTGTTGATTAGATAAATTAGATGATGGTAAAGCACAAGAGCCTGAGGAAGGTTTAATTACTGATAACGTGACGCCTTCGTTCAAGTGATCTATTATTTTAACGATGTACACAACGGACTGTTAATGTTTTGAAAAATGACCATATGGAATAATACCGTAAATTTCAGTTAATCTTGTCCGAGCATTACATAACACAGTATTTGAACTATTACTATCGGGGTTGTCTTGCAGTTTCTTTTAAAATCGCCCCGGGCGCCTAGTATACAATGTAATGCTGGTCACAGAAAAATCATAGAGTAAAGCCGTTCGTGCTCTTAAAGCCATCTGATATAGCCGTGCCGGCGCTCATATTGCTCTTACGAAACGAGCGGTTGCCGTGATAGACAACTCGAACAGACGTTGTTTGTCACAAAGTCAGTCGTATAATACATTTCTTTTCTTCATACGTGACATGTCAGATTTACAAATGAGAATGATCCGGGGGGATACTAGAGGTTGCGAGATGGCAAATTGTGAGTCTCCATGTGACGTCATTGTCGGTATCAAACATGACGAAATTAGAGCTTTCGTTTACCAAATCCTCGCTCAATTTACTTTTGTAAGTTTCTTTTTAGAAAAAAATCATGAATTCGCTAAAAATAGTAAAATGCCGAAGGAAGAATTCACGTTGCGCAGAAAACCTATTCAGTTAGTTCCCGGTACGTCGGATCCGCACTTAGTCAGTATGTGGTTATTCTTCGTCAGTTTCCGCGGCGGATAACTATCATGACCACAATATAGATAACTGACTGTATTAATGTATTATGTTTCTCCGATTCAGGACTGAACTACAAACTGTAAAACGAGTTTTAACTAACTTGAACTTAATTCCCAATTTACGTATTTAGAAGTGTTGTATTGAATAGCGTGATTCTTAAAATACAAGATTTAACTTACCTCACTTCACTCCATCAAAGGGTGTTTTTGATTGGCTGTCCTATTCTCAAACCAAACCAATAAGCCAATCATAAGGGCCCTGGCTTATTCGCTGCTATGATTGATTCTTGTGGCATACGAAGTGTATCGATCACCACCACAAAGAAGTTACCTGTCTTGGCGTAAAAATACGTTCGTTTCCCAATAATACTGTTGTGGCGATGACATTGTGATTGATATTTTAAATTTTAATTTTCGTATCGTGTTTCTATTTTCGGAGCAGAAGGCCGAGTCAAAAGGCATGTCACTGTAGCATATATATTCTTAGTATTAACCCTTTAAAATACATGATTCTTTTTAATATTATAAGTTGTTCAGACCTTCGTCTCATAAAACATCATTTTTGAAAGGAGAACACAAATGAGAGCAATTTTGGTGGATCAGAAAATCCTGCACAATGCCAGTACTATCTGATAAAACTGGGAGTGATGGAGAGATAAGGCGTGTGTATAGAGCTATTGTACTTTCTGTGATCTCGGTCGAAATACCGCAAGCGGTGCCACTAGAACACACCGCGAGAGATTACCAACGGAATCGAGGCTACTGAACTTATATTCACTCTCCTTAATGTGCCGAAAAAAATAAATGAATATCAGAGATAACGATGAAAGTTATCTACAACTATGGTTGCCTTGGCTACGCGCGAATGTCGTTTAATTCTTCAAGTGATCTTTTATCAGAGAGCTTCCTTTGTGGCTGTTTTGTCACATTGCTTGAACAAAAGTTCGCAATCCGATAACTTCACGGGTTCCGTACACTCTTTGGGTGGGGACGAGGAACGCTGTTTTAATCAATTAGTGATCGGGCATACGAAACAACTTAATCAAGAGCCTTGCATGGCGTGCCGATCAAGGCGTTGTCACATCGTAGGGCAAAAGTGGGGGCGAGTCATTGATTCTGCTAGCCACGCAGAATCCATTACCGTGCGTACTGAAGAACCACAAGTAGGCTTCACTCAACAAAGACAAGAGCGACAGATCTACTGCTGAATATGCAACGCGCGCTAATAAAGCTTCGAGAACGTGGTCAAGTGCTTTTACTTTTGGCTTCCATATATGAACATAGCTGTTGTATTGAAAGGGAATTTCCAAATTGAAGCAGATGAAGTCGAACTAAGCTTGATTGTTTTGTTTTCTTTCTTTCTTTCTTAGGTACATACATGTACAGACAAAATACCTAAAACGAACTTAGCGACATTTTAAATACAAAAAACTATATTTCTAAAATAACGTAAAATAAAGTCGATCGATCAGTGTGCGACATGTGCGAACGACGTCATACCTATTTGCGACATTGCGCCATCGTGATTTCAAGGCAGGCCAATATTTCACATACACGTAAAGAAGAAGCTTTGTTGTGCATAAAGCGAAACGACGATTTTACCAAGTGTGTCTTTTCTCACGTAATAGTTGAGGAAACTTTTAATATCGGTTGTACGTCAGGATGCATAAATCATCGATTGTTTGAATCGCCTTGTTTTTCTGGAGGCCGCTGAGCCAGTATTGTGCAATCGTACATTATCGTTGTTTCGGTCTTTTGTGTAATCGTATTGGTCATTCTTATCACGCACATCTCACCTCAAATGACCTTGTTATGAAAACCTGTAAAAAAGTACATTATTCGCAGCCCTGGATTCGTAAAAAGCGAACTACAATAAGCATCGGCACAAAGGTTGAGACCCGGGCCATTGTAAAGTGTGAGGAAATAGACACATCGTCAACATCTGTCCCCCACAGGCTACATTTGTGACCCTGGAGTGCCCCTGAACCGTGGCGGCGTGCACCACACTAAGTTCGTAAAATAATAAATATGAGAATGTTCGACGATCGAATGATGATTCCACGACTTAAAGTTATTATTTTATAATTTCAAAATAAAAGGTTCGATTACATACAGTGTACGCTCATTGTGGTGGAGGTATGGTTCCGCTGGAGGAGAGATGCGCAAACATCCAAACATCCATTTTTTCTCTACTGATTCGAAAAATGTTTTCTAAGTTTAGTGGGATTTCAGAGTTTTTTTCAATGAGAAAGTGGTTGAAGTACAATCGAACACAATTATATGAATGCCGTACGATTTGTTTCGTTCTGTCATTGCCAGAAGTTGTTTTTTATAGTTGGGGGCGCTTCAAGGCTTCGTGTGATTTCGGCTACGTATACCTGTTTCAAAGCGGTACTGCCAATCCGAACACAAGGCTCAGAGTTCTGGTGGTTTTGGTCAGAACAAAAGATTAAGTTCATTTGCATGTCCGGAGTATTGAAAGTCTGATATGGTCGAGGATTTGCACTCTTCACACTGGCATCCATAGGCCAAAGTACAACCTCGGTCACGTGATAACTGCAACCATGGACTGCACTCTATTGCCCATGAATGCAGAAAGATTTGATCTGTGTGGTCTATGTCGGTTACAACAAGTAACACATGAACATAACACACTTCAAGTCACAAATATTATTTGACATGATCCGGACAGACAAAAATGTAATCTTTATGATAACCACCATTTTTAAATATAAACTTAGGGTCATTTCTGCGTAACGATTCCGATTTCGTGACGATGCTTTTTGTTTGTTTGTTTTTTATTTGATGAGATGCGATAGCGACACGTTTTCCTCTCCACACCAGATGACAGTAGAATTTCAGTATTTAATGCATCGCTTGAGTAGTGGTGAGATTTAATCTGTCTTATACATATTGTATATTCCGTGATGATGGATATGAAAATGTCATCTCAAAGTACCTTCTAAAAACCCACAAACACCACTAATGCACCGCGTCTGAAATAACACGCTGTCTCATTTGCATATTTACCACTTCACCACCATCGACTCGTCGCAATGTTGTCCAGTCTGATTGAATTTTCTTTTTCTTTTCTTTCTTTTTTTTTGGAGGCTACGGGGAAAGCTTAATTATTATTTAATTATTTATTTATTTTGAATGGTGAATTTATATATTAATATTCTGATCACGTATATAAAAATGATTAATATGGTAAAATTCATTAACGAATGTATTTATATGTCGGCTGCCCGCCCCACGTGGGATAACCTTCGTATCGACAGCAAAAAAAAAAGATGATTGACACCACGTATAGGTTAAAGTCGAAGGTGGTCCGGGTGCACGCTGTGACAGTGACGACACTGCTCTTTGCTGACACACAGACAATATCAATTCAAATTTCCTGAAATAATTATGTCGGTATAGTATTATTCAATAGCGAGGTTATTTAGCATAACTATATTGAGCAGTATGTGGCATTACATGTAGGTAATCAGATTATATATCATCCGAGATTAAGAAGTCTGCGATATTTTTTTTTCTTTTTTTTCTCTGTATTGTTAAGATCAAAATGGTCGTGTTTTAAGATGACCGCCACTTAGCAAATTGAAAAGTTTTTTTTTTCTTTTCTTGGGCACGAATTTTGCTCCAGGTGACAAGCGTTCGACAGCAGAGCAGGGAGCAGCCATTGAGATACATGAATCAATATCTCAGTGTTTGCTTGATGTATTGTTGTGCTTATACTGGGTTCCCCGGAGAGTCGTAAACGATATAAATAACATGTACAAAAAAGCTCCGTATTTTTTCATCAAATAAATATAAACTAAGAATTCGCTCAATTGTAATGTTAAAATAGTCATTATCATTACGAAACGTTCTACAACGTCAAGGTCAGCTTTGTTTTAAAAACTGCCTGTAAAAGATCAAGTTTACCAAAGTGATAGTTACTCTTTTGTATGTTTGATAACTGTTTTAGGGATAGCTTGAATCTACCAGTCTTCCTTTTTTCAAACAAATTGTTTATCATCCGCACTCTCGCCAAATCGGTTACGTTTGAACTACATTACAACCAATGACCTTAATCATGAAATTGTGAAGCGAGTCTGGTATGTAGTATATGACACCGTTGTTATTTGTTACGGTAATGTAACATTCAAAATTATTATACACCAAGATCATACCTTTGAAAGTATTCAGAAACGCCGCGCGCAAATAACGTCGCCGGAGCACATTGACACTAAATGCGCATGCGCCCCTGGAGCTTTCGATCAAACGATGATGATGTAACACACGAGACCAAATGCTTGGCCTTCAGCAATGTCGGTCGGTTGCAAATGAACGGATTATGTACTAGATATTGATGTATATACGCAGACGAAAATGTATTCATATCAAGGATTCGGAATCGATTAAACTACAAATGTATTTGGCGAAATATATTGAACCGGAAATTTTTCTTTCATTCTGATTAACATACTATGATATATTGAATCTTGGTGTACATAACAACTAGTGAAAGAACGATTTCATTTATTCATTTCTTGCCTGTGTATATACGGATTTGACGAATAAAAATGCCTTTAACAGTCTTGTGGTACGGTGTATTACCGTCGGTAATAACTTTTAAAGAAACTGAACGTTGACTGCACGTGCAGCAGTCAACATCACTGGGTTCTTCTGCTTTAATACAGCACTATAGTATTCTTTTTACCTTGAGGCTGGCGTGTCTTTTGTTTCTTTTATTTCGATTCGTATGCATCTACACACTCATGTCGATAGTGGAAAATATCTATAGGAATTAAAAGAAAATGCGTGCCTTTAAAAGAAACCCTCAATGCAAAATATTTTCTATACGACGGACGCCTGAGTCGCTTTTATTAAATGTAAATACATTGAATCTATTAATTGATCGGCAATCAATACTTACGCTAGTACCGTACTGCTGTGTTTAATCCAAATATTGTGAAATGGTCTTTGTATGCGGTAATTCATCCATAATCGGGGCTGTCTAAACATTATCAATAAAATCACCGGTTTGGTAATTCAGTATGGAACCTTGAATTGTGTGTGTGTTTTTTTTTTGTTTTTTTTCTAAATATGGTTATAATTGTCGGTGTTTTGTTTCTGGATTTTATGACTTCGTCATATATGGTTACTCTTTTTTAATCGTGAGAAACGGTAATTTCTTCTTATGAGTGTCAACAAACCGGACTAATAGCGTTAATATCTTAATTCGATCTTCAATCAGATAGATTTTTTAAAACTGTCTAACGCTGAGAATGTAAATTGAATATTTGTCTTTGTCATGTGATATCTTTGTTTGGGTACATCATAAAACCCGCAATTTTGTTTAGCTGTCAATAAGCTGTGCTTGTTGCGTGGCCGCGTTACCTATAGTGTAAATAACACGCAACAGTCGTCACGCAGTACCACAGTCGTCGCGCAGCGACTTAGTCGTCACGCAGTCCGCAGTCGTCGTGCAGCGACATAGTCGTGACGCAGTGCTACTGTTACGCGCGGATTTTGGGCACGGCGCGCCAGGCGTCCCTTCAGCCCGCAAAATTACAAATCAACTGATAAACCCAGCCCACCGGAGGTCTACTTCGCCCTCTACCGAAATTCTGGATCCGCCCGTCACTGTTGTTACACAGCGCTACATTCTTCACCCAGTACTACGGTCGTCACACAGTGCCTCCTTTGTCAAGCAGCGACAGATCGTCAGGCAGCACCAGCTTCTTCACACAGCGCGCTACAGTCGACACGCAGCGCCATAGTTGTCGCGCGGCGCTACACTGGACACGCAGCGCGCTACAGTCGACACGCAGCGCCACAGTCGTCACGCAGCGCTACAGTCGACGCGCAGTGCCGTAGTTGTCACGCAGCGCTACAGTCGACGCGAAGCGCCGTAGTTGCCACGCAGCGCGTTCAAATATTGTGTGAACAAAGTATTTGCCATGCTTTGAATACGTCGCATGCGACTCGCATTGAACTATAGGAGCGGTGTGATGACTGTGACGCAGACAGGATATCACGCGTACCGAAAACCCACAAATGTCCCATAAAGTAGAAAAGTATATCGTGATATAGCTAGTACCCTTCTTGCAATTTCAAAGGCGTTCCATGCTATATATAATTTTGAAAACGATGCGATGACGGACTATACGGTACACTTGGTAAAAAAAGAACTTTCATCTTTCACTAACCTGTAAAGCATGTCACGCGACTCTGAGCTAAAAAAAAAACATTATTGGGTCAAGAATTGTTTGTATGGCTGATGAAACCATGGTAACATGATATGAAATAATGTGCGCATTATAAAGCAATAATAGAAACTAATTGAGCCCTATGTTATACGAAATTACATTTAATTATCCGGGATCAAAGTAATATTTTTTTAATTTTATTTCATGGTAATATTCATTTCACCCTGTCACATCAAAGCCACGTGTTTCCCGTTTCTGATTAGGTGGGGCCATGGCGGGCAGCGGCGACGTCGGCTGGACGATCGTGCTTTCCGCCTTGTCTGATTGCATTCAATCGTGAACTAATTTGCATGAAGTTTGTATCGTTCATTTCTCTTCTTTCTGATCTCACCGCCGGTTGCCACGCGTGTGGAGAGTTCAGTTGTCAATCTTGTTGTTGTGAAACTTTTTAATAATAATGTGACCCGGGGAGATTGGAATGAGCGGTCACACGCGTTTATTATACCAGTGCGCTGACAGCGACTTCAATAACAAATATTAAACAACTCAAAGTAATCAAGATTTGAAGTGGGTGACAGCTTTCCACGCTGAATTTTTGAAGTAACATGAAGTTGATGCGAAAATTGAAACTGAATTGGCTCCGTTGGTGGTAGAGCCAAACATTAGAAGCTCAGAAAGTCCCTCGACCTCAGATGCAATTAAAGAAATATACATCATCATCTTTCATATATATATATATATATATATATATATATATATATATATATATATATATATATATATATATATATATATATATATATATATATATATATATATGAAAAAAAGGACCCCAGCAATTTAAGGTATCAATGTCAATGCCTCGTCGAAGTAACAGCATTTTTAATGTACCCATTCCCTATCAGTTGAGATGTAAACACGGAGAATTTGACAGAAACCCAATATACTTTAACAGCCTGTCGATGATGCACAGTTGCCGCATCTGCATTTCATACATATACCTGAATTCTCCGTTTAATTATTGACACAGTAAACTTCAATTAGTGAATGACCTGTCAATACTGTAGATTTGTAATTTTTGTCATAAATTTAGTCGTTTTTATCGCTCGCATATTTATTTATTTATTTATTTATTTATTTATTTATTTATTTATTTATTTATTTATTTATTTATTTATTTATTTATTTATTTATTTATTTATTTATTTATTTATTTATTATTTGTTTATTTATTTACTGAGTTACTGTTTATTTATTTATTTATTTATTTATTTATTACAATTATATGACTTCTTAGTGAAAAAACAAACTAGAAGAGCAGTCACGTGTTCATTGGTTTTCCCGCGACTGGAAATGAATTCGAGCATGTGCAAACGGCGAAAATAAAACTTGGTGTTGGGAGCAAATGTGTTTAAGCGATTCTATCACTTGGACCGAATCCACCAGCTTGTTACATTGGCAACAATCAAAAGATATTTTCTAAAAAAAAAATTGCTTTAGACTCAATATCCCACAACTCTCGCGAGAGTGGGGAGGTGTGATGACACTAATATAAACTGTCAATGTAATGTGGAGGGCGCTATAACAATATGATCTCGTTCGTGACGATGACAGCCGCGTAATGAGTTGACATGTCCAGTATTATCTACAACAACTTCCATCGATGTAAAATCGTTTTCACAGTGAACTAAACAATGCTCTTACTGTAACCTTGACATAGATCGTATAATTACAGAATAAATAAAATAAATGAATAACTGCACACCACTTCGTGAGCAAATCATGTTCGTACCAATCAAGTACCTATAGAGTGAAATCTACCAATACCCATGTGTCTTCTGCTTATATTCATACGGCATGTGTTTTTTAATTTTCGCTCTTCCGGTTTGTATTTTCTTCCCTGGACGATTTTTGTTGATGATTGGTATGATTTTTCAACATTCTATTTTTTTTTTTTATTTGTATAATTTAATTTGATTGAAAAGATATGATCTGTGTGTCTGTTTCGGCGAGTCATCGTCAAACTTCAACGATTTTTGTTTGTAATATGGCCAACCATATTCTATGGGTCTTTTTGTTTCTCGTGAACAGCGAAATTTTGGGATCGAATAACTATGATTGATGATGTTAGCTATCAGTTGTGTTTAGATCCAGTCACCTTTCGTTTGGCGGGGGGGTCAGGTGCTTGGAAAAATATAACGTTGAATATTATCTTTAAAAAAAATCAGCAAGTTCAACTACAGTGCTATTAAGACACGTCACATGATAAATTGCTTTGATTTATTGTTCTCTCGCTGCGTGGCTTCATTTGTTGAATGCATCTTTGTACATTTCCTCTCAAACTAATTTCTGCAACGTGGCGGAAACGTGTCTGAGTGCGACAGTGGTGCACGGTGCAAGCGCAGCGTCCCGCGCCGAGTCAATGCAAAGGGCAACCTCTAACAACTGCGTTTGCAACACTGCGCGTGCCGCCGACCTATCGCCTTTCTTTTCTCCGGTACAGAGACCGTGTGTCTCTCGTCGCATTGTGCCAAGTGCGCCGATGCCTGGGGGAAGTTTCGGTACTCACGACCACTCTCTACTTATGTGCGTCACACTCTTACCTACCGCCGTGAAAATTGTTGTTCGTCGCAATTGGCATGTTTTCAACATCTATTTTTTTTTTACGTTGGAGAAATAAGATTTACAAATTGATCTCTTTTTACTGTCATCCGCTGACAGCCGCGGAAATGTAGATTATGAGGAATAATAGAGCATTGTATATTTCTCTGAGTTTATTAGTCAGCTCGGCGATACACATGCACGTATGCTCGTAGGAATTAACTTTTAACTGTGCACGATCAAATATATTATTTTTTCTCGCGTTGTGAAAATAAATTCAGCATTTTTGATTTGGAAATTATACAAACAAAGTCTTTGAATATTGACAATATATCGCCTCAATTCACCGGGAATTCTAATCACATAGCACAGCGCGGCTCAGTGATTCTAGCCACGCCGCGCTGCTTTCTGTTTGGTATTCCACGTGTAAAAAGCATATAAGCCGTGTGTTCGGGGAACAATGTGTGGTTTTTACCTCAACTTAGGCGCAGTCGATAATCGTCGTTAATACTGTGCAATTGCGGTCTAATATAGTTGTAGGCCTGCGTCATCCCATTAGTTTTCACGGCATACAGCCATGGACGGGAACAAAGAGGCGACATTCGGTGACTTTGCGATGACGTGACGTGACTGCAAGATAACATATTAGTACGTTTACGGTAATACCATGGGATGGTCTTGACGTAGAGGGCATAGTATGCATATATACACATTCTGGTTGCCCACGTATTATTATTTTTTTAAATTGGGGATTTCGACTCCATCTATTCGTACTTTCTTTTTGTAAAACACGTGCACAAATTCGAATAGTTTTACTCGACAATTACTAGGCCATGTCAATGTCTACAGTTGAACTAAAGAGAATAAATAATAAAAACAAAGTATTCCTCAAAACCCGACCTCATTGAAAATTACGCGCCTTGTTCATAAATGTATAATCATGCTAACAATGACCATTGCGCAATAGTGTGTCGCTGACATCTGCACACGAGTCAATTACCTTGACAGGTGACATATTTGTGTTTTAGCAGTACACCCTAATATTGAATTATGGGAAATAGACGAATTTCGCGAGATCTGAAGTAAAAAAAATGAAAAAATGAAAAAATGAAAAAATAGCTTCGCGTTCAACACAATATAATTAACAGAATGTGTTTATCACATCACCGATCACCCCGTCATTTCTGAACACATTAAGCCGGCATTTAATAGACTCACCGCCGACAGAACATAGGGACATATGTGGTACTGGTATCCAATAACCGTATGGGCACACTTTTAAATAAACGACGATTGCAGCTCAGCGTTCTTACTGAAGCTTTTGTTCTTATATACCAGAGACGGGCGCAGAAGTTGTGGTTACCAAATTACGTGCAATGATATACGTGAATTCGTAATAAAAGTAATAGTGCGGCGCATTGTAGTGCAACCCATCTACATACACCCATGGATATTACGGTTCACGAATGACAGATACAAGCTGGAATAGCGTTGTTCCGGTCCCCGATCGGGTCATCGGGGATACACTGATTGGTGAACTAGAATAATATGAGATCAAAACGATCGACGTATATATACATAGTAAACAAAAACTACTGGTGTAAGAGGAAATGAATTCTATTAATTTTGTGTCGCCAGATTGGACTTGGGGATTGCGGAATATGGGTAAATGTTTCTTCAACTGCGTTATTGAAACCTGTTTGGGTTCATTGCCGTTAGCAGGGTGGGTTGGGTGTATGGGTGAATTGTCTCACACCCATTTCTTTGTCACCTCGTTGGGGTTAGTCAACGATGGCAGGGTGTGGTTGTGTGAATGGCGTTTCAACTGCGTCTTTGTCATCTGATTGGGTTCATCAACGATAGCAGGGTGGGACTTAGGTTCATGTATTGGTGAATGGACTGCATTTTGTCACCAAATTGAGTGCGTGAGCGATACCACGGCGTGGTAGCGTGAATTGTCGAATGGTTTTTCAACTGTATCTTTGTCACCAGATTACGGCCATCACTGATAGGAGGAATGGGTTGCATGTATGGGTCCTTCAACTGCGTCTTCATGGCCAATAGAAGGGTGGGGTTGGACGAATGGTGAATGGTTCTTCCACTGCATTTTTGTCACCAGATTTGGTTCATGGCCAATAGAAGGGTGGAGTGGGTGCACGGGTTAATGTTCTTTTAACTGCATCTTTGTCACCAGATTTGGTTCATAGCCAAAATAAGGGTGGGGTTGCGTGTATGGGTGAATGGTCCTTCAGCTGCATCTTTGTCACCAGATTTGGTTCATGGCCAAAATAAGGGTGGGGTTGCGTGTATGGGTGAATGATCCTTCAACTGCATCTTTGTCACCAGATTTGGTTCATGACCAATGGAAGGGTAGCGTGGGTGCATGGGTAAATGGTCCTTCAACTGCGTCAATTTAAGTCACCAGAATTGGTTTGTGGCCAATAGACGGGTAGGTGGGTGCATGGGTATGGCCTGTCAACTGCAACTTTGTTACCAGATTTGGTTCCTGGCCAACATAAGGGTGGGGTTGGGTGTATGGGTTAATGCCCCTTCAACTGCATCTTAGTTACCAGATTTGGTTAATGGCCAATATAAAGGTGGGGTTGGCGTGTGGTTCTCAACTGCGTTTTTGTAACAAGGTTTGGTTAATGGCCAAATGAAGGGTGGAGCTGGGTGTATGGGTTAATGATCCTTCAATTGCATTTTTGTCACCAGATTTGGTTGATGGTCAATAGATGGGTGGGGCTGGGTGTATCGGTGAATGGTTCTTCAACTGCATCTTTGTCGCCAGATTTAGTTCATGGCCAATATAAGGGTGGGGTGGGTATATGGGTTTATGGCCTTTGAACTGCAACTTTGTCACCAGAATTGGTTAATGGCCAATAGAAGGGTGGGGTGGGCGCATGGTCATTCAACTGCATCTTAGTCACCAGATTTGGTTAATGGCCAATTAAAGGGTGGGGTTTGGTGTATGGGTTGATGACCCTCCTACTGCAACTTTGTTACCAGATTTGGTTCATGGCCAATATAAGGGTGTGGTGGGTGCATGGGTGAATGGCCCTTCAACTGCATCTTTGTTACCAGATTTGGTTCATGGCAAATAGAAAGGTGGGGTTGGTGTGTGGTCCTCAATTGCATCTTTGTCACCTGATTTGGTTCATTACCAATAGAAGGGTGAAGTGGGTGCATGGGTTAATGGTCCTTCAACTGCACCCTTGTCACCAGATTTGGTTGATGGTCAATAAATGGGTGGGGCTGGGTGTATCGGTGAATGGTTCTTCAACTGCATCTTAGTCACCAGATTTGGTTAATGGCCAATTAAAGGGTGGGGTTTGGTGTACGGGTTGATGACCCTCTTACTGCATCTTTGTCACCAAATTTGGTTCATGGCCAATAGAAGGTTGGGTGGGTATATAGGTTAATGGCCTTTCAACTGCAACTTAGGCACTAGATTTGGTTCATGGCCAATAGAAGTGTGGGGTGGGCGCATGGCCTTTCAACTGCATCTTTGTCACCAGATTTGGTTAATGACCAATATAAGGGTGTGTTAGGTGCATTGGTGAATGGTCCGTGAACTGCATCTTTGTAACCAGGTTTGATTCGTGGCCAATAGAAGGGGTGGGCTTGATGTATGGGTGAATTGTCCTACTGCATCTTTGTCACCAGATTTGCTTAATGGCCAATAAAAGGGTGGGGTTGGGTGTATGGGTTAATGGCCCTTCAACTGCAACTTTGTCATCCAATTTGGTCCATAGCCAATAGAAGGGTGGGGTTGGGTGTATGGGTGAATGGTCTTTCAGCTGCATCTTTGTCATCAGATTTGGTTCGTGGCTAATAGAAGCGTAGGGTGGGTACATGGGTGAATGGTCCTTCTACTGCATTTTTGTCATCAGATTTAATTGATTGCCAATAGAAGGATGGGGCGGGTGCATGGGTTAATGGCCCTTCAACTGCAACTTTGTCGCCAGATTTGGTTAATGACCAATAGAAGGGTGTGTTGTGTGCATTGGTGAATGGTCCGTAAACTGCATCTTTGTAACCAGATTTGGTTCATGGATATTAGAAAGGTGGCGTTGGGTGTATGAGTTAATGGCTTTGAACTGCAACTTTGTCACCAGATTTGGTCCATGGCCATTAGAAGGGTGGGATTGGGCGCATGGGTGAATGGTCTTTCAACTGCATCTTTGCCACCAGATTTGATTCATGGCCAATAGAAGGATGGGGTGGGTGCATGGGTGAATGGTCTTTCAACTGCATCTTTGCCACCAGATTTGATTCATGGCCAATAGAAGGATGGGTTGGGTGCATGGGTGAATGGTCTTTCAACTGCATCTTTGGCGCCAGATTTAGTTAATGGCCAGAAGAATGGTGGGGTTGGGTGTATGGGTAAATATTTCTTCAACAGCATCTTTGTCACCAGATTTGGTTCATAGCCAATAGAAGGGTGGGGTTATGTGTATGAGTGAATGGTCCTTCAACAGCATCTTTGTCACCAAATTTGGTCCATGGCCAATAGAAGGATGGGGTTGGGTGCATGGGTGAATGGTCCTTCAACTGCATCTTTGCCAGCTGACTTGATTCGCGGCCAGTAGACGGGTGGGTGGGTGTGTGTATGGGTGAATGGTGAATGGAACTTCAACTTTTCGATAGAAGAAAAATGGGATAATTTCTTCAAGATGTAAATAATGAAGTACATGTTTGAAACTGAAACTGGATACTCAATGAGCGCAAGAGAATGCATATAAGCCAAGTTACTTAGTAGGTGTATACCGCATTATCAATGCAGGTGAGTAGCCAGTGAATGCATTTCTGTATAGTAGTCACGTTATTTAGCAGACAATCAACAATTGGGGCCGTCTTGTAGATACGACATTCATTCCTTTAATCACCTTTCAATTTATGTGTGCAGCGACCGGTGCTACTAATTCTGTTACGATATCGATACGAAGAAATCATCCATATTACAAGTTGAATAGGTTATTGTTGACCAATTAACTTATCGTGTTTCACAAAATGTTCTCCGTGAGTGAAGCATGTGACTCGTCCCAGTTCACTGCGATCGCTCAGTAACCCCGGGCACATAAATACTCGGAGGTGTGGTTGACCGCGTGGCCGTATTCAGGTGGCAGTGTACTTCCCCGGGGTCTCGTTTCGATAGCAACGTATCCCCTTCAGTAGACGGAATCGGTTTCGAGAAGCGAGATGCAGCTTGTGATGACCTAATTTCACCTCGGTATTATCGGGCAGAAACTAAAGCATCGATTATTTCCTAATCGCGAATTCCCATCCCTAACGCGTTCTTACCACGTGATCAAAGTAATTAAGATTTTAATTAAACTCACATTAAACAAAACGACGGGAAGAAGACAGGCGTAAGTGATAGGATGTATAGTCCTTTAATAACCCTCCCCATTACAGTGTATTTGTTTCTCGTTGGCAGGTTAATAACCGTGTCTATAATTTAATGTATTTCACATTCTCGGGGGATGGAGAATATCTCGAGGCAACTGCAAGTATCAAGGGGATACTCGGCGGGCTCTTAAATCTTCTTTGCTAGTGAACTTGGAAAAATGTGTCATTAACTTTTGAATTGAGATCGGAAATGTACGCATACTGCGGCAGGAGCCTGTGTATAATTCCGAGTACGCGTGGTAAAGAGATGGGAACACCTGCAGTATGGATCATTGACATGTTGTTGAAAGTAATGAAAGGAAACGATCAAGTCCCAATTTGAAGCAATGTGAGCTAAGGCGCGTATAAAGGGTGGCTCGTAGGGAGCATACACGAGGCAATCATGATGACGGCTCTGCGCTGAAAAACACACGGAGCAGCTGATGCCAGCGAAAACAATACCCGCTTTAAATGAGTATTTTTCAGTAATCCGCTGTTGAAAAACCGACAAAACCTTTCCAATTACTCTGATTGTTAGTTCAGCTCTAAATGCAGTCATACAAGGGTATTTTGTTTCAAAAGAGTCCTCATATGACAATCATCGCATATGTTAGAATGCACTTCAATTGGTTTATTTCTATTTCTATATACAGAATAACGATTTCAAGCTAAGGACATCCACGTCGTTACTACCAGACGCGTAAATAACAGTCGTTAGGCCTGCGGAGTAATTGCTACATTGTATCGTTCTTTACACGCGTCGCCAATCGACTTACAGAATAAAACCACACATAAGTGGGCGGGGCAATAAAGTTACGACACTTGTTCTGTACTAGTAGTCGATTTCAAGTCATTACTAGCTGGGTCCTACTTCACTCTCCATTCATTCGCATTGCACGTAGTATATGTATTTGCAGTGAACCTACCCCGAACGAGGTGCTGCCATACAAATAAATACAATTGAGTTAACAAGCTGGTGACCCTCTCAGGACTCGCACAATGAATAAGGGCACATTTAAACATAACTCAGATTTCTTCATAGAAGTTGAGAAATTCGTGCAATTGACGATGATCGGGCAGTTTTTTTTAAATCACCGCCAATAAGTCTGCCGAAGTTCACAAGACATACTATAGAATGTGGTCCCTAGTCAATGATTAATGAATGTGATTCAAAGCCAAGAAATTTGTTAATTTGAATCTGGAGGCAATATTCGCTAACTCGGTTATATGAATTTAATAAGTATCGTCGGGCGATTGTTGTTCAAACTACTGTTCGTTTGTTAGTTCGTTTGTTTGTTTGTTTGTTTGTTTGTTTGTTTGTTTGGTCTGATTTTACCATATTCGGCCGTGTTCCGTGACATTACCAATTGCACCGGTATACCACAACTATTATTCACACTGAAAATACACATAATTATAACATTGTGCTATCATAAAAACATGTGATTCGATTAGTTTTGAAATATATCTGTCCCATTGTCAACGCATTGTGCAATATTATTGAACATTATTGTCTGTTATCGATTACGTCATGTATTTTAGTGTATTATTTCACGATTATCGCGCTTTCTAATTCAAGTTCAATGTCGCCAATAATTGTGACGAGTCTCTACATCGATCATTGAAAGAACTTTGATGTGCAGATTGGGTGTAACTATCGATCGGTAGCCGCCGACTTAATTCGCGCTATGCTGATGTCCAACCTTGCCGGCGGTGATTTAGCTTGCATTCACCAAAGCATTCGAAAACACACACGCGTACAATACAATTTGACTGTAAATAATGTTTTTCATTTTCTAGTAAGCATGATTTTACCATTTAGTATTTAATGCTTCAGTGCCCGGCAAAGAAGTAAGTTCGCAACGATATGGGAATCCCCGTAGGGTGAGTATTGGTTCGGTATATAGTGTCTTGTTCGATGGCGGTGTATTGAATCGTTTCCGTGCGTACAACACTCAGCGGCGTTCTCTTCATTGTTACGCCGAGGAAATACTTCACGGAACCATACAGTCAGTGGGAATGCCGACAAAATGCGTGCAAATGGAGCAAATTATTTATAATTTAAATAAAAATTCCTCGCCTCCTTACGTCCCGAGTTTCACGCACCGTGCTAATGTAAAGGAGTCCCGGGGGATCGAAGAAGTGATCGTGTTAAAACGAGTTAGTTCATTACGGAGAGGTTGCACCTTCGTCTCGAGCAATCTATAGTGCCTGCATAACGAAATTATCCCGTAATACTCACGAGACAGGAATTGGTTGAAAGGTTCTTGGCGCTACAACGGATGATGTACACCTATCTATGCGTATAGTATGTGCACATCGATGTATGCTCTAAGCTGTACTCTATATAACGGGACGTTTACTAACCCTACACAAGACTCGACCAATGCATCCCATTTTTTTAATTCGATGCAAATTTGTCAACATAAGATCGAGATATCCTAAGTGATGACTGATATAAAAGTTGCGAATTGTTTCCAAAGTTATTCTCTGAACATTAGTGGCAATTGCTTGAGAAGGAATGACGGCAGTCTAATATTTACCCAAATTAGCAAAATTTGAGATTTGGCCAATAAAGAAACGGACGTGTCTGAGCAAACCTTACGCAGTTGCAAAAGTACCCTGTATTGTTCTGGTGTCAAATCTATAAAATATAGGAGACATTGGAAGACCTTTTTTTTAAAGTAAACATAATTTAAGTCGTGCCTCATATAGATGTGTTATTATCTTGTTCGATAAATGCTGTAAGCTTCAATGCTTTTTATGTGACTTAATTGTAATTTTTTTATTAATGGATATTTTCAATAAATAAACCCGGAGGCCAATTGTCATAATGTGCCTGGCATCCGTCACTTAGTAGCTTCTGGACCGTCATCTCAATAAACAGCGCAGTCACGACGGTGGCGGCTTTCATGCACGAACTCACCAAAAAAATCACCAGTCCATGTTCTGTCTTGAGATCAGAGATTCAAACGATATCATTATCACGCATGGCAGTATTGTTCGCAGTCTTCCACCACAATACGCAACGGTCGGGATTTGCCTCGAGGTGATATTTCATAATTTGTTTTATTGAATTCATGAGAGACGACGCTTGATATTTAAGGAGTACTCCACGTGGTTTACGTTAAAATGAACTTATTTCGACGCTTATATGAGAATATGTGTTTTATTACTTAATAATGCTTTCATCGCGAAGATTGAGAGTTAATAAATTTATATATGTGTGTAACAGTTGCAGTGACGCATATTACTCAATGCCCTAATTCGGTGTTAAGCCGATATTAAAAACGGAATTTCCTGTATATCGTGAACTGAACATGGGGGTGGAATAGGGATAGATCGTAAGAATCAGACAAACAACAAAAGTATGCAAAGGGCGTCATCATTCGTTTTGACAGACACTAAATCTGAAGACATCCGCATATATGCCCCCCTCTCCGTCCCGAGCTGACGGGGTGGTTCCAGTTGAATTGGGTGGAATCTGACATTTCCGGTATAACCAACCAACCAACGGTTCCTCGCTCTTCCATCTCCTGGACTTATCACAGTTTGTCTCCTATTGTGTTTCTCTGTATCGATACATTGATGATTTGATATTTGACGAAGGACTGTGAAAATTGTGAATATTTTCATCATATTGCAAGTAGATATTTTCATGAGCTTGTGGATAAATCCCCCAGCTGAACTTGAAATATGAGAGAATAAGTGGAAAATACGATGGTATCGTTTAATGTTTTGTGTTCTGGCGGAATTGCACTATCTTGTCACTCAATCAAATGCATCTGATCGATAGCTATAACCCTACGTAGGTTGTTGGTTTTTGAACGATCCGCGATACCACCTAAATGCCCAGATGCCGTTACAAATCAAACGGGGACTGTAATACGATACGGGGTGCTCTTCCACTTAAACTTGGATATCACCGTTATGTATTTATGCAGCCGATAACGTAGATCTACAATCTAAACGCTGTCTACGTTGTTCCACTCACCGGGTAAATTAAACCTTGTGAATTTAATCCCCGGTGATTTCGACTGGCGAATTAACCACGAATCTATTTTTATAGATTATAGATTTTATAATCTGTTATCACCTTTGAATCGCTTCCACATTAAAACGTACCGAGTGTCGTTGATAAGAACGCTGTAAGTCTTATCAGTATTCGGGAGGAAAACCGAATGTTTTTTTTTTTGTTAACTGATCTCAAACTCCGATAATGACGAAAGAGAGAAAGAGAAATACTTCAAATCGAGAGCTGACCAACGTATCCCCAGATGATGGAGTCGTAGCCCTAGTAAAGTTCCAAATTCGGTTCTACTGCTTAATACGGTTTATTTAGAAACGAAGCATGTAAACAGCTGTAAATTAACATGTATTCGGTATACACCTTAATTTCAAATACTATAAAACCACAACGACCTAAAAATGAATTGACTTGCACATATGCCGAGATGATTACAATGGATATGAGTATTGTTCATAACACGAAACATACATTCGTACCTTGATCAATGTTGCAATGTCACGGCCACCTCCCTGCGTGAAATCATTTTAATTTAAAATGCATGATATGATGTATCTTCTGTATTCCCTAATTCAGTATCTATAACTATCTGATATCGATATATATGTATGAATCTGACAACAAAGGAAAGTTGAAATTTTTCACGTGTCTATATTTGGCTTCTTAAATAAAGCTCTGTGTTATTTTTGCGAGGCTTATTTTGACAGCGACTACATGCCCAGTGTTAATTACCAACAGAATAAGCTATTATTCTTACTTCCTTTTCAAGTGACGTGTCATCTTTCGGCAATATCTTTATTTTTTCCGCCTGAACGAGCAGTTGTTTGACACTCTCTTCAATAGAACACGGCTTTGGAATAGCAGATTGGGGCATTACTGAACAAGTGTTCTGAGTTGCATTCGGCCTCAACGTAGCGGTCACCGGGGACGACATAGAGGATCGAGCACAGATAAGCAAATAGGCAATTTATCTTGTTGTTTTGCCTCAGAGAGCTTACCCAAGTACGAGCTGTCAGTGGCAAATCGGATGACCCCAAACAAGGGTCATGTCCATTGCGACTGCTTACAATTACTCGACAAGTTGTCCACCCTGGAAATGGAAGAAATGGAAAACGGTTTGGGGAATGGTCTTGACTTCACCGGATCAAAAGTGGTGGACCGTCGTGTTTTGTAAAATCAACGAACAGCAATGCATCGTGTCGGCTTCGAGACACCGTGACTAGTTGCATGTTCAGTTGGCACATCATGACGGCTCAGTCACGTGATAAAAAAGACTTACTTAAAGTTATCCATGTTATATTTATGTACGTATTTTTATTTTTATTTTTCATTTTTTTCCAATTCTGTTTCAGCCGAGCATTTTTTCTCCGTTGAGACGCGCTTAAAAAATAACAGGTCTCGGAATGATCGTTACGCAGACCGTGTTATACGCGACACAAGGGAGGCGCAGTATTGGATCCTTGTCATTACGCACAATTCGCATATGACATATAGTTTGTTGTATTCTTCTTCTGTTAGTCGTTCGGTAAGCAATCCTCTGGTCACCAGGATTACACTTTAACCGTAACATTCCCCAAGCCTCGATGTTGCGTAGGTATCTGGAACTCCGGTCCCAGAGCCTTAATCGCAAGCGACGTCGTGCTTTGTGTTGGACATATCCATCTTTGGATTGGTAATACCCTGAGATAGTATCTTTCTGATACAGTTGTTACAAAGTGTATATTCATAATTGCGTGTCTCGTTATCTACTGCTGCCTGGGGCAGGACTTGCAGAATCCTATCTTTCCTCCACGCCTGGCTGAATGCATAGAAAGGTCCGGGGACTATAATCAAATCCCCAATTTACAGGTAACATTTATGGCCTAGTAACTCGTTTCTTTCTGCCAATCAGACATCACTAATCTCCTAGATACAAATGATAAAAATCTACCACTATCTCGCCATTTGTCACTTCAAATTAAAAAGTTTATTATTTTTTCTCATTAAGTTTTACTAACATAGACACGAAATACACAAATAAACGTAACTTTGGCGTTTGTTGACAACTTTGAATCTGAATTAAATGTTAAATCTGTACTATGAGACCGTGCCCGCTAATAGCAGGCGCTTATATTCTTACATGGATGTGAATTACTCTGCTGGGTACGATGAAAATAATAACAGCGAAGTTAGAACTGTGTGTTACTTAACATAACAGTGACAGCGATGTATTCAATTTCAGTGATATGTGCTGAATACCGTGTCTTTGTCCCCGGCTTTGTGTGGAGCATGGTCTCAAATACCACACAGACAGTTATGATCCTTTTTTTTCTCGGCGACCTATTTGTTCCTGCCATAATTGAAATAGTGGATCACTTTATTACAACTAGCGAACGCCACAGTCCTATTTTTAATGAGTTTTCGTTATTCTGAATATCGGGATTAAATGTATCGGGAATGTACCCTTATTATAAACTGATAACTTTTCTCATTTAGGCTCTTAGCTTATGCTTTTCTTCTTTTTCATTGTTTGCCGAGTGCGGGAAGGCTTGCTTCACTTGATTTTGGCATTCATATATGAGAAATCTGCGGTCTGGAAATTCAATTAGTGCTACCGCATGTATATTACACCTCATCCGTTGTCTGATTTCATTTACCAATAAAGCTTCCGTGTTTTACTTATTTGTGGTTTTTACCTCAACTTGCCCACAGACTGTAATCTGTGGTTATACGCTAACGCACGATTGTGGCGTGTGTGTATTTGTACGCGTGTATTAAATACCGCGATTTGTGCGCCTTGTGTGTAAGAACAAAGAAACGTCAGTCTCTGCGTACGTGAGCAGCATGATAAAGACGGACCGACGCTGCTTCACAACACCCACAAAAGCGGGTCGTAGAGGGCGCGTTTAAATTGAAAACAAGCGTTGTTCGCGGGTTCAGGTAATAACCCTTTCGGTTCGAGTCGACGACACGATCTACGTATTTTAACAACCAGGATCTCAGAGTGTGTCACGTGATCTGTGGTACTGTAGATGCAATAGCAATTTGCAATAGTAGAACGCAAACTTGAACCCTGTCAGTTCTCAGTAAGTCAGACTTGTCATACTAGTCGGTGGTGCCAACGCTTCATATTTTCCCACGGTGTAAACAAACCCAAAATACTTCCTCTAGTGTCTTTTAATAAACACGGTTTACTGACAGTGTAGTATAAATCAGTAATTTTTCTGCAAGATTAAATCATTCAAATCCTTCCAAAATAATGCATTTGCTACCGTAACATTAACCTTTTCAAAGCACATACGGACGAGGGAATGCTAAACCATGAGGTATTCTGTTTTAAGAACGGTCCTTATTCAAGTTTGATAGTTTTGCTTGGCTACTATAGAAAAGAACTGTCGCCGAGCAAATGAAGGCTATACACCACCACTTATCGTCCAATCCAAGCGCCATTATCGACAACATAACGGATATGCCAGCGTGATTAAGTTGCGAAACTTAAATCCAGGTGTACACGTTTTATCCAGCACATAAATTGTCTATTATGCGTGATGAATGACTAAAAATGTATTTCTTATTCTCAAATAATTGCAGTTGTAAATCAAACGCCGAGAAAGAGGGGAGGGAGCTCAGTACATGCGGTAGAGTGGAGGATTATTCTGCAATACAATCATCTAAATGTAAGTCCTAATGGGAGGTAACCATAACATTTACTGCTATATAAATTCTACTGTAAGGACGGTTTCAATCTGAAACGGCTCGCTCGGAAGACAGTGGTCGTTTCCTGCCAAGGCTGAGCTTTATTGATTATCTTGAAATGAGAAGGATTGGCAATATTCGGTGATTTCGGATTTAGCCGGTGTTGCTAGCCTGTCTGAGGTGCATACAACGTCTATGTCACGGTCACGGTTTGGAGGAACGTGAGAATAGACGAAACTGTACAGGTTTTATCCACAGTACTGTGGCAGCCGGTAACGGGACACAACTGATGTAAATGAATAAAATAACTACAGCGCAGGTTTTATTTTATTTATTTTATTAAATATGTGTTGTTTCTATGCACATTATTGTCGAGCGTCGTCTCGCCCTGGTCTCGCGGTGCTCGTTCTAAGAAGTAAATAAACAATGTATTGTATACGAATAATCCTCTTGCATCAGCAAATACATGATGTAGTTGACTTGGAATACAACGTTAACTTTAGATTGTAAACAAGGACGGGTGTGGATAACTAAGGGAGATACTCATATCGCTTCAGACTACGAATTTTTGGAGATTATGGCACAATAATCGCGAAGTTGTGATATACCTAATTGTGCCGCGATATGGATCTTCATTGAATTGAAATTCCTGTACATCGCTGTGTGACGAGGGGAGCGTGCTTATCGTATTTACGTCTAATGACGTCACAGCACAGCGCGTAAACACGTGTGTGAATATAATTTCACAGATTCCTTATTACAAATCAATCATCAACCTGTACTGATCGACCAGGACTCGTCTGTAAACGCAAAGATTATACTGAAAAACAAGTCGTTCACGCTCGGTGATGATCAAGGTTTTATTCTTAGAGCGACCAAATGAAGACTCGTACGTACGCGGCGTTGAGTCAGGGTTCTAACAAAGAAATAGGATACCAAATCAATCATATAAACTAACGTGGCGACAAATGGTATCTCTGTATTCGACGTTTGATAATATCGTAATTCTGATGAGACGTCGCGATTTGTATCAACCACGCAACGCTCACGAGAGCTCCGACTAACAACAAGAAGACCCCTTTATCATGTTGGCCTTGAAGACAATTTTTGGGATGTATTATTTTAATGACCACATAGGACAGATTTGTATAATAATTCCTGAGATTATTATCGTTAATATTATCGTGACGAGTTCTATTTTAATCAATCATACGGATTCATCTCAGTAACAGGAAAGGGTGGATTCCGCTCACAGAACCGTTAACAACGGGGTTCTTATAGCGTTGATGTCGATTTTACCCTCCCTAGTTATATTGCTGAGATTCATATAATGACTAGACACCTGTTATCCAACCCGCATATCGTATTGTGATTGGCTTAAGCGATACACGTGATTCGACCAGGCATAGTCACTTAAAAATCACCGTGCATCGACAGTAGCTAGTTGGAGTCCATAATCGGCATAAGCGCGAACTCCGGTACGTGAATCAATATTTTTGTTAAGTTATTAAAAAACAAACCCAATGCAATATGTATAACGAAACACAGAGGCTTTGACTCACTTTCATGGTGCCGTTACAAACAACAGTTGCCACCCGCTTCCCAGCCTGCTTATAACTACTTTCTCTTACATACGTGAGCTCACGTTTCAGCAACACAGAAAATGAGCAACGGTCGTCGTTACCTCTGTATTAGACATTATACTAGAAAACTAACCGAATTGATATATAATCCACCGTCAATTACCACAACAGCAATATTATCAACGATAACTCCGTGAATGAAAACCAACCCCAGCTTCATTACATTAACAACGGGTTTTTTTCCTTTACATGGATATGTGTGGAAACTAAGCCATGTGTTGAAAATACTACTACATATATACCCTGTTTAACAATATATCCACATATTTTTCATGTATTAATATATTTTTAATTATTATTCTTTGTATCGGGAGTGATCATCTAAGTATGTAACGTGATCGATACTGTGCCTTGCTACAAGAGTAGCGTTATCTAAAGATTGTACTGAAACATAATACAGTGCGATACCACAAGAAAATATACATTTACCAGTATTTGAAATATAGTATCCATCGCCAGTAAGTCGGGCTTGGAAATTGTTGAGTCGTCGTCTAGTCCATACTACAGACAGATAACAAACATTACGTGGAGCGCGTAACAATTAACGGGGATGTCTCTTTAATTTATTTTTCGTCATTTAGATTACAGATGTAATGCGTATTCTGAAATTAACTAATTATTTACATATTTCCGAAATACACGCCACTAGAGAACTCATCTTGCATTCCCATGTTTTAATAGAGGGGTCGTTATTTGAAGAGCAGCATTTCAATCGCAGGCTGGTATCCGGTAATAAAGATTTTAACATCCGACTTCAGGATATTTTCCAACTGCATACGTATCATGAGTTTTATTTCAGTGGTTATAGGTCGTCGTGACGTCACATACTAGACTGTATCAATACGGCGCACATACTTTGATGAACTTAATACGCATTTACACGCGCGACTTGCCTGTTGTTTTCGATAATAAAAAAAAAAAATTGCCCGAAAAGATGCTTCCATGTATAAATGATCTAGGTCATGGAATACGCTATTCTAAAACTGGTATTCCTATTCCGTTTATTTAAATTCGAGTCAAAACTTTCCCAACAACCGGACATAATTTGAGAAATATTACTGCTCACTAGACGTCGTTAGTCTATGACGGATGTGTGTTCAATATTTAGCGGACAAAACAGCGGATTAGTAGTACCTCGGCTATTCCCGGTACTCGTAGAACGCAGTGAAATACTATTAGATCCGATATGCTGAAGTTAAATTTCACCGTAAAAAGGGTATTGGAATACCGATAAAACGGCGGTTCATGAATCTCCAGGTATTTGTGACGGTAAATTGCGGTTTGGAGCACATAACAAGTCGCAGAGATACCAACCCCATCCCACCCCACCTAACTCTACACACACACAGAGATACCCACCCACCCAATTGCCGAGTCGTTTTCACATAGGCTACATAAATGTGAATAAAACCTCGTGAAAACGTATTTTAATAAACTAATAAAGAGTACGCTGTTCTGGTTGCGAATCATATAAATACATAGATGGTCCGCATCATGCCGATAAAACTGAACTTAAAACGTGAACGTGTCGTCCGATGTCGAAACCAGCCTGAGTTACGATTTATCATTTATTACATGATTTTCTCACAATATCACGTGACCAAGTTAATACCAAGTAATTGAATAAAGTAGCAAACGTTTTTTGGACAGCACGCAGTGTGTTTACTCCCAGGTTCGAATCAGGGGCACACACTAATTGATGTTGCCGGTCTTTTTCAAATATGTCAATCAATCGGCACAGATTTGGAGAATAATAATTCAGCGCAAG
Organism: Saccoglossus kowalevskii; assembly: GCF_978046115.1. Lineage (NCBI taxonomy): Eukaryota > Metazoa > Hemichordata > Enteropneusta > Harrimaniidae > Saccoglossus > Saccoglossus kowalevskii. The sequence goes on along the minus strand of NC_140653.1, from coordinate 29,271,578 downwards.
AATAGAACGCGGTAATGATTTATTCGCGGCATTTGACAGTGCGAGTGTGCCATATTTTATGCTTTGTAATTGCATCGACACCGTAAAGTTTATTAACTCCTTATTTTAAGTTTTAGCTGTTTCCCCTGGATATTACAGAAATGGCTCTTTCTGCACGTTACCAGTTACTGCCCCGGGGTGTCCGTCATATTTTTTTTTATCTTTTTTTTTCCATGACCGTTACGTGAAACTTGTCATAGAGATGTGGAGATGTAATCATAAAGATACGTTTCTTAGCAACGGGGCACCCATCTGAATAAATCACTTCCATCCTCTCCTCATGGAATATGACAGTTTCGTCTTCCGTAAAATTTAACGCGATCATCTGACAGAGCGTACACACTCTGCCCGGAAGGAGTTTACAGTTTCCGAAGATCCGAACATCCCCAATAAACAGACTACAAAACAGCCTATGTTGTCACGTGACTACATGCGTTAGGGTATGCTTGTGAGAAACAAAGATCATTGTTGAAAAATTTTATTTTTACGCAACAAAATTAGTAAACAAAATTAGTAACAAAATTAGAGTTGAATACGGCAACAACATGGTATGGTAACACTCAAGAGGCACGAAAGATAACCCCCAAACTTATATATGATAGTATCAATATCAGCAGTTTCATCAGCACAAAGTCAGGCCCTCACCTACTCTTAGATGTAAGACCAAAGGGTGTAATATTCATCATCGAACACGACCGCGTCAAATAGGAAAGTAATCCCAGTTTAATCCGATATTGGATGGCGCATTATGGGCTAAGCTATAAACGCTGTGGGCGTTACCGTCCGATATTACCCGTACTCATGGGTCATTGCAGTGTCACATGTAATCTCGGTGGTTGATATGACGTCACGAGAAGTCCAGATGAGACTCACGGTTAAACTGCCGTTGGCCTTCAGACAAGCGTTAAAGACCGAAATCGACAAACATGTTTAGAAGGTTTAATAGAACATGTGACTGATATTGCTCGCAAAAAGTGATAAATTGAGGTCGTTGAACTTGAACTGCATCTTTAAAAACGTTCGGTGATCAGTCCATTTAAATGTCGAAAGTGGAAAACACTTTCAGATGACGCCTTTTTGTCTTGTACTTGTCAAAGTCAAAACGAGTGACGGAATTGAGCACTTATAGAAATGCTTTTGACGCTGTGTCATGGTGGTATAAATATTTCGAAATATAATTTATTCACAAATTAAATCTTATACTTGGATTTGTACTACTTTGGTTTGGGGGAAATCCGGTATTTATGTGATATCCGACCATGATGCCGGCACTGTCGAATTTTGTTTTATTTATTTTAGTTTTATTATTTATTATCGAGACCATGAGTTCACAGTATAACTCTTACAGATCCAACTTTTTCCCAACACGTGCACTTGTATAATCCCCTCTCCCTCCCTGCCTCCTCGGTCACGTGACATTTGGGATGTAATTACGCTCAGTCGCATATTAGACAGCTTGTGTCTACAGGGACAGGACATCTGTAATTAACCCGACAACTACGGGCTAATAGACTAGGTTAGGACACTATGACTATTCACTTACGCTTCTCTTGGTTCCTTTCTTCTTTTTTATAATGTGAGCTTAATTAAAAGAGCAGTGAGTGTATTGCCTTGCCATCATTTGGGTATTACCATCCCAAGAGCCGCCGCGGCTAGCTTGCCAATAACAAGCACTCTCTCTATCCTATCCGTTGTTCGACTTCAAACCCATACGAGCGATATTATTCTGATAAGGAAAGATGATTTTGTTTTTCATACGTTTACAAAAGTGTCCGCATCCCCAATACGCCTTACGTGTCTAAGGTTCGTTGCATGGCAACCTTTAATTTTAATTTCTGAATCAGTATTTTGATCAATGTGTATGTGTATGTCGTCGAACGCGGATTTTCCTGTAACGCACTGTCAGGTAACTATGTATATGTGTAAGTACTCCACTTTGAAAACCATATTTAATTAATATTAATTAGTTTGACGTACACTCGACATCGGATACATGTAATGTATACGTTGTCCTGTTGATACCCTATAAATCACGAATGTTCCAAGTTAACACACAACTATAAACATATTATACACAAAATAAAGCATATTTAGATTTAGTCAGTTATTACGCAACATCAGCTGAAACTATATGCTTGCGCAGGAATGATAACTAAATCGGATGAATGGTTGAGCGCGCCCTCTCCGGGCTTGCGATAATTTGTTTGGATTCCCATCACGTCATCACTAGTTCATCCAGTGCCGTTTCTTTGTTCCCTTGCACGACTAATGGGGTGACATAGGCCTACAAATATATCAGACCACAAAAGTGCTGTGCTAACAACGATTACCGACTACACATAAGTTGAGGTGAAAACCACAAATTGCTCGACAATACGGCGCAGCTTCATTGCGAGAGAAAAAATGTCGGAGTAGCGAGGGAGATAATTTTAATCTTATTTATAAACGCACAGCGAGACAGTTTGGTCACATGATCTCATTATGTGCAGATTTTTCATTAATTTTGATATTAGCAACAATAAAAAAACTTCGTTTATTCAGTGTCGTTTCTCACGTTTCAACCAACGTCACAGTATTTGCCATTGTAAATTTGGAATGTGCAACTGGCAAAGAAAAACCAAAGAGGAAAAACCAAAAAATGATTCGACAAAAATACAGTGAAAAGATCAACACAGGCGCTCACATCTACCTTGATGGACTGACTTCTGGGATGAGTTCTGTCAGTCCGTCGTCACCATAGTAACGCAAATTGGGCTACAGAAAGCGTGAAATCTAGAAATCGTACAGGCATGAAATTAAATCTGGGTGACCGAGAAGCGGCAGGCCGGCATATGCGCCCGTATTTTTTTTTCGAAATTTCACAAATACGGGATGCAAATATCGTTTTCGTTGCGGTGTAGTGACTGTCTGCTTGCATTTGAGTTTCTCGAAAACCGGTGTTCGTCAGTGCGCAAGGATTATTTCGCAAAATTTTCCAGGTACAACTGAACACATCAATGGTGTGTTTAATAAAAAAAAACGAAAATACTCGATAAAATATATTAAAAATGTAATTGTAGGATTAAAGCGTTTCCAAAGTCTCCACGGTGTCTCCAACAATTGAACAATTATTTTGTTTTCATTCAGTGAAATTTGTTAACTGCGCATTTATTTTGAAACATCAACGAAACATCGACAAGGGTGGAATTGGTATATCATTTCAACGTGTCGATTTCATTGTGTGCATGATGTTCGTTTCACAAAACGGTCGAGTTACATAAATCGCAGTCTCCTATTGGCCCGATGGGAATACTCCTTACTCGAGGACAGCTACAGACAACATCCGCACAACGAATATTGTATCCTGAGGAACACAGGAGAGGTACCTCTAACCTGGCGAAGATCATCACCGCACATGATCTGTACTGTGACGACGCGATACGTATCCCCTGGTCGTGATTATATTACTCGGGATGCGCATTGGCTAATTTTCTCCGTGCATCCATCCGAACTAGAACGGACAACAAACTTCCCTCTTTCAGCACAGTATTATCATCATTATCTCTCCCAACATTGTATAGTGTTTTTTTCACTGTATATTTAAGTACCTAGTACGTTTAGAAACCTTCGCAATATCGGAATTGTAAAAAAAAATCTCGGTAGCAACTTCGAAATGCTTTTTTATTGTCCCATTATAAGCCTATATCGTCTTTGATTGTGAAGTGCGGAATGGCAGCATAAAAGGATGTACAGTGGCGTATGTGACATCGCCTTTCAGTGGGCAAGTTGAAGTGCAAATTACGCTTACGAGTATCGGTCTCGCGGTGGTATCACTTCCGTCATTTACGGCGCAATCACCGTACTTGACAATGATAATGGGAATGCATTAAAAATGCCACATTACGACAACTCCTTTGGGACGCGTTTGCGATAGCGTGTTTGCAGTATTGTTGTGTGTGTGATTTTTTTTGGGGGGGTGGTAAACTGAACCTCGTCATTCTATATACATATATACGCTTAGCCTCAATAGCCATCTCCGAACCGAATTTTGTTTTAATGCAAACTTCACTAACTTTGTTAATAATCGCGTAACCGCGGGCGTTTGTTTACAATGACGATTATAAACGGCTCATTTTGGGACAAATAATCCAATTTGAGTTTTGAATAATCGTATGAACGCGACCATGTCCTCAAAACACGGGTCACGACCACGGCGTGATCTACAATGTGACATCTTCATGGTGCAGCTTCCCCCGGTGAGCTCGAAGGCCAATTAGACTTTTTTTCAAAAAAAATACCAGCCACTACAAAATACCGGCTTACATAACATTGATGCAAACCTGAAAACCGGTATGTGTTTTTTCTTCTTCTGATTTTACCATTCCCGAATGTACACATATCAAACTCCACGGTGTTTGTAGACGCTCTCTCAGAAACAAGTCATTGCATTTAGCAACTCACTACCAACCGGTGTACAATCCAATCTTCCTGCGTGTAACCATGCCAACGCTTGATCAACACTCGATGCACAAAGACGGGATACACTCGAGTAAAATTCTTGAACGTGGTTTTGCACTTCACGTGGATACGTCATATGTCATCGGGAAGACCATGAAACATTAACAGCGCGCGTTCTTAAATCTTGAAATGAAAGGAAACCAAGTTGAAGTCAAAGTCGTTTCCATGAATACCAGATCACATCCACTAACAAAGAGCATGAAAGTTGACTTCTGAAGCTAAAGCAGTCAAGATTTCTCAGTGAAGCCATTCTCTACAGCATTGGGAATAAAAAGTGAACACTCGTTCTTCTCACATTTGATTTCCCAATTCTCACTTCAAAATAGTCCTAGTGGTGAATGAACTCCAACGTTCTGAAGGCAGGGTGATATTTGCAGGAGGGTGTTTTACTGATGGCACAGCTTGCAAGTCCGGTTCTTCTTCAAAATTGCGTCATCACCATCATTCACTCAGTCATGTATCATCCAATGTATGTTCTCTGCACATGCGTAGTATAAATTATTTATATCAGATGTGTTTTGATGTGAGCAGGAATATGTTTTCCTCTGGCGACACGAGACTGGCTTATTACATGTGCTGCGGCTGTCCATCATGTCCCTGCTTTCTCACAAAATCTGCAAACGATGATAATTCCCAAGTTTCGCCATTGTCAGATTCGGTGTCATAGATTGAACGGTAAATGTGTTCTTGAGTTAAATGTAAAACTCGTGTTATCGACATATTGCCAACTACAACAGACAATATTACAACAACGACAACTTATTGTCTGGGCTGTGTATAGTACACAATTTTATCAGCGATTGAAAGTTACTTATTGAAAACTGTTGAACCATTCTTCGTTAAAATGACTAACACCAGTACTAGTATACATACTATTTTGACAAAGGAAATGAATTTACAATATTTTTTTTTTCACAATTTGGAAACACTGAAAATCCCTACAGATAGAACTGAAAAGATTCTGTGCATATGACGCGATCTTGAAGTAATTTACATTAAAATATGGCGTAATTATGCCATCATTCTTCACCACCTTCGGCCATCAACGTGTTGGCATTATATGTAGCTGGAACGAATAGCGGATCAGCCGGGGGTTGGTTGGGTTATGTCGATGATGTATCGGGAATTACTGGCGATGGTACGGTTATTATGAAACCGTTCCAACTACGGGAACTCGATATTCAAAGTATTTTAGAAAAAAGTCACGAATCGGGGTATTGTTATCATTTCGAATTCAAAGCAGCAATTTTCATTATTAACGCAAAGACCTATGGGGGTAAATTTATGCTCAGAAACAGTAAAGACTAGTCAGGCTGCACGAGTAGTCCGTGCTCCGTACGCAGTTGTCACGTCGCTGAAATCTAATAAGCGTCAGTAGGAGCGACTCGGGATGATCCATGCGCCGGTGCTTTCTCTGCCAACAAGGCAGATTTCACCCCGAGTAACGGGGTTAGGTGACGCGGGGAGGGAGGACGACATTTAAATTCTTCTTAATGAATGTCGTCACTGCAATCACTCATCATTACGTGACACGAATCCGCAATGCGCAAATCTTCCAACTTTCCGCGTGCTTTATCCCCCCCCCCCTTTCGTCCAATTATGTTGAAATCCTTGCTTCGTTTTAATGAGCTCCCCGCGTTCGTGACATCACCCACTGTTGTCAATTCGTGCGCGCGTTTGAGCCGACAAGCAATAGTAAATATGCAAATGAGACAGCGTGTTATTTCAGACGCGGTGCATTAGTGGTGTTTGTGGGTTTTTAGAAGGTACTTTGAGATGACATTTTCATATCCATCATCACGGAGTATACAATATGTATAAGACAGATTAAATCTCACCACTACTCAAGCGATGCATTAAATACTGAAATTCTACTGTCATCTGGTGTGGAGAGGGGAAAAAAATGTTACAATATCTCTCCAAATAGAAAACGACGGTTTTTTACAATTACAATGATTTCTGTGAAATTTGGTAATAGGAAAAAAAACGCAGGAAAAAGATGGGCATGGCTTCTTCAACTCCCGTGTTCGTGCTTGGTCTGTCGCATTGAATATGAAATGTGGGCTGGGTGTTGCGTATCCTCACGAGGTGCCGGGCAGTTAACCCTAAAGTATTCGCGGTGAAATGACCCTAAAATTGCGAGTTGTACACCTGGGAGAAGTGACTCTAGATGAATACTAATGATAAGACATTCACTCAGACCAATTTATATTCGCATTTGACAGTTCAGTGATATTATTTCATCGATTCTATTTCTCGGATGTACTACTTTCTCACGCTGGCCGCTTCCGTCGGGCGCCGCTCCTCTTGCGATAGTTATCAGTCCAATATGCTGCCGGCTTTTATAACCATACAGACACGCGACAAGGTCTATAAAAACAATGGAACAGACGAAAGAATTGGTTAATTTCGTTAAATTTCAATGGTTCAATACCCGTGTTAGTGTTAGTTGTTGTTATATTTTTGCACCAAGGGCAAAGAAACTTCAAATTGATGACAGATGAGCTTTTTTTTCAAGATATTACAATGTGATGAGTTCAGTCTGTAATACGGGAATTGAGGCTCATTTCACCAAGGCAACCCAGCACGTGACCTAAGAGTTGGAAGGTTGCCTAACACTGACGTCATCGTGATATGGAAACCACACTGCATCACACGGGGCTGGCGGACTGCGATGAAATGCCATTTTTCGCAAGGAGATGCATGATTCGTGTGCTGACAACTCGTCAATAACTTCGTCAATAACTCCTAGATATATATATATATATCTATAGCTACATTTATACGTAATAAACACCACAAACACTCGTTCAAACTACACGCAATAACGTTTATTTTTTCAGAACAAAGTGAAGAAAGAGAATCGAGTCTAATGCTCTATGGTGATTCACAAACAGGCTCGAAATTAAGCGATCCCGCAATTGATTGTAGCGCCATCAGGGGTACACCAAAACATGTCAAACAAAGTGGTGTTTGTCATGATAAGACGAGGGTAACGATTTTTAAACGTGTCGCTTCTGTGTGATATTGAGTAATCGGCATACGACTACCTACCTCCAATAAGACAATCGAAAATTTCAATCCTGGAGAGACAAATTGGTATACCTATCCACTGAATTTATAAACATGAGTCTTTATTTAATTTACGCAAACGCAGAGAGCGATACCACACGACTGACAGCGTGCAGACAGACGCGTGTCGATTTCCTCACACTTTTAAAAGACCTCGGTCCCAACCTTTGTGTCCCAATCTTGCTACCCTTTGTGGTTGGGTAATTGTGAATAATACGCAGTGTTTTAAAGGTTTTGATATAACGAGGTTATTTGAGGTAAAGACGCCGTGACTTGAATTCCCAATAAGATAGACACACATACAGGCCCGGACAACAATGCTAGTCCAAACAATGCCCCGAGCACTAATGGTGGTCTACATTATCTCGTTCCCGGGGAATTGGTATTTGCAAAAGTTAAACAATCTATGTATAAGACTTTTTTCACGATCTAAATACAATGAGTGAGATAATGCCATTGTAACATTGCGTCAGCGTACCCCCTCCTCAATTTTCACAAGACTGTGGTTTACGTTGTGAGTTATCTCTGTAGTTCACACAATGTGGATAGTATTGTCAGAGCGGTTCATATATCGTTCATACTTCATATACGTACATAACGTATATTGCCTTGAGTTCGTTGATCAACATTCCCGTCACGGCAATGCTGATCAAGAAACTCAAGACAATACGGTATGTTGGTGGAATTGCACCCCCTCGAAATATACACTGATGAAGTCATATCAAAGTTTGATATGTGTGCTTATTACTTCTAGGAACAGAGAGTCATCGCATTTCACTGTAAAAAATACATGCACATTACGACGAGTTTGTGTCGTGTTGGACGAGCCTACGCAACTACGTTTGAACCCAAATGGCCAACGCACTAAAGATAACTTTTTTTTCCTGTTCTTGTACCAAATCTAAGTCATCAACAAAGGAACTTACAATTGTTTCCATTCAGAATAAGTATTACCGGCGGCGCCAAAACAGATTTAGATTTCCCCATTGAGAAAGTGATGTGCTGAGATACCATTTTAAAATTGTTCTCTATATTAGCTCACTTTGATTCTGCTCATAAGTATATTTTCAGGCTTTTTTTTTCCGAAAATTAATTTTCACGTCACTTAAGTGCCATCAAGCAAACAGATGTACACGTGTTTTATTGGATTAGCGGGTTCTTAAAACACCCAAAGCCTTCTGATGTTGAAAACCAGTGGTCGACAATGATATTAAAAATCCAAATGGAGAGAAAAAATGATTTCACCAACTCTTTGCAGGATACGGCACTGTAATTCGGGTAATCCGAATATATAATCCTACTTCCTAAGTGCTCATAGTCAGTAGATAAAATGGCGACGATATATGTATATAAAATACATTGTCAACACTGCAGCAAGTCTACTGTTGTCGAGCAACTTGACGTCCACGAATAAACCCACAACAATCGAATTTCATTTTGCCATAATCCACGTTGAGTTGAGATACGATTTATTGGATACCACAAGGAGAAGGACAATGTCATTGTGTTTAAATAAAAGCTATGTTTTAATAAGTTTATCCACTGCTTCAATTTTGATCAATTTTGTGTTATGTGTGTCGCATCTTCAATGTTTTTAATTTTGAAAGTACGATCGTTAATAGATCGCTGTGAAATGTATTCGTTTAACGTAGTCAATACTAGTTTTAAATGATTTTTGCGCATTAGTGCACTGCGCTGTATATTGTACGTGACAATGATCTTGAGTCTATATCTAGGTGATAAAATGACGATGACTCGAGAAGACGGGTATAATTTTATCCGGTTTGATCGGAAGCCTAATGCGTCGTTATTATTGAAATCATCCAACCTACAATACCCACGTCCAAGTGCACAACAAACTTCTTCCTTTTTCTAATATAGGGCGTGTCTCGTTTCGCCTTCTTTGGGTTGAAAAAGCAATTAGGTTCAAGCAATTTATATTCAAATTGATGTGTAAATTGGAGAAAAGTGTAACAGTAAAAGAAGTGGAATATTTTGATTGCCGGGGTTGTGTGCGCAACTAATAGGCTTGAATATAAGTATAGGAAAAAATGAACAACGCTATTCGACTCTATTGGTAACTTTGGTTAGTGAAAACCAACTGATTTTCTACATCGAGTGAACATCTCGAAAAGCGTATATTGAATTTCTGCGAGAGATTCATTAGGTGGCAGAAGTTTATCCTCAGAACGAGGCACTGATTTCTTTGCTAGACGATTGAAATGTCGACATCAGCGAGGAAATGATGGTAATCCGGTAAAATGTGTTCATATCCTTCATTCATATCATCAACTGCCGAAACCACGTTGCACGTTGCACTGATTTCTTTGCTAGACGGTTGAAATATCGACATCAGCGAGGAAATGATGGAAACCCGGTAAAATGTGTTCATATCCTTCATTCAAAATCATCAACTGCCGAAACCACTTAGTACTTAAAACATTTTAAGAAAATATTATTCCACTGTTATCAGAATATGCGGAATTAATACGCCCTCGGCTAAAAAGTGTGTCTTTGTTTTGCCATTTGGATAGTATCATTGTATTCCACGAACTGATCTAGACAATATGAAAGTCAATAATCGATAGTGCCCGAGGAATGACGTAAAGACCAGTCAAATTTTTGCTTCTTGGCGCAAATAATGGTTAAATTTAGTTCGAAGAAAAAAACCGAACACTTCAATATAGCTGTCTTCTATAGAATCGACCACGTGACCCACGGCAAATTGTCTGGCTTCGAAGGATGAAAAAGCGGTTGTCATTTGATAAATAATTGCTTTCGTGATTTATATTGTTTTAAAGTGTAGAGATAATTGCGCAAAATTGCATCTCCGTGAAGGAGCCGTTACGATACTGCAAAGTGGCCAATATTGGGCCATTCAATGGATCCGATTGACTATTCAATTTCACAAACATCATGTCCTACAAAAACGTACAACCAATCGTCGAAAAATCACGTTTTTGTAATCTGAGAGTTATTGCTTTGAAGTATGTGCCACGATAACAACTTTTAGATGGAGATATAAAAATAATTTTTAAACATATTTATGGCTTCATCTCTGATTAGTTTATGTAGATCAGCGTCCGTCTTAGAAATCTCACAAAGCGTCCTTGCGTATAGCCATTAGCATAACCGTAATACACATCCACCTTGCCGGGCCGCGATAACACTTAAGATTGTCCATATAGTCATATTAATTGTGTATTGTCTACCGTTACACAGTCTTACAATTATTTTGAACATTTGCACCGAATACGTAGAGCACGTGGTACAATACAAGATCATCAGTGGATATTTTTGCACGCTTAACAGCGAGAAGTATTTTACATGCGTTGCATAGGTCGCATGTGATCTATAACGAACACGCCGCTACGCGACATAACTTGTCGGTGTAGATTACGTTAAATGTTACCAGTACTGTTTAGAACGATGCTGGTTCAAATGTAATATTCAAAGTCACATCCACGATGCATTTCACATCATCGGGCTCTGTATCAATTATTTAGTAGGATGATTATACGTAAAAACACCGTTATTGATCGAATATAAACGGCTGCTAGAAAGCTAGACGGCGCTGAGACGGATTATCTAAAGATTGAAATTGAAAAAAAAAAAGATAGTTGATCGGCAAATATCTATAATATATATGATTTATAAGGGAAGGCATGTCTGAAGTGAACGCCATGTACATGTCCCGCGCTTAGGTGTTAGAATGTGTACATTTTAATATCAAGCTTGAGCGCATAATAGAAATGTTTGGGGGCAATATATGCACTTACTAATTAAAGCTGGGGCATTGAAAGCTGTGACAACCGACCTTATGTCATGGTGCGGCGAATACGTGACCATACTTATGCGCGAGGTGTTTCTATAATGCCAATGGAAGGTAACCTGATAATGCCAGAGACATCTCTGCTTATTCGCGATGTTATATGTTATTTATTAAGTGGATTTCTAGCCGAGATCGCAAGATAAAACAGATTTGACCAGAAACAATTTCAAATGCGTTATATTTTATCAGTACAGTCAGTTTAACACTCTGTGCGTGATAATATAACGACGCGCGTCTGAAACCGAGTTTTGCGGATGCGTGCGCGCGCACACGTACATGTCGGCGCACGAATAACCGATATCCTAGACACCGATGGAGCGAGAAAGAGAGAGGAAAGATAGAATAAAATAAAAGTGAGAGAGAAAGAATCTTTGCTAATCAAAGTGGACCAATGTTCCACTGAGAGGCTTCAAATTATCTAAATGCATCACCCAAACGGCTCTTTGTTGTAAGTCATCAGAAACTATTAGAATGACTAAAACCTCCTTAAAATGAGAAAATTTCCGTGCCGATTAATGGTGAGTTTGTATCTGTCACTTCAGAAGACTTCGTATCTAATTGACAGCTACTTCACTCTCTGAATAGAAATTTGAATATTGGAAATGTATTTTTTTTATTCATAATCTTGTATCGTGTCCCCTGAGTTTTATATATATATACACAAATATATCGGACCAGAAACTTTTATAAAACTGTTGGGAAATATCGTTCCTGCTAGCATCAATAACAGGGAAAGCCACATTCTTTCTCTTCCTGGATTATTCCATGTACGTTTTCTTACTATAATGTAAGTGACTGTAAGCTCATTGCCCAAGGGGGGAAGTCCTACTACACAACGAAATGCATTTCGTAAATATAAGTCTGACTCGTGGGGTGGCACCCGTCAGAATTAAGGTGTCAAAAATCTACTCTAATTTTCACCTCTTGCAACTTCTAAGATTTAATTTGCAGACTCTTAAGAACACTCCTCCAGCAATAACTAATGATTTGGATGAGAAATTCCCACAACCCCGGGCTGCGTGACATTTTGGTTATTATGCAAATGAACCGGCGTGTAATTCATATTGCCAATCATGAGTCTATGCCAAGTGACTCGAGGCCATCGTGTTATGACACGCTGTATTATGCGAACGGTCTTCTAAAAGGGTTGGTGTGCAGTAAACTGCCAAGTATATGACACGGTGTCGCGATGACATTTTCAGGAACAAAGTAGTTCGCTTCTTGAAGAATCGGGTGTTGACAGATGACTGAGTGAAAGCAATAATAACTTGAAAACCGACATGCAAACCGTTGGCAATTTATATGTTCTAATTGAATAGAACGATTCTGAAAGCACGCCTTTACTTTGATTGCTTCAATTGTATCCGTTATGTACGTTAGTAGTATGTGTTTTCTTTTTATCGCGACCAGAGGTTCGACCAAAATGTGTACTAGTTATCCAATATTCGGCGGGGATGCGAGTAGAGTAGCCTGTCAAACTGTCTAAACGAGTTAATGTTCCATTCGTCTTGTGAAAACTTTCTTCAGTTCTTAGTAGCTAAAACAGTTTGTAAATTTGACAACGATACAATATTCCTGACTGTGTAGGAAATTTAACACATTTGGCAGGGCGTTCTCTGGCACTTCTATTTCGCTAATATTATACATTGAACATCTTACTATTCTTTGATGTATTGTATAATTACAATTACATTTTGAATTCAGTTGATAAAAAAAGTACAGCCTGCCCTTGGCGTATAAAATCCAATGTACTTTAACTGATATTCAAAAAGTACAGTTTTAGAAATCAATCTTCACCTGAATAAAAAAACAATTTTCATAATAGATTCCCCTGCATTAGACAGTTTGTGTTCCCCGGCCGTGCTGCAACACAAGTCTGTTGGGAGATTACTTTATTATATTAATTTGCTTAAAATTTATTTGAAATGTTGATAGAGCAAACTGTCCATGATACCTATACATCATGAAGTCATTGACAACATAAATATAATTATACCGAATGCAACCACCCTTCAAACCCCCTCCCCTCATCCAGAATATATCGACGAGGTACGGGATGACTAGCGCCATCAAGATTACGTCTTCTAGCTGTGATTTGACGCATGCCGGTTTTAATGTAGTGATATCTCCGCCACATTCTAATTAACTTCAGATTCCGTGGACCGTGTAAATCGATATATATATATTTATCAAGTGTCAGTGTATGCCTAGAAAAAGCATAAATTCCCTTTTTATAACCCGACATGGTTAAAACATATTGCAAACTTAGACCTCGGAGTCACTGAGGATTGACCACGCGACGCGCTCCCATCCCCCCTTGTATCCGCTTCATTTGAACCATTCCGTGTTGTCCGTGTTTGCACGAAGCGTAACCTCCATTATGACGGTGTTAACCTCCCTCCCTCTGCTAATTCCCGAAACAAACAGTAAGTCGCTGGAAAGGCAAACGGGAAATCAAAAGTTAAGCTTCGTGACAACAAAAATATAACGTAATTCTCCATCAGTGTCCTCGGGCTATTCAGCCGTGACGACCATCTCCATATTACCAATTAAACGCTTTAAAAGTTATTTTAAATTCAGTACGGAACTTTGCGGAAAAAATCAGCCAAACGTAATAAACTGTCTAGATTGTCTTTGCACTGTTGGCTCTCGGTCACATTTACCATCCGTGGGCGTTCGTGCAGAACCATGCCGTAATCAAGCGAGCTAATTTCACCTGTTCACCTGCCCAAATCACCTGGGATGGCTCGTTTCTTAAAGATGCAATATGGACTAAAAATATACTAGTAATGTTTAATACTGTATTTTGATTTTCCACACTGTCGAACAAATCGCATTATGATTTACCATAAACTAAAAATGTTGCGTTTGCAGGACACTCAACAGTGTTCGTTAGGTGAAAAAATCTAAAACCACTATTACGCATGAGCAACCAATGCGCATGCGTATTAGCGCATTTTTATGCGTGTTCACGTCATGATAAATCGTAACACATAAGCATTTACATGCTAGCGTACTTTCAAGTCAGTTTATATCGAGTCTCCCTCCCCTTCTCCAGTTCCTAACAATTAGTTCAGTTTCATGCAATCGATCATTACCGGTCATCTCCCATGAGTTTTTTTTAACATTTAGGATGTTTCTCGTAGTTTCAGTTAAATCAAATCACGCTGTATATCACGTGACTCTCATGTGATATTACTTTAGCTGCTTACATGACATCTGAGTGTAGTTTATGTCAATATTTATTCAAATATAGCTCATTATGTCACATGTAGGTATTGCTAAAGTCATTGGTGCATTGCTTGTCCATTTTTTAAAGAAAGAATCCACATATTTTCGTACAGCTATCACGAACTTTACCCAGTGCCATTGCGGGAAGGAAATTGCAGCAACCTCCTTTCTATAATATTCTCGCTTATTAACTGTCGCGGCATGCAAATAGTCGCACGCACATTTCAATTTTATAGTTGTGAAAATAAGTGAAATAGTAATTAATATGATTTCACATGTGACTGTGACACATTGGTTATATTGCAGCGTCTAACATTACATTGCAAGGTATCTAGCGTTGATACAGACTCTCAGCAATTATAGCATCCGTTTTAAGCTAACTTAGTTCAAAGTGAAAACTGTTCTCGTCTCCCAACATTCAATTAATGTTCTAACGTTTCAAATTCAAGGTCGCTGAACCGCTTCTGAGAGCCATTGTTAGAATTACTATACGTTTTACCGCAAATTTATCAATATCCGCCGACGCCACCAGAAACAAAAGCACGCGATAGTCTAGGGCAAGCAGCTTTTGTTTGACGCTCCTTTTCAGTACTTGCAACAGTTATATTGCAACACAAAGATTAGATGAGAAGCAATATATTACTCTTTGTCGATCGATGTGTTGTTGTTACTATTTAAAATCGCTTAAGATTCGCGCACAAAAAAGACAATTTGTTGCATACTGTTAGAAACTGGGTATGTCTTTTGTCAGCGAAGTTGAACTGGTAACCTTGCTACTGCATAACGGTAACGGCGAAACATGTTAAATCACTTAACGAAATATCCACAACGGAATAACTATTCCTTGTTGTTGGCATTGTGTTCAATCTCACTCATTATGGCAATATATCAACGTGCAATAAAGATACAATGCGGATTATTATACTCGATTGCGACATTGACCCGTGTAGTATTCGCAATTTATTTTCTCAGCAAACTCCAGGACTGATCAACACAAATATATTGGTAAAATACATCAACACCTGTAGCGGCATTGCTATCGATAAAAAAGACAGATTTTACATTGAACTACCGATTCCGAGCTGTCAGGTGTGATTCAGTAGATTGATTGAGTGGGTGTGGTGCTGAGGGATCAGTAAGACTCGAGTGCCAGTCCAACAAATGCCCCGACGTAATACTCTCACTTGAAACGTTCCATATATTCCGCTCAATGTTGTCATCATTTTTGGTGCACATCTAACTTAGTGAATTAATTAGCTAGGCTATCTCAATCGACGAAAACTGGTTTTCAGTTTGCTTCGTAATGATTGATCGATTAATCGTGCAGTGCAGTAGAAACTAGACAATGTCGAATTCGCACAAAACCGAGTGGTTAATCGCGAGGGGTTTATTATAGGATGTTATCAACGTGATCGATGTCGAACCAATATGACATAGCGGGGCGGGATCAGCGAGACGTTTTTTTTCAAAGGAGACAAATCAGTGTTTTCCATGACGTTGATAACCTTTGCGCGAGGGTGGTACTGATCAATTTGATAAAATAATAACGTATGGCAAATTAAATCAGATATAATTTTTTAATATTTCATTCAAATAAAGCTATGGGCAATTAATACAGATATATGCTTCACTTCATAGCAGTGCAATCTATACATACCTATATCTCTTTACGGGGCTATATTTTACGGAGGTGTTTTCGCGCTGTGTGCTCTTTTTTCTGACATCAATGTAAATCACGTGACCGAGGAAGATGATGATGATCTCCGAGGATCGTTTCAACCACCATAGAGAAGATGATGACGATCATCATGGTGATGATGATGATGGAAAAGTTTATTCTGCCGCTGCGGATAAACATGTTTTGTAGTTTTGTCATAACATCAATGTCTAATGATTAAGAGAATATTTATAAAACGTACACGAATTAATTGAAGATATGTTATTACGAACATTTATTTACATTTTTTTTAACGTTCGTGAAAGTTATTTAAATTGACGATATGTAATGTAGATTGTACATTTGCACATCTGTGTTTCCCATATACGAGAAATTCGAAGTTACTTTAAAAAAATGAAAATTCAATGAATATTAAACGTTTTTTTTTATTGATATTGAATTTCCAATTATGTGAAGATGTATTTAAAAGTTCGAGGAATGAATAAGTTGATTGTGAATACTTTGTCTCCTGGCACAGCTTTCTGTCTACGATTGCGAGACGGCGGCATGAAGCTTTATATGACCTAGCTGCTCTTTATTGTTTTCTAGTTAGTCATGTGACTATGAACTTTGGAGTTGGAATTAAACAAATAATTACTACTAATTATAATTATAACAATTATTTTCACCTATGGCAATTATGCAAACGTTTTGCTGTTTGGGACAATGTTCATTCCATGTGATATTTTTACTTTAAGGTAGTGGAAAGAAAATACATTAAAAGTTCTGTTTTGTAATTTAAGGCATCACCATATTAATGTACAGAATTCGTTTCTACATATTCTCAGGGGAATAATTTATAAAACAAGCGAAAATAAGTTTTTTGTCGCGATGGAATCGTAGCCATGTCTTCACTAGATCACTTGAACTGTCACATTTGTTTTAAAAGATAATGAGCTTAAACAAGGCATGTCTTAGAATTTGTTATCAGTTTTAGTATTATAGAGACAACATCGCAAAGATGTCACAGAAATTGTGTCTAGACACTTTGATGGGCTCCGATTTATGTATTTAGTGTTGCCGGTAAAAACAAAATCCGAGACACAACACGTTAGCTCGAATATTTTGCCGAAGAACATTTGAAATTCCAGTAATGTAGGACATATAACGCCGTCGGAATAGATTCGCAATGTATACAAGCTCTCGTTAAATGTTCATTAAGTGAGAGAGAACATTCGAAAACTGTACATGCAGTGTATATTCCCCTGTCAATATGAGGGATCTCGGTTATTTAATTCAACCTAAATAAACAATGCATATTTACGAGTTTATATCTCGCGTTATACTGACACCGAAGCCCGCGCTTAATAAGATAATAATTTACTCAATTGTTCTACATATTACATCAGAGTAAATTGTGCAGAAGTACCGGCCAAGATGTCCTAAATGTAATTTATGATTTTATTGATTGATTATTGAGTAAAGTACACTTTGCACGCAAACAAACTTCATATATGTCAACACATATTCTTAGCATAAATGACATTGTCACAGTTAAACATTTATCAAATATTATGTTATTATGTTATGACCCCCCCCCCCCCGAATTCACCTAAGCCTCTGTCGAATAAGGTCAATGCCAGGCTGATACAATTCGTTATAAATACCGAGTCGGGTGATCGGCGTTCTCCCGCGTCCCATAAACGATGCGACGACGCTTGGCTGCATCTTTGGATGTGTCTGAAATAGTCCCAGCATACGCATATTCTGTTTGATAAATATAAAATCGAGGCATACTCCTCACTCATGGGACTCCATCATATATCTTTCGAGTCATAGGAACGGTCCGCTACAGGAAATCACTCGTCTTTGATGTGATCGCGCTCATTTGGGATGCAACTCTACTGGTAATTATTTGTCATTTTACTGCAGTGTAGTGTACGGATACGCTCTTCATTTCAGAACAGTGTCAATGATTCAGACATCTTCTACAAACGTGTAATGACATTTGGGCTGTCTTTTGTTACTTTCTGGAAATGTGATTTAATTTGTTTACCTCACGACAATACAACAAATACAAATGTCCATCATTTAACTGCAAAGTGTGCTCTGTATGCTTATTGTTGTATGTTGTGTGCTTAATTGTTAATACATCAGAGTTGTGTATTTGCTGCTGAATCTTTCTTTTCTGGATCAACTCTAATTTGTATGATGCGCTTTCTACGTTTCAACAATGGACACAAATTGACGGATTTTTTTGAAGAAGAAGGTTATTTTGCGAAACTGGTACGAAACAAATGAAGCAACATCATTGACGTTCAAATGCTGATGTATATCATATCATGCTACCTATCAACACGCCTATATTGATCTTAGATACGAATGGCCGCCGAGATCCCGTTGAAGTGAGAGTCACGAGACTCATTTGACTATAACATAGTGTTTCATTCTAACTATCATCATGATTACAGTGGCCAGGGCAACACATGACAATACAACGGGAGAAAATGGCCAAAACAAGTCTCGGAGTACTATCGATCTCGGCGGCTACTGTGATTATTTTTCAATAATATACATGGTACTGAAACAACATCATTTACAGGTGCAGGGACACAAATAATGCATACTAGAAAAATTATTGCTTCTTCTGCTCCACCTTTAATTTGACTGTAAGACAAAAGACATTATTCCAATTTCAACATCGTTAATTGTCCCACCCTTACAACAATATTGCCTGCACTCTGTATTATGAATTCACAGATATATTGGATATGAGAAAGTAGAAATTACATGATTTTTAGTCGCTCTCAAAATTTTTGTTTGATAATTATAATGAATTTACTAGTCTAAAGACATAACAATGGTGCTTAAAACGCACACTCGTGCAACAACCCATATGAACTGAAACATAAACAATTTTTGTTATTGCTACACGTTTCACTACATGTCCCGACGTAAATATACCTTTCTGTCTCCTGTGAAATCACTTCACAGGTTCGGTATTATATTATTTTGGAATTGTTGAATCTGTACATATTGAGATTATGCAAATTACCTAACGCTCAATTACATACATCACGTACATCATTGACCATGACATGTTTGCGTTTTGGGCAATGCAATACAACGAATGAATGTCCAGTGTCTCTAAACATTTAAATGCAGTTTAGGTTTATTTTAAAGCAATGTAATTGGTGCAGAAGGACTTTACATTATAATACTGCCAGTAGTTCAGATCGTCTTCACCTTTCATCAATGCAATTGTTGCAGGTGATATTCACTTTGCAGCAATGCATTTCACACAAATGGCCTTCACCATACATCAATTCAATTGCTGCAGGTGATATTCACTTTGCAGCAATGCAATTTGTTCAGATGGTCTTCACCTTACATCAATGCAATTGTGGCAGGTGATATTCACTTTGCAGCAATGCATTTCACACAAATGGCCGTCACCATACATCAATTCAATTGCTGCAGGTGATATTCACTTTGCAGCAATGCAATTTGTTCAGATGGTCTTCACCTTACATCAATGCAATTGTGGCAGGTGATATTCACTTTGCTGCAATGCAATTCGTACGAATGGTCTTCATTTTACAAAAATGATATTCATAGAGATGGTCTTCACCTTCCTCTCCCAGATTTAAGTAACGCTGGTTTATTTTGATTGATGTTTCTGTAGCGTAGTTTTTTTTAACAAGGTGGAGCTGCTAACCTTATACCAAACCCTCCTCCTCTCTCAACTGGGCTTGGGTCCAGCTATGGCGGCGATGGTCTTCACCTTACATCAATGCAATTGTTGCAGGTGATATTCACTTTGCAGCAATGCAATTCGTACAGATAGTCTTCACCTTACATCAATGCAATTGTTGCAGGTGATATTCACTTTGCAGCAATGCAATTCGTACAGATGGTCTTCACCATTACATCAATGCAATTGTTGCAGGTGATATTCACTTTGCAGCAATGCAATTCGTACAGATAGTCTTCACCTTACATCAATGCAATTGTTGCAGGTGATATTCACTTTGCAGCAATGCAATTCGTACAGATAGTCTTCACCTTACATCAATGCAATTGTTGCAGGTGATATTCACTTTGCAGCAATGCAATTCGTACAGATAGTCTTCACCTAACATCAATGCAATTGTTGCAAGTGATATTCACTTTGCAGCAATGCAATTCGTACAGATGGCCTTCACCTTACATCAATGCAATTGTTGCAAGTGATATTCACTTTGCAGCAATGCAATTCGTACAGATAGTCTTCACCTAACATCAATGCAATTGTTGCAAGTGATATTCACTTTGCAGCAATGCAATTCGTACAGATGGCCTTCACCTTACATCAATGCAATTGTTGCAAGTGATATTCACTTTGCAGCAATGCAATTCATACAGATAGTCTTCACCTTACATCAATGCAATTGTTGCAGGTGATATTCACTTTGCAGCAATGCAATTCGTACAGATGGCCTTCACCTTACATCAATGCAATTGTTGCAGGTGATATTCACTTTGCAGCAATGCAATTCGTACAGATAGTCTTCACCTTACATCAATGCAATTGTTGCAAGTGATATTCACTTTGCAGCAATGCAATTCGTACAGATGGTCTTCACCTTACATCAATGCAATTGTTGCAGGTGATATTCACTTTGCAGCAATGTTATTCATACAGATGGTCTTCACCTTACATCAATGCAATTGTTGCAGGTGATATTCACTTTGCAGCAATGCAATTCGTACAGATGGTCTTCACCTTACATCAATGCAATTGTTGCAGGTGATATTCACTTTGCAGCAATGCAATTCGTACAGATGGATTACACTATACATCAATACAATTGTTGCAGGTAATATTCACTTTGCAGCAATGCAATTCGTACATATGGTCTTCACCATACATCAATGCAATTGTTGCAGGTGATATTCACTTTGCATCAATGCAATTGTTGCAGGTGATATTCACTTTTCATCAATGCAATTCGTACAGATGGTCTTCACCTTACATCAATGCAATTGTTGCAGGTGATATTCACTTTGCAGCAATGTTATTCATACAGATGGTCTTCACCTTACATCAATGCAATTGTTGCAGGTGATATTCACTTTGCAGCAATGTTATTCATACAGATGGTCTTCACCTTACATCAATGCAATTGTTGCAGGTGATATTCACTTTGCAGCAATGTTATTCATACAGATGGTCTTCACCTTACATCAATGCAATTGTTGCAGGTGATATTCACTTTGCAGCAATGCAATTCGTGAGGATAGTCTTCACCTTACATCAATGCAACTGTTGCAGGTGATATTTATTTTGCAGCAATGCAATTCACACAGATGGTCTTCACCTTACATCAATGCAATTGTTGCAGGTGATATTCACTTTGCAGCAATGCAATTCGTACAGATAGTCTTCACCTTACATCAATGCAATTGTTGCAGGTGATATTCACTTTGCAGCAATGCAATTCGTACAGATAGTCTTCACCTTACATCAATGCAATTGTTGCAGGTGATATTTATTTTGCAACAATGCAATTCACACAGATGGTCTTCACCTTACATCAATGCAATTGTTGCAGGTGATATTCACTTTGCAGCAATGCGATTCGTACAGTCTTCAGTTTGCATCAATGATATTGGTACAGAAGAAGCATCAGAAGTACCTGGCACATAATTTGTCCAAGATTGATGACATGTCATCTGCCGTTCAAAAGAACAGTTCAACCTGCATGGGTCGCAATTTCCATGTACTGTCAGGTGGCCACGATTTAATGGGAAAGATATTTGTAACAACTTTTACGCCAATAGGGGTGCCACAAAATTCCTGTCCTTTCCTGCATGTTTGATTTTCATGCAGACATAAACATTCAACATGTTGTTAGCATTGCAGTGACTGCTAGAGAAAGCCAGTATTCAATCAATGTTGGCATATTAGAGAAAGATGTGCATGCTTATCCTTATCTAATTTTTGCTACCCAATTGTGTAATGACCTCACAGAAGGGTTTCTGGCACGAATTGACAATATTCCTTACTTTTTTTCGGAATGTAGAACTAATTTATCTGCTGGAAATGCAGTGAATAGTATTACACCAGTCAAGTTACAGATGGTACATCATATGTTCACTTAAATAAAACTTTTAAGGTTCATCACATCAGCCCTTTAGGATATAACAGTGGGGAAATACTCTTAGAAAAGGGGGCGTATAGTTTACCTTTATGTACCACATAGTCACCCTTAGGTGAGTAGCCTGAATGACCTAATTGATACAGACTAGTTAAAGATCTTATATTTCAACTAGATGTTGCCATCAGAAATTTGAAGCAAGTAGGGAACTACATTCAACATGTGTAATTTTTTTATTATGGACAAAATTTTTACAAATTCATCTTTCACTTTGAACTTCAAGGGTTTTCTTTCAGGGGTTTTGATCCAAGTTAGATAGTGGACAAGGAGATGAGTTATCTATGGATCTTTTATAGCTGTACCCCATTGTAGCAATGATATGGAAAGCACAGTGGTCATAGCAACGAATTGGTTTCCACATTGACATTCTCATCACTGTTCCCATCATCAGGAAAGGTGGAGCATATAGATAATATAGATAAGTGTTTAATCAGTTGATGCGTCGTTTAACTTTTACAACAATGCAGCACAATTGTGTGGCCTTAGCTCAACGTTCTCCAGATGTCCAGAATGATGAACTTTCACAATTTTAAATTTCAGAAGCTCTGCTTTCTGGCACCAACACACAGATTTACTTAGTACTGCTCATTATCGCCCAACAATTTTAAGTTTTTTATTTCAAATTTGTTAGCTTCTTCTATTTTCAGTATTGAATTTTAGAATATTTTATAAGTCAAATTAAATAATAAGTACTCATACACCATACCTGGCTGTCTGTGTCGTTGTTCTAATCGGAGTAATTGAAACCCCCGTTGCTTCAACTATTCTCAAGCAGCACTCTAAGATTTAATAAGTTTGTAATTTCTTTAAATTTGTCAGTTTGTTTTCACATCAAACAGGTAGATTGTTTTCTAGCCTGTTACAGGCTCATTTCTTTCTACTGGTTTCGCTGAGGGCTTCCTCTGTGTCGACCCGTTTTTTCATGCATTTCACTGCCGCGTACTTTGTGTTCATAAATGTAGTTTATACCCATATAGTACAATGTAATTTATGCAGTTCTTTATTTTAAACAAATGTTATTGGTGCACTTGATCTCCATGTTATTGTAATGTGATATGTGCAGTTTTCTGTAATTTTTACAGATATTATATATATCACTTCGCAGAAACGGCAAGTTTTTTTTACAGAAACGTGATTAATCAAAATATCCATCACTTTTCATATATCAATCACCCCGATCGAATACACTCTCATGTCAACTCGTGATTAGCGCACAAAATAACCGGTAATAAACAAGACTGAACCCCTCCCTCGAGTTAATCTTCTGTGTACAAAGGCACTGACATTCTCCTAATTCGAGAAAATCGGTATTCAATAGTCCCACGATCGGTTTTTCTTTCAAGTATTGTACCCGCGATTAGAACGTCCGATAAACACCGGAGAATATCCGATAAATATTGATAACTCTAGTGAAGTTTCGTCATCCACACAGGTTCTATTGATTTGATGCCTCCTCCTCAGTAACCTTCTCCGAAACATCGTTTTATTTGACCTTTTATAGTCTGTTCATTGTGTCTCCCATTACGTCTTGTAAACCCCATATTGAATAAATCCTTTCCATCGACAATTACAAAATGCACGTGTCCTCCAGTCTGGGTACAAGCTAGTGTGTGACACGTAATATGTTAACTAGTGCAGTTGACTAGTGCGCTTTGCGCATGCTCTGACATATGCAAATTAGTTCCAGAAGTTATACGTAGACTGTATTGAAAATGTGACATCGTGGATATTTTCATCCATTTTTTATTATGACATAACACACAGCGTATTGTTGACGTTATCAATTACAATATCGGATATCATATCTTAAAAAAAGGTTTAACTATTAAATCGAGGTTAGGTGGGATATGTGCATGTGTGTGGATGGATGGGTGTGTGTGTTTGTTGCCTGGTGGGTCGGTGGGTGTGAGTGGGCAAGCAGAAAATTACTAAATTTTTATTTCTTAATGTTTTCATAATATCAAGATTCATATCAATAATATTAGATGTATTTTTATCTCGTGTTACCAGGCAACAATGCCAATTTGACCATTTTCCCATGACATTTGGGTCTCCGTATGCTGATCCGAATTATAATATTCCATTTTCGTTATACCAATGATAAACTCATAATGAAAATGGCATTAATTTTGAATTCAGTTCGAGCAAGATGCAACTTTTCTTCAATTGATTGATTGACTAGTAGGGCATAATCAGGGTCATCATATCCATACACACCATCTAAATGCCTACAATCGCAAGTGGTTTATTGCATTATTTAATTATTAGTAATTCCCGTCTAAAATTTGATGATATATTTTTGACGTACTAATGTATTTTTTTTTATTTCATTATTAAATGTTGGGCATTGATTTTGGCATTCAACTGGTTCAAGCAGTGATATAAAGTCATATTTGAGTTTAGGTAGCGAGATGTATGGGTCTTTTTGTTGTTGTTTTTTGTTATCGTTTTTTTTAATAAATTAAAAAAAAATGGCATTTGCTCTACGTACTACCGGTATTATAAGTATATTGTTTAAAAATGCATTTTTGCTCTCCTCTCATAACAAGTGCACAAGTTTGTTTTTACTCATGAGTTATTGGGTTCACAGACTCTTCTGTGTCTGTTTACGCCAACATAACTTACGTTGACGTACGAAACACAAAACATATGGTGGCGCAACACCGGCGATCATTTGACAAGGGTGTTGTAAGTTTATGAAAATGAGTTTGATTGCCACAGTAAATTGCATTTAAGTTTTTCTTATTTCAAAGTATACTTGCTGTTAAACTGTGTCAAATTTTAGGGCAGTTTAGGTTGCTTTGTTGACTCGAATACGTTGTCAAACCCGAAATATACCGATTGGTTTCAATATAGCACAGCTAACAAGTGATTAAGTTCATGGTCCAATTGTATATGAATGTGTATTATTATAACATTTTACATGGCCCAGAATTGTAAACTTTTGTAACCCAGTTGAAAAAGTACACAAAAGACAGTAATATATGGTTTAGACCGAGTCTTGAAAACTGATTATCCTGTTTAGATTCAGCGTGTCTTAGTCCGTGCTAAGGAGCTGTGAGCGAAGACACTTACTGCTTCATTATTATTTATGACTGTCAAACATCACTACAACAACCTCAAAAAGATGTTAATGAAGATAAGCTCAATTGCAAACGCCTACTTAAAAATATATATTTATTTCCAAGAAAAGAGAAACTCTCCTAAAATCGACCAAAATGTGTATCCTCCTACCATGGCAACATTTCGAATTATTTATCTAAGTGACTGTGAGTGTTAAAACAATAGATAACCTTGCTGAAAGTACAGATTCACAAAAATAACGCTTACACCATTCTCGATTTTGATGGAATTTGGTTTGCTAAAAATCCAAAATAGTGACTTAGTGAGTAGCACTACGATGTTTCTGGTTGTTTTCTGGTTGTTTCGAATATTAGCTTCCTGGTTGGATTTTGATTGTGTAAGAATATGCAACTGTATTTTCTAAACGTTGTCCAAAAAAACAGACGTGGCCTCGTGGTTACAATAAACATTTTGAAATATTCCCATTTTGTAAATAAAACAATAATTAGAAAAAAATACTCATTTATCGCTTGTAACGTATTTTTTTACAATGGTTTACTTTTTGACAGCACGATATGCAGTAGATATGCTATTAGCGTGTTTATTCGTGTTACTAATGTATCGCATCTGTTTATATTTTTTTCTGTCAAAAATACTATCCTGATACCTTACGTGAATTGCTCGTTTCATGACACAGACAACGTAGTTTATATTACAAAAAAAGCAGACGCGTTAGTAAATGCCGTCAATCAATGTTAAAATCAAAGAAAAATATGTGTTTGTATAAAGACTGGTCTTTTAGATGGTTGATTATGTGTTGCATGTGGCAACGCCGAAGATTCGATCCCCGATGTTATGATTCTCGATGTGTGGAATTTTCATGTTTTGAAATGGCGTCCGAGTCGTTCTTTTTTATGTTAAAGGAAGTCGGCATAGAAGATAAATATTACCCAATCCACTGTCGTGTTACGAATGTTTACACATAAATTATGTCTATTCAAATTAACTGACATGATTTGATTCGGTTGACACGCTTACATGTGAGATGTAGAAATGAGCACATGAGCACCATCCATGCGAGTGGGAAAAATCCGACAGGAACGAAAAAAGTTTCTTAATATCAGATTTGACACTTACACGAGCAAATATCATAAAATTCAAAATCGTTTCAAAATCGGCATTTAACAAACAAATAATAAAAAATGGGAATATTATTAAAATCCCCTTCATCATAAATATGCATGTTCAATCGTTGCCATGGAGACAAGTGTTTCGTGGAAGCATATTTACATTACTTGTCGATTTTTAACGACTAACTGTAGGGCGAGGCTCATGTCTGACTGTACCATTTATCAACATCGCGCCGTTTTGATATATATATATATATTTATATTTACATACAACCTGGCAGTGACAGTGATTAGTGGTAGAAGCTATCCAGTCACTTAGCCAGATTGGGAAGCGTACCTTATATTTGAATCCCTGCATCGTGCATTATCGATGCCAGTTGATTTACAATTCCTGTCACGTCATCGCTAGTTTTGTCTCTTTGTTCCCGTCCATGGCTGTACGCCAGTGCAAACTAATGGGATGATGCAGGCCTACAAATATATTAGACCGCAATTGCACGGTATTAACAACGATTACAGACTGCGCCTAAGTTGAGGTAAAAACCACAAATTGCTCGCCAGTACCGCGGCTTATGGGCGACGGGAGTGGCAGAGACAGAGGGTTTACCTCAATTTAAGCGTTAACCGCGGAGATAACCCTTAATGGCACTGCGTTATAGATGTTCACGTCATCCCACGTGGGGCTCGTGATATCTAGAACGTGATTTTTTTTTATTTGAATTTATCAGCATCTATATATTCTATTCCATAACGTATGGTTCTGATTTTGACTTCAAGTCACGCTCATATGCAACACTTTTGCGTATGAAATATTTCGTTTGGCTCCGTCGTCTTCAGCCATTGGCTTCTATACACACAATGTAATTAGCATTCGTTTATTTCGGGAGCACCTCTGACCGATGTCGTCTTTCTTACATATATAAAATTTAACATCAATCAGATGAGTATGACTGGATAACTGACACTCCGGATGCTGATATATCGAGGAAATAACGATGAAATACAAAACGTAGATATACCGTTTTTGTTTTGTTTTTCAGTCTCATATTAACACAAGTCTGAGCCGTCTTTCTGTTTATTTATTTGTACAAATAAAACAATGATAACCGTACATGTTTCAGGTCCCTCTTATATAATTATGCAAATGTTTCTCCACTCTCAAGGCTCGCTCGTTCCTCGGGTGTAAAATTTATTTTGAAGCGAAATGTAACAAAGGAAAGCGTATATAATTCTTTGAACATTCACAGTGTTTTATTCCCAAATGAATCAAATTCACAAGCCCGATTTCGCAGTTTATTTCCGGCCACCGAGATCCTGGGAAAATGGAGAGATGCGGTGCTAAGCCTTGGGGCGTGTAGAATTCACAGCGTTCCATGTTCCCATATAAGGCACGATGTTGATCCTCCTTACTGACGTCCTTATGGTCTGGTCACGTGGTACCCCACTGTGGTGTGACACCAAAATCCCGGAGAGAATAAGTCGCCGAGCTCCAGTCTCCGTCCGGCGCTGTCGATCGTATGTCAGTCTCGACGGGTGGAGCGTTCCGGGGACAACGACAGAATAAATGCCATCATTTGAACTCGTTCTTTTCGTGAAAATCAAATCACCACATGTCGGGGTTCACCGAGTAGCAATGTTATTTTGTCAACCACTATATTTCGACGAAAATATTCGTTCACACTCAGCCCAGAATGTATGGCAACGAAAGCATTACGTGACATTACTCATTGTATAATTGTAGATAGCAAACAAAAAATAAACTATATATTTGTCATCATTCATTTATTCGTTCGCTCGTACATGCACTTGATCGTGATAATTAAATGAATTCATCAGGTGCTGGACCGCCCCCGCCCCCCGCTCCACGGGACTCACATCGATATAACGATAAGGTACAACTATGATGGCTCCCTGCCAATATAATTCATCTGATAAGGGATATCCAGAGGAAGTTGATGGGAGTCCCGATAACACCTCTCTCGCCATTTCTATATTTGCAACGTTGCTATGTAATCGAAAGCGGAAATCACCCTACGGAGAACGCAGATACTCAGTAGAAACGTCATCTTTATTGAGTGCATCGAATTCTAGTTGGGAGATTCAAATGTAATTGTATTTTATTATTTGTTCATTCAAGTATAATCAAGCGTGCTCGTAAAGTACGGCTTTGGCGGGAAAAATTTATGACCTGCGATCCACATCGTGTGACCTTTTCTAGTAAAATCACGGCATTGTAAGCACGTGTTTGCAGCGTGGTGTCGGGTTGTCGGTCTTTCCGGAAAGTGCTGGATCAAAACAAAATAGACCGTGAAATAGCTTCAGACGCCGTCCATTTTCTATGTGTTTCTTTCCGAGATACTAAGACATTGGACTGTTTTACTCTTGGAAATCACAGTCGATCATCGTTAACTGCTAAGGCTTAATCATTGACAAGTTGCAGGTGAAATTCATCAAGCTCGATACAGCGAAAGAAACATCTGTTCTGTATATTTCTAATAACGCACTTGACCAAGCAAGTGATGTCGTTGTCTTCAAATCACTCTTGAACTCTACCCTCAGATTTTCCACGAAATGTTGTTTTAATCGTTAATGTTTACTAAAAAAATTCCATGGCATGAAAACTCGTCAGTGGTCTCTAGTTCAAGTTAGTTTGGGAAATGCCTCCGTCATATTGTGACGTTCCGATGGGAACCCACGTATTGAAATCGACAACTTACCTTCAGGCCTGACCATTTCCGCAGTCAGCATTCCGCATTGATACGACCACGTGGCCTAGTCTCGTTGACTGACATAACATGTAAACGTAATTGCAACGTTATTAATATTGCAACGTCCCCCCCTTTCACTGTTATTGATGGGAAACAAAACTATTCACAAAAAACACTTCACTAGGGGGTCCAACTTTGTTTTAGGATATCTTTTCACAGTCTGTATCTGTTTTCATTCATTTTCAAGAAATCCAAACATATACAAACATGTGTTAAATTAATTACATGATTTTTTTGAATGAGTAAAGTGTGTCAGTATGCTAGACATTCAATTTAAGTATTAACAAATAAATAAAAAACGAACACAACTGTTTTAGAATGATAAATTCGACCCATCATACTTTCACCTTTGTCGGTTGAGGAAGAGAAATAAAACTGACCCTTCAAGATTATCCGATTATTCAGCAGTGGCGATAAGACAGGGGTTAACAAGATAATCTGGCGGTCTTGTATAATATAATGACATAAAATCGGTGGTTTTAAGGTTGTTTATTAGTATTTTGTCAGGATATATTGTGAAATGTTTTATTTCATAGTTACAAACGTTTGATCATTATTTTCAAAACGGGTTTTATTCGATGTAATTTTTGTTTCGTTTTTTGTTCAAGTTTACGATCAAAACGTCTGTGCATCCGTCTGTGCATCCGGTCTGTGCATCCAGTACAGAAAATGATAACTACATCCAGTTGGTAATTTACATGGTAGAAAAATCACTTGGCGCCACATCGTTAGCAGTGATATGGTGTCAATTTCAAGCCATTGTGTGTATTTGGTTTACCTCGACATCCGTATTTTCAAAGGTTCAAACCAAATTTTAATTGTAAAGTAAAAGTCTGTATTGCGAATGAAAATGTATTTGGCCCACCTTTGGCGATACGGTTTTGTCATGAATTAATAACAAGTTGAATAGCATGTATGATGAATCAGTTTTTTTGTTCACGCATCATGCTGACTCGGTAAATCAGACCCGTCAATTGACGGTTATTGTTACCTAGAACGAACAATGGTGCAAGAAATAAAATTAGTGTTTGTGTAATTCAGACATTCGGGATATTATCTGTTCACAATCGGGGAATGTCCTGAACAAATCCCGTGTCAGTAGTAATAGACAAATGTCCCAGCAATTGCAAATGGGTTTATGCAGATACAATTAATCCGGGGCTTAATGCAAAATTAAAACTGTCATTTCGGCACCGGAGAGCTGCCCGTGGTGTGCACCCTAGGGCGACCAGGACCAACGGCTATCCAGCTCTGACATACGAGATGTGCACCCAAGACACTAACAAGGTTATTTCATGAGGGGGGAGGGCGAAGAATGAATTAGATCTGTAATGAATTTCGTCACCGCAATCAGTCAGTACTACGTGATGTGAATGAAGAATTGATTGAAAATGTAGAAACCCAAATCTTTGTTAATTCGATGGGCCATGCAGGATCGAACTCAGGCGTGTTTGTGTTTATATATTGTACATAATGATATGCGTTTCTGTAGAGGAAATTACAACGTAGTGTGCATCAAGTATTATTTTCGTACATACTCATGTCATATTTCTATCCCTCGGTTCTTTCCAATCGGTGTTATTTCAGACGCGGTGCATTAGTGGTGTTTGTGGGTTTTTAGAAGGTACTTTGAGATGACATTTTCATATCCATCATCACGGAATATACAATATGTATAAGACAGATTAAATCTCACCACTACTCAAGCGATGCATTAAATACTGAAATTCTACTGTCATCTGGTGTGGAGAGGAAAAATGTCGTTATCGCATCTTTTGATTGGGAAATACATCAGGGGGATTTGTTTTTTTCTTTTCTTCAGCAGAAGAACGCGGTGACTTTTCATTATCATAACAAAGGAGAACTCGGCCCAATGTGATAGCCACAGTGTGCAGTTTCAATTAATATCAAAAATACGAGAAATGTGGGTTGGGTGT
Source organism: Saccoglossus kowalevskii (assembly GCF_978046115.1). Taxonomy (NCBI): domain Eukaryota; kingdom Metazoa; phylum Hemichordata; class Enteropneusta; family Harrimaniidae; genus Saccoglossus; species Saccoglossus kowalevskii. Next base: position 29,240,152 of record NC_140653.1, on the reverse strand, counting down.
TGCGTATCCTCACGAGGTGCTGGGCAGTTAACCCTAAAGTATTCACGGTGAAATGACCTTAAAATTGTGAGTTGCACACCTGGGAGATGCTACCGTAGACGAATACTAATGATAAGAAATGAAGATAAAAGAAAAAAATAGAATTGTAATAGTACGTCTGCTGTAATTCCACGTCGTTTTTACGTAACGGGGCCGTATGAGTTCCGTTCCCCCGGCTGTATTGGGACTCAGATCACGTTCACTTTATAATGACCACAATGCAATGCAATGTAATGCACGACGTTGTCTGTTTCGCGTTTCTAACTCTGCGACGGTATAATATCACGTGGTGTATTGAAGCTCACCATATATTTATGCAGAAGAAGAGTAAAAAGTCATTTTAAAAGAAATGATATAAATCTGATTAGTTGGGAGTAGATACTTTAATCGTCAATGCACGGATTTTTCTTTTCCCTAAAGAAAAAAAAAATAATAATTCGAATCACGGGCTTAAAGGATGAAACACACTAGTGTTACTAGCTCTTTCGATTTTATTTCCCATCGAACATCGGGGTTTGATTGCGCCCGTAACATCTAACAAAAAGTGTATTGCTCTCATTTTTACAATTTCCTCGGAAAAAAAAATAGTATACTATTTCAGTGATTGTTTGAATGTAGTCGTAATCAATCGATTCGAAAGATTGTTATCATGGAGCGAGAAGCATGGTCATATTTTTTTTTCAATGTAGTGCCAGTAAATCGTCCGAGTACCCCCCTCCCCTCGGGTCGTCTCCTCCGTCATCAGACCCCCCTTTCAGGGTCTATGATTCCAGTGAGATTCAACAACCATTTTTAAAAAAAAATCGTAATGCAATTAAAGCTCGATGACAAGTCGTTCTCGCAGAGTGTTTTTTTTCAGAACCAAGAATACTTAATCAGTGTCAGTGCCCTAGTGTTGTCCGACGGTCTGGTGGTGTCATCTTATGACGGCGCCCTCAATTAGACACGACATTTCCATCCAACGTGGTAGAGGTCGCTGACATCCATTTGCGCTTTGATCTTTTGCTCCACTATCTCCGCATGTACGGAGGCGTTAAAACTACGAAAGCTGACTAAGCCATGAGTTCCCTTACATATTTCACCAGTAACACGGGCAATATAGAGACATGTATCACGGAATACAATCATGAATCGCGAATGAAAGGGTCGATCAATTTTGTTGATTCTATTTGTGCGACTCAATTTGTTTGTTATCATCCGACAAATCCCTGGGAATAGTTGCAGATATTGCGTCATTTAACAGGTTACGTGCACAATGAAAAAAACGTCTATTACGCTGGTGTTGGCAATTTCCCGTATAAGAGAGTACTAACCCAAGGGGTTACAGCTATGGAACAAACCGCGGACCTATTGCGCGTGCCGCTTATACATTCGAGCTTTTTAACCAGTTTAAAAAAAACTAACAAGTTACGGCGAACAGAAGCCTATGGGGACAGATGTTGACGATGTGTCGATTTCCTCACACTTTTAAATGACCTTGGTCTCAACCTTTGTGCTAGTGCTTATTGTGGTTGAGTAATTGTGAATAATACGCAGAGCTGTTAAGGTTTTCATAACGAGGTTCATTTGAGGTGAGGGGTCCGTGATTGGAATGGCCAACAACATACACAAAGCGCGAATCATAATGTACGATTACACAATGCAGGCTTGGCCTTTCCGAATAGATTCAATCAATCGATGATTCATCTGGTCTGGAATTAAGCCAGTAGTAGAACTACCTTTGTGATATATCACACGAGAATGGGCATATTTGGCAAATCTGCTGTACGATGGGATGAAATAAGTGCCACTCCTCCCTTTATCTGTTACCGAAATGTAGGTCTGAGGTGAACTTTACAATACTATGGTGGCAATTGGGGTAAACACCGCTTACAAAAGGGGTCTAGACTTCTATAATCAGGGCATAGAAAGCGCATTGCAAATTTGCTGGTGCGTATTTGTAGTCAGGAGGCGTTTGTTTGTACTTGCACCGACACCCAATTGTGACCATGAACCTGGCTGTTGTAGAAAGTGGGTCTCTTTTCTGCGGCGAAAGTAGTTACCAGTCCATTTTATAAACAGGGCGAGAAAAAAAATAAACATCGCCCCTTTTAGGAAAAGGCGTTATACAAGTTCTTCTGTAGCTCGACATTTATCTTCCATTGACTACTTCTAATGAATAGAAAGTATGTTATGGATTTTAGGTTCTTTAATTCTAAATCGAAACAACCGCAGAATTTATTGCATTTCTTCAACAGCATACTCGAAGCTAGAACTTGTATGCGCCACTTATTTTTTTTGGGAATATGATTGTATGTTTCTATGCCGTTGTCACGGACTCCTACTTTCCAATATGGCCGCTTTATTAAATGTCTACCTTCTTGCCAGCCATTTGGTGTTCAAATGCGGGGAGACAGTGACGTCACCACGGCTTTCTTCGTAAATGATGGTGTATTTTACTCAAAAATGAGAGAGCATATTTAGTTATTGGTTCAGGGTACTTTACTAACATTTTGCTCATAGTACGATATGTTGAAGAGTAATAATACCTTCCCTTGAAGTTGACGCGCACCTTTTTATTACTTTAAAAAAATACTTATTGAAAGAACATGTCTATTTTAATCTTTGTATTATGCTGATTTTTTGTGTGGAAGCGCTATCGAAACAATCTCCTTTAAAACTATATTAGACAAAGCGAATTGGAGAGTACACATAATCGCCGGGCTCTATAATCGCTGCTTTTCGTGGCGAGTATTGTGCAGCGGCGACATTCGGTTAGCAATAAAAGAAGTAGCGAGTGCGGGAAGCGTGCGTCCTATTACAAAATACGAATGGCATGACCTTGATCTAGATATCTTTTCCCCTTAAAAAAAGACAAATCACCGTCTTTAAACACTGGTCGGTAAAGTTGGAATAAATAATCACGTGGTCAATTTTACGCGTGTCCTTTTCACTCGAGTTCGTCTGAAACTGAAACAGACTGGAGTAGCATGTTTAGGTTACTGTCGGTTTTCCTCAGAGTACGACACGCATTATCAATAACAATCTCTTCAACAATCTTTATTGCGACTAGAAACTGTTCTGATTGAGGTTAAAGGATTGTTCGTCTTTGTCTTAACCCCTATGCGCTGGTATCAATGGCAAACAAATGAATGTCAAATTAAATTTTAACTTCATTCTATTTTTTTTTGTTCACGTGAATAGAATGAAACCTTCCGTCGATGTCTTTGTTATGGAGAGTCAGAAATTTCTGCTATGATACTCTAGTCATTGCTGACAAAAAATGTGAAAGTGAATCACGTGACAATATTCGTGTGTCAGCATGTTTGGGAATATGGCAATGGTGCGCGATTACAGTGCGTCAGGAATAGTATTAACCGCGCTTTTCCTCACAGGCAGCGCGCAACAAAAGTAACTCGCATGCACGCACCCTGGTATCTACACCGCACTACGGAAACTAATTAGAGACAAAACCACAGTATTCTAAAGTCGAGCACGGTGTACAAAGAGGAAAATTTCAAAGTGGAAACCGCAACATAAGGGTACCTATAATTCTGATCGTATATGGATGGTAATGGCATAAAACGGGTGTTGTGGAAGAAAGCTGATCGAATCGCACACTATGTCCTTAGGTGACCTTCCATTTGGTCACAAGACAGACTAATTAGCATATTTACTATGGAATGTCTATATTAAACTTCTATGCCACGAAGTGTAATCGACAAAAAAAAAACGGTTCGTGTTTTCACATACAACATAACATCAATGACAGGATTTGTTTGGCCTCTAGTTCTGTTTCCCATGAAGGCCATCTCCGCTACATTTTCTATCAATTGAAGAAAACCTCTAAAAAAAGACCATCATCAGGAACTCTCTTTTTTCCTGTATGTTGTCTTTGTATGTCGTCCTATGAATGCAGTAGAGATGGCGTCGATCTTCCCTCAATTACGACCCATTGTCTCAGGCACAATGGGTCTCGGTGCACTACGCTACGTTGAGGAAACCGGCGATTTGGGAGTAAATCTAGCAAAGACACGGGAAAATGTACTTTGACAGATTTGTCGTATACATATTTTAAGCAATGTGCGATTAACGCATATAGGTCATAGTTGTGTCACCCAGACAAAGCGCAAAAGAGCGACTGATGAGGCAGTCGACTCCATTTTTACCATGACGACTACTTGGCGCTGTCACTCTGAGCTCTCAACCGACCCCAAATCGTAACTGTGAGCCTTTTTGCCAACTTGGTTAATATAGACGAAGAAGAGGGGGGGGGGACATTTTTCGCGCAATCGTTATCGCTGGAAACTGGACACGAGGAAAACGAGAACTGTTTTCATTAATAAGTGTACTAGGTGCAAACGCGAGGAATTGAACTGGCAGTTGGTTGTTAAAATAAATCATGCTCTAAGTCTAACGAAGTAGTAATTACGTTGTCATTTCATTGGTAGACCGGGTCGTCTCTTCTGTCACTAGTTGTTTTAATACGCGCTGTCATTGTTCTGTATATCCATGTAGACAGTATCCCGCGACATCGACGCAATTACCTCCGTGTTGGTATAACCTGTCACACGAAGAATTTTTTTTTCTACTTCTCGTATTGCCTCCATAATGACAAGAATCTGATATCGATTATGTTTGTTGTGTTTTTTTTTCTCTCGTCGTTTTACCGTGTTTATTTCCTCACCTGGCCGTCAGGTTTTCCAGCTGACAGTGCGCCTATCATGTACAGTTTGTGCACGCATGTTCGAAACCTATTGTGCCTATCCACGGAATAACTTCGCAGCTTTCTCACTTTCAAAAGACCCCTATTGCGTCGGCTTTCTTTTCCCACTGTTTCTATGTCATTATATCTTTAGTGTTCCTGGATGGTTTCATCAGCCGAGACTATTTGTGAAAAGATAGTAACATTTCCACGACCTCCCGTCGTGTCGCTGACTCTCCATCACTTATTTTTTTTTATGAAACCACCTCTCGGCGACGCACGAAGTCCGCTTTGTTGTGTCTGTCAGGTTTGGTGTGTGTGTTTTTTCTCTCTCCTAATTAGCATTAGAACCCACCCTACAGAGAGAACCAGTGAGATATAAGTACTATGCATGTTTGTCACTGGATCTATAGCTTGACTGATTAGCCAGTATTCTTGTGCACTCAGTCCCAGCTATCGCAATAATCGATCACCAGCGCACAGTTATGTAAGCTTGTCTTCTAAGCCATTCTTTCGTTCACCTCCCAATATTCGGTACACATCCATTATTGATTTCGTTTTTTGGGGGTGGTTAGGAGCGCTCGTTTCTATAACTTCTTATATTGTTATTTTTTTAGTAAGGTTTGTATACAAAGTACATGATGTAATTCATTTGTGGCGACCTAAATAACGCGTTTATTAACGAATTGTTTTAAATAGATGAAACTACGATTGTGTTTATGTGTGAATATCCACACGCAATGTCTCTATTTAGTCCTCTCATCATCAAGACACATGTCAAGTGAAATGTGAAATCTTATAAAGCGTTCGCGCACATCACTATTCGTTTTTCGTTATTTCTGATTTTTTGCCCACGTCTGTTACTATCACTCTTTGAAATGAATTCATTACCTAGGCTGCCTGTTTCCCAGCGGAGACGTTACGATTTATTCAGACTCATTGGAGCTGTTTAGGAATGGGTTCATAGGGCGATCGGTTTTCAAGGTCGAGTCGGCGCATCTATTCTAGTCGGCGGATACAGCGTTACACACCTCGTCCAGACACCAATATTCAATTTATACACCATTCTAATTTATTTATTTATTTATTTATTTATTTATTTATTTATTTATTTATTTATTTATTTATTTATTTATTTATTTATTTATTTATTTATTTATTTATTTATTTATTTATTTATTTATTTATTTATTTATTTATTTATTTATTTATTTATTTATTTATTTATTTATTTATTTATTTATTTATTTATTTATTTATTTATTTATAATGTGACTATACACATATTAACTTCAGTCTCTTGTCAACATTTTTCTAACCCAAAATACCGAAAGGTTTCATTTTCGTCAGTTCGTTTCTTTACTCATATATATATATGTTTCATTTATTAGCGAACTATTCGTATCAGGAGATCAAGATGGCGTCAAACTCGCATCATCTCTGATGTTCAGCCAATAATATGACAGCAGCGACTAGCTGAAACGAATTCATCACTGGCATCCCACCGAAATCTGGGTCACGTTGTTGACCTTTTTTTGTCTCGTATGCCCTGATTGATGTCTCATTGAAATTAACATTAATTTCGGGGGCTGTCAGCTAGCGCCTGCCATTCAAAGTGCATACCGGCTTGGCTGCCATTGTCGTTATTTAATACTTTGTGACTCTGGTGCTTGGTTTCGGTTTCTGTCTCTGATTTTCGAAGTTCTCAGAACAGTTTTACGTTTCCATTTTTCAACTTCACTGCTCACGTTAATACGCAGATTAGCTGTACCAGATCTCGTGATAGTAGCCGCGCGCGGTCACGGATCAGAGAGGTGGTGGTAGCCGATTGAATGATTCACAGGTTAAATTATTATGATGGTAGATTTCCGCGAAACGTAAGTTTTACACTGACTCCTCAGTTTGGAAAAACATCGCAATTCAGTGTTGAATGACATTGCCAGGATCAACGACTAATGAGACATTCGGTTGTGGCCAGTCATTAATGAATTTCTGACTGATCAAAGTTGCTCTTTACGTTTGAAACACATATTTAAAATGACTCCAGCATTAGACTATAGTACCCATCCCCTTTCATTAATACATCGGCAGAATGACAAAAAAATAAACACCGAGTCATGGCAAAAAAACCACTTTTGAAGCCCAATACGTGTTATGTACACGCCCTCAAGTGGCGGAAGTTGGTCATTATAATAGTTTGATGGCTATATGAGCAAAGTGAGGTACCATCTTTTTCCAATCCGATTGGTTGCAATTACTTTATAGTGTGTCATTAGCCACTAAATTGGATGTAAATGCACTCAATTGAACTTGATCATGAAACCAACAGCCCAAGACCATAAGATTTCTATACAACGATGATTGTCGTATGCTTTGCTTCTTGGGGTATTCAAACAGCCAACACGATGGTGCCTCCGAAGCCAATTGTAATGTTTTCATTATTTTGCGAACTAAATTACAATTATTATTTGATGTTTTGTTTCGGCGTCAGCAATTTAGATTTAATATGTGGGGTACCGGTTTTGTAAAAAAAGATCGTGAATTTCGCTTAGAAATCACTCAGGTGAAATTGATCACCCACGCTGATGCAAGTTTCATAGCGTATTTCGTTTTGTAGTGAAACTTTTTTCAAGAGCACCAACTTTCTAGTCTATTTCGAGACGAGAAAATGGAAGGGGGACTAAAACGAACATTTTCAGTTGTTGCACAAAAATGTCACCGACTTCGTGACGTGTTAGTTGACGTGACACGCCTTCGTGTCATGAGTAACTACCATGTACACTTCGAAGCGCCCGTAACAAAGCATATCGAGAAAGAAAGGCGGCGAAACCAGGCTAGCAGGGGTACTAGTAAATGATTGCCATGTTAGGTACCTCGTGTGCAAGTTCCCGGATGAACTCTTGATTTTTTTTTTTTTGATTTTGATTGTTCTCTCGACGCAATTTGTCCTGACACTTTTGTTATTCGGTTACGTGTTTTATGTGAATGCAGCAAAAGGGTCGCATCGTAGTTAGTGAGAAAACTATGGCAACAGTTATAACAATAGCTACCAACAATAGAGACACACCAATAATGAAGGTATACTAACTATATTACGGCGCAATATAAAATGGCAAACAAGTCATTCAATGTGGTTGGCGTTCAGCTGTTGTTGAGCATGTCTCACGTTGCGGCGGTATTGTAAGTGACAACCCCAAATGCATTTCACTGGAAATCGACAGCAAACACAATTTGGAAACGGGAATCTCCAATTATACGTCGCCATGTTCTTTTTTATTTCAGCTCGGTATTTAGGAAAGTTATTTTGTGTTTTTTTTCTTTCTACTTAGCAAAGGGCGCCACAGGTTCAGATTTTTGTAGTGAAATTATAAAAAAAAAATGAAATATCGCAGGGAAAGGCGGTGAAATGTGACACTTCGTTTAGATCTTTCAGGTTTCATCTGTTCTAGCCACACCTCGCTTCAAATGAGTGTTTATCTGAATAAACATCTAGCTCGCTCGGGGCAGTGAGGATGCAATTTCTTTGTGGTTTTGACTGGAAGAAACGCATCTAATTGTCGCTCACCCCTGTTGCATTAATTGTGGTAACGTGCATTAGCAGGAGACGGTGAATATTACTTAAAAGTACGGGGCGACGTTGAAAGTCCGCTCCGAGCCTAACCTTGCCTGTACCCCATTAGTCTACTTTGGTAGGGATTATGGGAATTCATCTGAAAACCCATTCCAACATTTGCACCCTTGTCAGCGTCATTGGTGACACCTCCGTGCTAGAGATCTGTCCTCTGGAGATGGCTGCGGGCATTTGAACCAATAACAACGCTTCTTTATTTCCCTCGTTTTTCTTTCGAAGAAGCTGACAACGCGCGTAGTTTCGTAAGCTTGGCTGTTATTTAAATTCTAGGGCGGGAAAAGTCTATTATGCAGGATGAGCGAATCGGGTAGAAATGTGGTTGTGGAACTTTTCTTCCTTTGGTTAGATGTTATGACTATATCGGTCTTGTTTATTGTCTGTTGTAGCTATAGCTGGAACAAATGTCGCAAAGCGAATGGGGGTAATAGCGAGGGGACAGCCAACGCAGCGTGCACCGATCCAATGTGACAGGTTCGTTGTCAAATGTGACAAGTCCATCCCATAACTAATGTGTGTCCATATTTTTTCATGATGATCATTACCGTCATCATCATCATCAAGAAGCCAGTCTCTCGGCTGGCTGAGACGAAAACGGATTCGAATGGCTGATCAATACCATTGTTATGCCAGCTTTCCGTTTTATACAATTGTATATGCTTCAATCAATATAGCATTGTCGCTATTGTTCGACGACGAGGTGACTCTGCGCAGCAGGCTTTGTTCCTATTGCGCAACCTGACGAATACATATCGACAAAACCACAAGTCCTAACAATATGGAGTTGCAAAAAGAAATCGGAAACGCATACTTCTTCTTTCCCACACTTCACTAAACTGCGCCAAATAACCAGTCTCGCTGTTTTTGTGGCTTTTTCTCTCTTTGTCTACCTGACAAATAAATAATGACACGTTTTTGCTGCTTTCCCTCGCGGAGTCGATGCATAAATTTATGTACGCTTTTTAAACGAGTTATCCATAGCCGCGGATTGTGACAACCACAACACAACCATAGGGAAATTATCGCTATAGTTTTATGATGCAACAAATATTTGTTATTTTTTGCTTTGATGAAATAACGTCATATCCGACCCCATCTTTGGTATTCCTGTCAGTGACTCGGTACAAGTCCTTGTATTATTTCTTCTTCAATTCAACGCATGCACGAGTGAAAGTGTAGGACGCAAATAGACCGACTTCCTTTCTTGTAAATCGGAAATTTTATTTTGTTTTGCGGTCCTGAATGAGTAAAGTGAGCAGTGAGTATTTTAACGATTATGCATGCGGCAGTTGACTAGATCGCCTCTTCGTCCGCTTTTCATTGCAGTTATTTGACTAGTGACGGCTCACTGAGCCACAAGATGCGTTCTGCCTGAGCTGCTCGCTAAGAATGCAGAAATTACGGGAATTTCCACACGATTTCTGGTTACTTCAAATTAAGCGGATTGGGGCATTCAGTCAAGACAAGCGGTGCCGGCTCCGCATTCCAACTTAATTCGCTTCAGCCATAAAAAAGACATCATCATGCGCGGAACAATCTTACTGAAACAAGCTCTTGGAAAATTGATTCACTATGCTACATAAAGGAATTCGCACTTCACGGGCTTGTAACTGTTTTATTTGCATGTGTGATACAAACGAAGCGAATACAACTAAAATTGAGAAAACATACACGATTCTAATACTTTTCGTGTTCAGTTATACTGAATGAGAGAACATGAAACAAGTAAACAAATTAAAAATGTTAACACATCTTCTATTGGCTGTTCTGTTCGTATCATTTTACAGGAAATGCGCAAACAAATAATTCGTCAAACATGGCGGTTTCTCGAGTCGGTTATACTGTCGTGTCCGCGCGCGCTAGAAATGCGATGCACATAATAGCGTTGGCTGATTTAATTGGCTCATTTGTGCACACTCTGTTCTCAGAACGTGATCTTTGAAGGAATACGTCCAATTTAGCGCACAAACGTGAATATCTGCCGATGATTTGTTGGTCTCGGGCAAGGTCCATTCACTAGTCGATTCAAAACGCACCAGCAAAGTGTGTTTGCTTGATCAGACCTAAAAAATACAAACAAATAACTCTTTTGAAAACTACCGCACGATCAAAAGGTAGTACGGCAGCACAATGGTGAGCCTCGAAGAGCTATTGACTAGCAGATGCCGAATATAGTCAAATTGGCCGAGTGTTTTATGCCCCGTAAAATGGCAAACAATGTACTCTGAAAAATGAAACAAACAAACAAAGAATCACGAAGTATACAAATCGGATATCGCACCACGGAATAAATAAAGTCCACATTGCTTAGCAAAATATTCACTTGTCAATGAGGCGAGTCTATTGATGTCATGATATCAAGAAAGGTGTGTACTGTGTAGGAGTTGTGTGGAGGAAAAAACTTCAATATATCTAAAAACAACTAACAATGGCAGATCAGGGACATCAAACAAAATGTAAAAAAAAACATGACATTCTACGCACATGTTTGTCAAACTTTACATTTAGAGGTTACGTAACCTGTTTCAACTTGACGGTACCCCCATTAACTAGAAGTACATCGGGAGGGAGTCACGAGAAAGGAATAAAAATTACTTTCATCATGGGAAGAATTGGACACATAGTTAGGTGGTAATCGATCCAGTGCTTTTTGACGTTTCCATAACTCGTAGTAGCACTGCATACAAAAATCGAAATAGAAATGACATTGTTAACACTCACACTAAAAATATCAATTTTGTTTTTGTTCGCCATCGTTTGATTGTGCAACATTAATAGTTTTTGATTCAGTGTATGATGATGGTGAAATCTCGCAGCTGTGGTTGTATTGGTCATATAAAATAATGGTGTATACGCCGTGAACACGCAAGCAGATGATGGGAGAATGACAAGAAATCAACGACTACACAGTGTGAACTTTGACATCGTTTCCTGATCGACAGCAAAATGACATATTGTGAGCATGGGTCTCCTGTAGCACTTGAGTGATACCAGCCAGAAAGAGAAGGGGCACAGGCCGGAGCGCTAAAATTTCAGCGGGCCTCGTGTACACTGACAACGCGTGTCGTTGATATAGATTGACACAAAATATAAACGAGACAAGTTCATTGAAAAACTAGGGCAAAGCAATGACAGCTCAGCGCCATTTCTGAAACTGAAATGAAAGAACGTTCGGGTGACTTTATCCCTGTAAAGTTGGTGTATTTTGTTAAAAACAACACCTGACATTAATGTGTACCCGTTAAAGTTGTAGTACGGACGAGAACATGTTATTTGCAGTAAAGTTATGTGATACTGTGTGTATTGATGAATATACTAGTAGTTGAATATGATTCGCCGTGAACTAAAAACACTGTTCTTGCAGCACAAAAGTGTTCGTTCGATGAAGCAACGCAATTTTCTTACACGCATGCTCTGATTGTTTTGGTTCGTACAATAACAATCACTGCACATGCGTATTAGTCACGTTGGTTTAGATTTTTCATACTGCTATGTGTCCTGCAAACGCACCATTTCTAACTAACAATAAATTAAAATACAATTTGGTCTACAGCATGCAGTATCAAACAAAACTATTTTAAAATGCCTCTGAAATAACAATGTAATGGTAAGTTGAATGGTAAGACAAATGTGGCCGCTCGGATCTCATTGACAGCAAAACCGCGAGACATGTTTCTCCCCAAATGTACTCTCGTTCTCCCCCACCATCGCGCCCATTATTTCATTTCCCATGGTTATCTAGATCAGTGTTACCATAGACGCGATGGTAGAGGAGAATGGAGCATTATTTAATTGGCAAAGACAAGTCCGCTGTTTATGTCGCTCCCAGTGAGATCTCGACGGCCATTTTTCTAAGGTCAATTGGGGATTTACGAAGGTATTTTTTATACGAATCATACTATTAACGGGCACCGAAGTCGTTAGGAACGTTGCAAGAAATATACAACTTGTCATTTCTTCACAAATCACACCTTTCTGATATGTTGACGTTTTTACCTTTATAGATAATCCACCCGATAACACAAGCAGCATGTTTCGGAAAGTGTTTACAAACTTCTTGTCGACGCGAATGCTGACAAGAGTTTTAAATAAAAGCGATATCTCGAATGATGGAATTTATGTTGTACTTTTTCATGAACGAAAAGATGATGTCCGAACTTGAAGATTTGTTCAAGTTGTTGTTGTTGTTGTCAAGTTGTATGAACAGTGGCAGACAATTGTTAGCCATCGCTGGAGTTATTTCTACGTCGTATGAGGCACTATTTATAATACATAAGCATAACAATTACGTGTGAACATTTCTAGCACATCGTCAAAAAGGTCCGACGCTTGAGAACGTGCACACATGCATGCATAGACTACGCATCAACCCTATGATGTATATCAACACTGGAAAACATTCCAACGTAATTGTAACCCGTATGACGAATTTCAGCAGGTTTCACCAGTTTGATTTTTAATAGGTAATTTCAGCTTTTCTGTAAAATAATAAACGACAACTTTTCCACATTGAAGATATAGTATCACAAGTAATTATGAGCATGCTACAAAGAAGTCAGGGTTGTCATATGCTCTAATTTTATTGAAATGAAATTTGATCAGACAGCTTAGCTCCGCCACTGGGGGAGTTTAGGTAGCCATAGACCCGGAACATTAGGCCGCGGATGACTTTGACTTTGAAGAGAGTCACGGTAGCGAATACATTTACTATAATACCGGTCTTTCGTAAATATCTGTGTTAAAATAACACAATTTGGAACGGCCGAGATACTTGTTCCTTCTAAATTGAGAAACATCCCGGTATCAGGTAAGTGCAGTGCATTCTGGGAAACACTAACTAAATGATGTGTTGACTTGTCAAGCAAGTTTGCTCTTGATACCGACGGGGTATCGAATTCAACCAAATCGAGGCTCGATTCGATTTCGCGCCATGTAGATTTCACCATGAGTATATATGCAGATGCTGTCTGATTTCTAACGAAACAGTCTGGGGTTGACGATAATATCCTTGATTCAGGGAGTGATTTGATTGGTTCGCCTATACTATAGCTACTGCCTCGACCTTCTTTCACACCTACAGCGATCAGAATCGAGGCGGGGGGGGGGGGAACAACCAAACCAAATCACCTTTCTTTATCAATTATGCATACTAGCCCTCCACTTTGCATGTTGAAACCGAGTATAATAGTATTATTGGTTGCACCTGGCTTCTGACATGCAGGCGATCTCCTCCTAGCGAGTTTACACATTAATTATGCACGAGATCGGCGACATTTTCCTTATTGGTTCAAATTCATCTCCATGAACGCGGACACCACTTGAGGCATTTTGCGTCAATTTTGGGGGAGGGATGTAAATAACTCAATGTCGATATATTGTTATAATTACCTTGAGTTGCACGTTGGATTTAATTGTAATGCGTACCATCTTAAACTATAGCATAAGCTCCGCTAAAAACTAAACCCAGTATTTGTTCAAATATTGAACGAAATGATTATTATGAAATAATTTGAACGGGCTTTGATCTGTACGCTGTGCCTCTTCTTCTCGTTTATTTATTACTGTGGCTGTTATTACCACTGAGTTTCTGTTGGTAGACGAAAATATGTCTTAATCGAACTGAATAGTCATACTGCACTGTCCGAATACGAGAGGTCAGCTGAGGTCACTCAAAACAAAGTAACAAATTAGACATTTATTCTGCAATAATGAGAGTTTTAGTTGTTACCAATTTGGGTTTCCTCTGCGTATTTTTGTTTGCAAATTTGACGACTCATTTTCGGCTTCAATTAATGCTACCAATAATTTATTCATTTTTCATTACATAGAGGCAGGTAACTGCTTCGTATATACCAGAAGCATTCGGGTCAATGTATTTAAATAAACATCGAATTGCCGCCGTACATAATCGCGTTCTCACAAAATTGGACTTGGGAAAACAATTGTGTACATTTCAATGGTCGCTGCTGACCGGGCTCATTTCATAGCAACAAAACACGCAGATATTCTGAACGTATTAATATTTCAACGCTAACTCAACGTAAATCGCATACGCGGGCAACGATGGTTGTGCATATTTCAGTTTGAAATGCGGTTTGGTTTAAATTACACTAGAAAGCCTCTTCAATTTAATCTAAAATCTGCGGTTTCCCCCAAAAAATGAAGATCAAGCGATTATTGAATTTGTGGAAAATATAAAGTGGCGTGTATTAAAAGACGTAAGATGGGAAGCCGGTGATTGCGGTTTGGTTTTAAAAAAGACCAGAGAGACCGTTATGTTTAAACAGAAATTGCTGAGAGAACAAAGGAGACAGATAGAGATCGTTGTACAAAGATGACAAATGGGAGACGTGATCATCGGTGTAAATAAATATTGTTGACTATTGCGAGTAAACGAAGCAATTCATCATGGCGGAGATGGGCAAAAGATCTCGACGTGTACTTGGGTTACGCCGTCATTTTTGACCGACAACGTATTTGTAATCAGCTTGTTGTGGCCTTTTTAATCTGCGATCGCTTTCTGCAAATGAGAGGGTAATATTTCTTCTGCCTTTATGAATTTTATCTTTCGCATATTTTGAGTCGAAATGAATGAGAAGACGGTGTTATTAATGGGGCCACGCGGATGTATTTGTTATTTCCCGATATGGAAATGATTGTATGCCGTATCAATGTAAAATGTGATTGTATCATCTGTTCATCCAGCAAGATATTAGATCATCAGGGTGCGAGTACGCGCACCATGGAGCTCTCGCTCGCACAATTTTGGTAAATGGGCCCGAGTAAAGTACGCCAGTTTAAACCGTTCGCCCCCGGCAGTTTTAACCTACTGCTGCGCGTAACGGTAGAACTAAAAACACGTTCAGCTCACGGAGAAATCAGTGCAATCAGAAATGAAACACGCGTGTCGTGGAGATGTTCCTTCCATTTTATCCAGTGCGAATTTCACATATTTGTCGAGATGATGTTTGAGCAGTTAACGGCATTGGCTCTCATCTTGTTGGGTTACAGTCCATAATGTCACACGCTTCCAGCATTCAGTGTCACCATCAGTTAAAATCCAAACGCGAGTAGATTCTATGAACAGCGTCTCAGCTTATCCAATCTTGGAGATTTTTTGTCAGACAACTATCTCACTATTCATTTCTCCATCATCACAAATAGCTTATTCATTTATCACTCCAATTCTCCTCATTTTCAATCATGATGGATGCGATAGCTATGAAATGTTAACGAAAAACGTTACTTTTTTCCTTTTATTTGGTCTGACAGTAAATGTACCCGGGGCAGTCATCGGCGAATATGAATACACGGAAGACCCAATTGGTTTGTCGGAAATACACAAAGTATCGACGAATATAGAATCAAGTTCAATGTTGATAACAATAAAAAAACATGACCGTGGGCTCTACATTTCAAAAGCACTTATAATTTTTAACTGGTGTTGGGAGGGGGGAAGTAGCTGGACACTCCAAGAAGTGTTTTAATTTAGCGTCTAAGGGTGGTCTCACGGGAAGCGTGCGATGCGTGCTACAGACTAGGGTAATGTCTGACTGAGTTCGGGGTATTGTCTCATTTTATATAGTGAAATTGTCCAGCGATCGTGTGCGAATTTAAATTTACTAAGCTGAGAAATCAGATATCACCTAATCGATGCACCACAAGGGTTCTTCGACTTGTTCCTGTTCTACTAAATTGAGGTGGCGAAACAGAACAAACAAAATAAGGGCCCTGCCTAAAGCAAACGCATGCAGTGGATCTAAGTTTTGTCAGAAGAAATCGAAAATGAGCAAAGGGGGCGAAGAGTAATCAGTGAATGTTTTCGTACTGACTCGAATCTCCCCTTTATGAAGCGAGGCAAGGAAAACGACGTTGTATAAGACGGGTCAAGAGGTTAGAAACACGATTCAATGGCGCAGCCTTGTGTACCGTACAGAGACGGGCAGACTCTACTGTTATGTGCGTATTATGTATTCTGTGTGACTCAGACACCATGTGTTTTGGGTTCTTAAGTTCCACACACACTCACCAATTGTTTAGCTTCATTCATTATGACATACTCTGGCCCTTTCGTTATACTCACCGAATACCCCTTGCGACGGTCGCACCTTTTTTTGCTTTGGCGTATTCTGCAATGTTCTAAAATTTGTTCTGTGTGAACGCAAAATATTAACACGATTCTTTACTATCCCGGCTTTCCCAGGGTTGGACAAAATCGTGAATTTAGTCGCATTAAATGAAAGCTGAAAAGGGCAAATTTTTGGCTATTTTTGAGTAACTGCCATGCTCCAGTAACGATGAATTGCAGTGAGTTGGAAAAAAGAGACATCCCTTCCACTAAAGTCTCAGTATATAGAGTTTTTGTTTTCAAATCCCGCCGATGTTTGCAGGCATTTTTTAGTGGATTCTCGGTGATGCAAGCAGAAGGGCGTTTGTTTGCTCTAGTATATCTTGCTTGTTTCCATGACCTCAACATTTCACCTAGACCTGACCTGCGTATAGGCAACTTGTACCATACACACTTTAGAGGTGACCTAATAAAAAACGCCCAAATACCCCTATATATCTTAACTCGTAAGTTTATACACACACTAACTAAAACAGACAACCCCTCTTATCCTTACGCATGGCAGCTCAGACTCTCGGAGAAAGATTGAGTGAGTGAAAAATGTCAGCATCCGCCTCATGACAACGTGACGCTGTAATTAATTATTCAATTCTCGCGTTATATTTTTTTTTGTTTTCCATCATTTTCAAATTGGATCGACTTTGTTAATTCAGCATCTACCATAAATTGCACATACATATGAATATTGTTACAAACATGACAAACTTACTGGTTTTCATGCGGTCATCTTATTTTAGTTGGTTACAACCCAGAGATAATAAATATATAAACAAATACAAAATGTATAAATTAACATAAATGAATATGAGAAGATGACGGATGATGTGAATGTAACGTTTTCATTAAATATCTCGACACACTCGTCATATGTCACCAGAAACAAGACTAAATGTCTTAGATTAGATATTTGATATACTTATAATCAATTATATTTTTATTTGTTTATTTTCTAATATTTGCATATGCGCATGCGCATCACGTTTCCCTGTAGTTTTATCCACAAACATTGGCGTTGACAAATCAGGCCCGAGTGGTGGTCTAGACTGGTTTCAAACAACTTGTAAACGTTGGGGTGGGGTTGTAGTAATTAGATATGTCCGTAACAGTGCCACCTGTCAAAACACACGACATCAAATGCTTTGGAAAGCTGTTGAATTTACGAAGGTATTCGGTTTACAGAGGTGTTTGTAAAAAATGCATGTATTACTATAACGGTGCTTGGGTTAGATCAGTATAGACTGATTTGCGATATTGTAGTTATTCGAATGTGAGTATGGAGGCAACGTGTTTTTTTTATGTATCAGAATTTGAACATCGTTAAACCATATTATTGTACCTGCTACTGTTTTTTTCCCACTTAGCATTCTCGATAAGAACTGCTGTTTTTGAGAGGTCATGCAGGTGTGTCGATGTTTTACAGCAGAAATTAACTTTAATTAGAAACCTCCAACCCTTATCGTGAAATTACATCGAAATACACCGAATTCCCGCTGGTTATGTAAGATATCGGACTGTTGCACCATTATAATGGATGACAGCCGCCGTGAGACAGCTCTATTCGGAACGCGTGTTTTCAGTTTCCAAGGAAAAAAATCCCAGGGCTATATTAGAATCAGCGCAAAACTGTGATTTTCTGACGGACTGTGAATTCGCAAATCTAATGACACCAATGTTGGGCATGTCCAAGTGAAGTCTACACCCCAAACGTGCATCCTCTGTCAGATTTGTCTAAGGATTTAACGTATAAATGTATATACATCTATGATATTTGGAAGCGACTTACTTTACTTGAGGGAGTTGTCATTTGGGGTAACAGGTGCTCAGTTTTTAGCTACCAACAGATATTATACCAGAACAAGTTATGCTTGTAAGAGAACTTTTTAATGAAGTTAGGCTCGAACTTCCTTTTTTACCGACGCGCGAAAGGTGCACGAAAATAACAAAGTCCCTTTCTTAGCATCTGAATCATGCTAACACCCTGGCGCACCGAACTACGGGTTCACTCTAACCTAAGCCAGATAGCGTATATACACGGATCTACCAACTTACATATTGCCTATGTTCACGTTGTACATTTCTCACTCATTTTCAAGTTGGCAGCTTAATCAGATTACGTTGCTAGTGCGTTTTCTCCTTCTTCAATTATAATAATTGATCATTTCGGTAGACTTCGCGTCATTTGTCCATCCCTGCCATATGACGGAAGCTCGCCAACGTAATTTGTTGAGGTATTTTTTTTTCTCGAGAACCTTATACTCGGTTAAGACGCTTAAAACAACTCCAATAATAATTCAGTTTTGAAACGGATTCTATGACAGTGTATCAAAGAAAGTAGCTTAGATATATCCCTCCTCGCCTTCGATGATTACTTTGCCCAAATCCAATGCGTGTTTCAGTTGCACACCAATTTGAAATAATTTCTTTTTTTGTTGTTGTTGTTGTTAATATATCTCAGCATGCAACGTTTTCTAATAAAAAATCAAGTACGTGTAACGTATCTTTCCTGGATTGGTGTCACGGAAAATTGGCGTGTTCCTGACACCTCCACAGTGTACTGAAAGTCTGAAAGCAGAAGAAAAATAAGGAGGGGAATGTACATATACATCGAGTGGGAAAGGATAAAAAAGTGAGAATAAATTTAAGAATTCACCGACTTTCCAAGCAATAACACATTGTCTTCAATATCGCTAATCCTGCAAAAAGATAATACAACTGAAGAACAACAACGGTCCCATTGCATACATTGCTTCGATATTCAGATTTTCAATTATACTAATGAGCGATGATATTTTTTATTACAACATATTCGCTGGCGGCGTTAGTTTCGGCTTATTTGGAGAGGGGGTAATAACAGTGGAGGTCTTTTTTAAGTATTCATATATGCTGCAGGCGACCATGTAGTCGAAAATGCGAGGAAAAGCGTGACATGTCGCTAGTGACTGGAAACCTGGAGGTTCTGACTTGCCGATCAAGGGCGAAAGTGGCAAAAACACCATCAACCGTGATGCTTATCCAATCAGAGCCATTAAACGAAGGAAACCTTGTTCTGCCTCTAAACATTTAAAGAAGATCAAAGACGAGCGGTGATCTCATCTGAATGTGGACATTTTCGTCTCCGGGTCTAAAACATATCTAAGTTGACGCATGTCTTGTGTTTTAGTTCTAACACGAAATTCTATAAAGTGACATTCCGTTTGCTCATATTTAGCCTGATATGTTTTTATCTACTTCTTCCTCTTTTTCGAGTTAGTAAAATGAGAAGAAAAAAGATAGAAAACTTTTACTGTTCTTGAATTAGCTGTTATCGTATATGACAACAACTGAATCAAATTATAATGAAGTGTTTGAAACCATGGTGCGTGATATCGATTTTATTCCGTCGAAAACGATGTTGACGTGCAGCCGAAGAGTAACTGAGCCGCGGCGAATCATGAGAAGAACTTCAAGTATTAGATTTATTTGCCAGGAATTCAGTTTTTAGATGATGGTAATGCCAATAGAAATGATACTTTTGTGCCGGAATTCTCTGTAAAAGCACACGAACATTTTTTGTCCTTGATTCCGTTGCGACTGATCGTCATAGCACACCAACGAGACAATATGCACCTGTATATAGGCTTGGCGACGTTTTTTAAATGTCTTTTTTCCCTTTTACATATTCGATGTACATCAGCTAGAGTAATACAAACGAATTATCAATCTGTAATTTTAATTTTAATTTGATTTAAAGTGAGACTAATCTGGCCGATTACGAATTTTCCTTATAATGTCTATATCATGCACGTAGTACAACCGATATTAATGGACTTATTTGAAGAATTTACGTCAGTGTGCGAGAGTCGTGGAGTAATAAGAGTGAGAAAAATATATGTTGGCAATTCCATCGAGTAGCGCGCCCCCTCCCCAAATCTTCATACTCCACGTTTAATTTTAATTTTTTTGTAATGTCACCGGGGAGAGTTTTAATAAAATAACAGCCATATTTTCACGCGAGCAATATATTTTAAACTAAGGAATGCTGTTTTTAACACGTCACTGGTAATAATATTGGGTTTCACCAAAGAGTCGGCACCCCCTCCCCATCGTTAACACAGCGAATGCACGCACACACAGAATACTTCTAAAACCCTCACACACCGCCAAACATAGTGAATCATGATCCAGTGAGAGACGTTTCTAAGTTCGGGTGGGTATATGGGGTAGTATTACCGAGTCTGAAGTTTCAGTGGAAATCATGAAATTGTGCGGAAAATAGTAGGACAAAGAAAACGATGAAACTCTATATTGTCATCGCTTGTTAGAGAAAACCCCAGACGAGGATGGGGCTCAGCTTTCCCGCCAACCAAAATAGCTTATTAGAGGTGTACACGCGAGAACGATTTAGAACATGGCAATTTAGAGTCCATTTGAAATCCAACTCCGACTGTAAACACGACATCCACATAGTTATGTTGCATACACGACAGTGTTTTACTAGATATTCGGCGGTCTTGCCAACTAAAGGACAAAAAAAAAACGAAATCAAAAGGCGAGCTAAGCGGGATCATTTAGAATCGCACGCAACGAGGTTCTGTCTAGCGTGCTGCTCAAACCACCAAACCGCCAAATGAGCTGAAGTGCAAATAATCCCACTTTACACCAAACCACATATTCATCAAAAAAATAGCAATTTAACGAGCATGAGTATTAATTTTCAGCGGGATGTGAGTTTTAATGTTTCTCTCGCATTTTCTCCTCCTTTCATTCTTCCCTTTCGCCGAATGCAATATTCGACGACAATGTCGATTTCATACCCATATGCACTGCCATACAGCCTGCTGATTTCGAGTCCTGTAAATGCAAATAGCGGTGATAGAACTTCATGCCACAGTAGATCGCATACATTTTACGATGAAAAAAAATCAAAAAGTGGTTCTACAGCTCTATTATGCTAATGTGGTACGCCGTGATGGTTTTTCGCAATAGCTATAATGAATCCCGCAATATTCGCTCGTCTTTTTTTGCAAATATTTCACTGGCGAGGTATGGATATGGCTAACATACCGTTAATGACTACTTCAAATAGCGTTGGTGATATTCTCGCACACAATAAGAAACACTGCGTTTTTAACACAATGGAAGTTGATCTGACAATATCATTGAATCATATGGCGGAGTAAAAGGTGATTAAAAAGATGGTTTCAAAAACCGCAAGTCTCGTTGCATCGACACCACTGCGCTTTGTTCCGCATTTCGACATCGAAAGCTCCGTGTAAACAAAAAACAGTGACACGCACAATTTGCTGTGTATGTTAATTGCAGAAAATAAGCGATTTTCTGGTTAAGCGTGGTTTACAGACGGTGAAATGGACATACAGCTGACCAATTTATAAAATCGATTGGTAAAATTATCCAGAAAGCGATGTGAGGGAAGATAGGCTCTTTCAACTTTCCGTGTCAGCCGCACATATGGCGACTGACTAGGATACGAATTACTTTCTAAATTGTCTCGCTATAAGTGCAAAGAGGGGAAAAGTCACCTTCCTCTCCACTCCAATGACGCCAAAAAGTAAATATGGAAAACAAGAAAATTGCAATTTCCCCATTTTTCGGTCATATTAATTTTGTTGCTTCTACAATTACGGCGATCGTTGAATGGAGTGTAACTCTGTCGACTCAGTCATCGTTAACCATTTTCCACACATGCTGTTGCGAGAGGTAGTACATATTATTTAAATGACGTACAATTTGTCGATGGATGGGGGTAGTATTACGCATACTCACTCTCTATTTTGCATGGCTCGTTTCAAAAATGTCGTTTAAAGGTATTTTGAAGTAGTAATCTTGGCGGAACGTGTTCGGAAAATACAATCAATGAAGGTGGCCGCATTTGTATGTACTGGCTGTGGTGTTGGCCATTATTCTAGCAGAGTTTGATTTATTTCTGCAGTGTAATAAAAATGGACACAGAGGGCTTTCACTAGAGATGCAGTTACACGTGCAGTCTGGCGTGCAACTGTCAGCGACTGAGTTTCCTATTTTGCAGACACCCGAAAATTCAACAACATCGTCTGATCATATAGTGGGGAATCTGGTTTATACGATGTGGCCCGACTAGATTGGAGGTGAACACCATCAATGTATATAGGGAGACTTCTTGGCTTTCAGAATCTCACCCGGGTGACTTGTATACGCTATCTGCGCAAGGTTACGTGTACATTTCTATCAAAGATTGGCCTTTAGCCTGTAGGAGTATCTGACCCGAAAACACACCGGTCAGCGGATGAACACGATTTTTTTTAAAGAAAAGCTTTTTATATCAATGAGCAGCATAGGTTAAAATAGATTGGTGAAAACAACTTTCATTATTAAATATGTACACGCATTGAATTGGGGATATTGTATTAACCTTGATTTAATTGCAGATATTTTCCAGTCCAACACGTGGGAGCTACTGAGGATAGACTCAGCCAACTTGTTTTGTTTTTCTGTTGAAAGGATAGGAAATTCATTAGGTATCCGTGATCTGTCAAACAAGTATGGGTATATATCAATGGAATGATTACCAAAATTACGGGGAGGGCTCCATTCTAGCTTTCGGCGAAGTCTGGTTTTGATTGTGATTATTGGTAGAACGTATTCAGAGCACGTAGTCCAGGGCAACTTCAATGGTTTGATAGCGAATCTAAGGTCCCCGTTATGTTTTCTTAATATAGAAGAACAAAACCGATCTTTAACCTGTGAGATGAAACGTACTATAAATGTTGGACAGATTCATATTATTCCAAGACAAGGGGGAGAAGGGAAAACGTCAACATCGCTTGAAAACATGGCTGTAACACAGTGTAACACAACACTCACCAACAGTTTCAACAAAATGCAAGCCTTGACTCGAAATGATGGCGGTATATGCCAGTTTTGATGTGACCCCGTAGGGGCGCAACGTTAGAAGCGGATGAATAAATGTACACGGCTAGGGAAAATTTATCTACGGTTGCCATCATGCAAATCACGAGAAATGCGCGATCATAAATATTGCAAAAACTGCTGTCTTCTCTATTTCGCATTCAATTTTCGGAGTATAATTGTTGTATAAAACATACCGCAGACTAAAATCAGAGCAGTAATTTAAAATCTGTTCCAGTCAAATAGTCGACTATATGCATTATTATTATTGTTAATATTATTAGTAGTATTAGAAATTATAATAATAATAATTAATAATAATAATAATTATTATTATTATTATTATTATTATTATTATTATTATTATTATTATTATTATTATTATTATTATTATTATTAGAACAGTTGCACGATCATAAACCACTGACTGAGTAATCGCTTGGGCATTTGGGCAAACAAAACAGATCTTACTGAAAATTAACTTTATAATGACAATTGTTTAAAATTTTGTTTTTATTTGCATCCTTATCTCGGTTTTTTAGATTTCGACATATTTTGGGAGGATAGCAACGAAGGAATGATAATCCCTATAAGTTCATTTTAATGGGAATAAATAAAATGGAATTTTGTTTGTTTATGGATATTTAATCACGCGAAGGTGAGAAATGGTTTGACTAATTCGAGATTCAATTTGGAGATTTCTTTGAAGAAGATTTTTAAGTTGCTTGTTCGTCTTCATTATATTCGGCATTCAATGTATACCCTGCCAGGTAGCTAAATGTAGAACACAGCCACGGCAACCGGAAAGACGGAGATAAAATGAGCTGCTACAGAGGTACTTACTGAGAAATGATGTAATTAAAATCGATAATTAACAACGAGGAATAAAATACAATTATCAGACCTCGATCAGAACGACTCCTTGTACTCAAGAACGCTGTGGGACTGACAGAGCATCCACAGCGATCAACAGAGGATCGGCTGTGTGCCAAGCGTTTATCACAAACTCCTACGTTTACTTAGCAATGTCGTGGACAAATAAAGATGACTCGACTCAGACAGTCAGTCAGACAGGCTGACAGGCCATCAATGGATCAGCCTGAAGTGCGCTATTCAATCTATCGTTCGTTACATTCGGTACACGATTCACTGCTAAATCGCTCGCTTGAAATCTACCTGTTATGCCCAAGTTTATATTGCCTTCATTTCAAAGTAGATTATACATAATGCTTTATTCGGGTAAAAAAAGCATTTTTGTTCTATTTTTTTAATTCCTTATTAATACGAAAAGACGAATCAAAATATCGTAATTAGTACAGTGTTGAAGCGTGAGAACAGCGTATGCTCCACGCAACTGTACACCTACCGTCTTACGCTTTGTACACAGTAGTGTGTGTTTTTTGTAAACTCACGTCGAATCGTGAAAAGTGGGTCTCACTTCTGCTTCTCTGCATAGAAGAGGTGACAGAAGAACGAGACAGCTCCCTGTTTATTAAGTCCCCAGGTCTTGGTTCGACATGGGTGCTTCGCGTATGTAACATCTTTCGAATTAACGTGTCTTTGAGTCTGTCTGTCATAGTTTGAGTCTGTTTCGGGGGAGGCGAGAGGAGGTACATGCTGAGGATGGTGGGGGCATTTACCTAATTGGATTTCGTCTGTTTGTTTGTTTTGTGAAACAGTTGATACAGATTTAATAGTCTTAACAATACTTATTTACTCTTTAATTTTGGACCTATTGCCCTTATATGGCCAAGCTCATCAGACTCATTGAACCACTATATAACTCCAACACAGCGGCGTTAGTCAGTCGTTTAGACTGAAATGACCACGATCAGTCGCTCCAGCGTTTTACGCCGTCCACTGAAACACCTCTGCACCATCAAGACAACGTATTGTTAGTATCATCGTCTTTCATGCGATTTCTCAGTCTGAAAGGCAGTGAATCAAAGCCGTACGTTTCCGCTTCACCTGAGACAGACACCGTACTTTTCTTAAGCTGACGTAAACACCCAAAATGCCCTCTTTCCGTGTTTCTAATTTACCCTGCAATTTGACCGGCTTTCGTATTTAAAAAAAAGTCGTCTCTATCATTGTGGTCACACAAGGCAGAATATTAACACCGCCGAATATTAAGTTTGCTGCTTAGGCGAGGCATCAACAACTTGAACGAGCTCTGATAAACATGGCGTCAAAATGGTGATGTTCCACCAAACGTTCAAGTTGGTCACCTATAATGCAATGTACAACGTAAGGCTTTCTGAGTGTCACAACTGATCTGCTCACAGTTCCATTCAGTGACAGTTTTCTCTGGTGCTTTACATCGATGTCTCGCTGTACTACAGTTCTCACAGTGTTCCGTCGCCACCAACGGCCCCTTTCTCAAAATTACAGTGACGTTTGCGGTCGCAACTCTGTGGTTACAACCCCGCATTTCATATTTGTAGAGTGCCATATTTTTACCTAATTAGAGAAACCGCAAATTGATTAAAAAGTAAAATGGGAACTATGTGATCTAGTTTACTGGCAATACCGGGTAGTTTGGAACATTACCAGCAAGATTTGGCAGGGAACGTCCGTGAATGAGAAGTGTGCCATCGCCCGCAATAGTTTATACTGAAGACAAAGGACGAGACTGTCGTTAGGCCGGGTATCCAAATTCACACATTTTAATAATCTATGTTTGTCGTAAATAGATTTTGGAATGATATCAACATAGGTGTTGCTGAGTGTCAAATCGAATATTGTTTTGTAGTCTCGCCGGAGCGGGTGTCGATTGTCCTTTACATAGACGTTATGAACTTGCGAATGTTTGAAGCCACGAGGCCATCTCGCTACTTTGTTTACTGGTTTTAATTCGCACATATTACTGCCTACTACCGACACGGCGCCTCGCGTCATCGCACTATATGGGCAGGCACTCGATTCGAAGTGGGCTCAGCATACCTTCCTCTTTAATCCCGAAATTTGGAAACTCTACCAGGCCAACAGTTGTAAATGGTCTACATATTTGTCATTCACTGCGAATTCGAGAACCCGATTACACCTTGACACACGCTTTCAGCTCTGGCTCGTAACAACACAAAATACCCCTGGATTGTAAAATCCTTTTGAGTTCGGGAGACAACTTTGCATATCAATATCGGCGCAGGGGAGGTTTTATCAGCCGTCTGAGTCACTCGAAATACTATAGCATTGACATATACACGTGTAATATACCCGGTTTACAATGGTCAAGTTTTATTTTTGTATACAAGTGACGACCCAGGCCGATCATATACTTCAGTTACATCTCATTCTACACAAAACTTCATCACGTACGTTAAGCAGTGGAATATCAACACATGCATTTCATTTTTTTATAAAAAAAACAAAAAAAAACGAAAACCAGCAATTTTATTCAGACCGTATATAACAAGAAAACAACGGCGGAACATACCATCTGGCAGGTGCAAAAAGCTAAAATTAGGGTCCCGGTGTTTTGAAGTATAATTACCACCAAAAATACAAAAGTCAGGGTATGCAACTTTTTTTATTGTTCTTATATTCCCTAAATAACAATGAACAAGTCCGCTGCATAAATCCTCTATGTAACACAACTCCCCGCACACGCGTAAAACGCGGATAGGTATCTCACTGTTCCACCTACTACCGCGAAATACAGGAAATCGTGTTGAGTAAAATAATCTATTTTATTGATTATCACAGGCTTTATCGGGAAGCACTAAATTCTCTCTCTCTATATATGTGTGTGTGTGTGTTTTTTTTAAATTTAGTTCATGTGGCTTCTGTTTAACTCTTTTATCCATACACAATATAGTTATCATCAACGCACGCGGCACGTGCATGATAACTGTGCTAAACTTGACAGTACCACAACGAAAAAAAAAATCATGCATTACGCACAATAATATAACATTGTGCAAATAGAAATATAAGATTTAATCGTCGCATTCCTCCGGGCCTAGCGTGTCCCGCGTTGCTTTCTGATCCTAAAACATATAGTAACAAACGTTGACAGCCGGCGATTCCGCCGCCATCTTGTAATTTGCAAACAACCGTGCTCTTTGGACGCAATGATGAGTGTGTGTTTTTTTTCAACGAAATCTGCCAAATGGATAACAGCTCATGAAGCCCGGGTGACTGTCGTGGTAGCGATTGAATAATGTATCCTACAATAGCATGAGCAGTGGCTTGGCAAATTTACAGAAAATTGTAACTGGAGGATCGCGATGAGTGATTCAAAAGCTAAGAAGTGAAGAAGAGTAACACAGATGCGGAAATAAATATAAATTGATTAGGATGGGAGAACAGGCATTTTTTTATTTTAAACATATTTTTTTTAAACACAAATTTCTGCATCAGCCCAGGAACTGCCCCCCCCCCCGCAACGATAAACTGAGGGTACAAGTAAGGAGGCCTCTCCAGGTGTGGAGCATCGCAGTTCAGACAGTCGGCATTTTTCGTTTAGAACCGGCAATAGTATTATATTCAAAGGTTTTATTTTGATATATGCTCCATTCGCGACGTCTCGGTGCGAAATCGATTCCAAATGTTCAAACTGACGGGGAATGGACCCGCTAAGGTCGTGTGCAAGTTCACCGACCATCCATCATGATTCAAGCGTGTACTACGGTGTATGTATTATTAACGTGACGCCGAGCCAGATGGTCGCTGTACAGACTCGGTGTGCGTGTGAGTTCAAATCACAGACCATTTCTCACTTAATAGTTGGTCAACTCTATAAAATAGCACGTAATAGATGTTTTATGAATATACTCCTTCCCCTAATGAAATTAGGAAGTTGTTGATGGGTTTAGCCACTCCACCATTTTCACACCTTCCCTCGACACGTGGGAATAAAGGCATTCAATTCAGAGAATTATAACTTAGCACACACCACACTTTTTACAAGTTATAGAGTTGCATTACCAACCGAAATGCAAAACGTGGCACAGAATCGTAAAAGCGTTTTCATGTATGCCCACGATTTTTTTTATTTATACGGTGTGATTCGTACTGCGAACATGCAACCCCTCGTTTTCATCACTAGCTTGTCGTGTCATCATTAAGAGGCAAATGACAAATGGCTAAACTCCGACAAAAGGCTGTCCCGCTCTATCGCCTAGGTGTAGACGAGAGGTGAAAGGTGGCCAGTCCCGCCATGCCGTCCACAAATAACTTAGGCGAGAAGGAAGCAACGACGGTGATTGAAAAGAATACACGGCCAAATGTAGCTACTTTTAAAAGGGTGAACTTCGTGAAGCAGGGTCGCGAGTGGGGTTAACGTTACATCGTAATGGGTTGAACATTGACACGACCCTTGCCAATAAC
Source organism: Saccoglossus kowalevskii (assembly GCF_978046115.1). Taxonomy (NCBI): domain Eukaryota; kingdom Metazoa; phylum Hemichordata; class Enteropneusta; family Harrimaniidae; genus Saccoglossus; species Saccoglossus kowalevskii. The sequence goes on along the minus strand of NC_140653.1, from coordinate 29,211,457 downwards.
AGAGCATACCCCGTCAGCCTGTGTGACTTGTTAGTTATATGTATATATATCCAATACGCTACTTTCCCAATAAAACGGAAACGTTCTGCTTTGGGCGAAAAAAACGAGTCAATTATAGAGTCCCCGCTGGTCTCAGTCGTCTCTCAAAGCTAGTTCTTCATTTCCCTGCCCTGAGAGGATTTCCACATTAGCATCTTGTCCCACCAAAAACGGACGTTTCATCACAGTGACAGAAGAGTGCTCGTAAACAAGCTTTGTCATTATGAGGTAAATTTGTTTATATATTCGAAAACAAGAGGGTCAGTCAGTGATTGGGGTTCAAATTAGTACTGGCTTAATATATATGCAATCTTTTAAGAGCATTCAGTTGGAGTGTGGGAATTTGCACGACTAAACAACACATGAACAATTGCGCAACTCTGCCAAACAAAAATAATGTATGCGGAGTCTAACAATGGAACTGCTACCGAGCTTAGCAAAATCGCCTGGGGCATCACCTGACCCTTCTGTCTAATCTGCATTTGGGTCGGACTCTCCATTGCGTGAATGCCTGTAACGCAGTGTCCGGGGTATTTGTTTTGGCCCTATATCAAACCAACACAGTGCTTTAGAGTGGAGTCTTTAAAGTCAAATGAAAGGGGAGCAATCCAACTTTTGTGAAGGATTGCTGCACCCCATCCATCTCAATTACCTTAGCCCAGGCCCGCAATAAAGTAAACGTGATCGAAATTAAAATCAGTCTCCCTCTCTTTCTCCCTCTCTCTTTCTCCCCTCTCTCCTTAGAAGCAAGATTTTCAAACCGCAATTTTAGTGTTCTACTGGATCCGGGTTATCATTTGAAAACAATCATGTTTTGATATGTCAAACAAGCGTCCAAAGCCGAACTAATCTCCGATCTTTGGTTGCATTGAAGCATTGGTGGGGGCTAAAAGGGTGATGACCCACATGGTTCCACAAATGACCTTGGAGGAAAGAAAAGGAGAACACTCGACCAAAGCAGACTGTTCTGAAAGAATCAAGACAATGGCGGAGATCAATAACTCTTGGAAGGTACTCTTAATTTTCAACAACGTAGGTACACTCGTGGAATAGCTAATTTCCAACATATTAATTTAAGCATATCTTTATTAAACGCTTTAACGATGCATACCCAAGCTACACGTGTTTTAAAGTAATGTCAGTATACATGGGGGAGGAGGATGCCTCTGTAATATTCCTTGACATCTAAAATACACATGATGGGGAGGGTGGTATAAAAAATAAATAATAATAATAATAAATAATTTAATAATTAACAAACAGCGACAACATCGAGTTTTAATTTTATACACATCTGTTTAATTGAGGCAAAAAGTGTGTCTTGGACACGGTAGCTAGGCATAGCTTTATGCAAATATAGTTATCAACGAATAGCATGAACACGCAAGTCTGAAATCAACATGTAGGACCCATATATGGGCAGTCACGCATCATGTGTCCAACACAATCGTAATCCATGGAAATATATGAACATAAATGGATTAATAATATTATTATCATTATTTTAATAATTTTTGATTTACTTTTTCTACTCTCTTAAACTGGCTCAAAGCCTCCGCGTCAACCACGGACATAGTGGTTGCTTGGTTCCTCCTCTCTTTTTTTTTTAGTTTTTGTTTACATTTTTTTGTTTATATGTCTTACTCGTTGTGATACGACAATGCATTGTGTAGTACATCTAAGAAATGTCATTATCAAAAAAAAAAAGGCTCGGAAATAAAGTGACGTTTTTTGTGTTGTTTCTCATGAATAAAACACACCGGTTTTGAACCTGGTATAAAAGACGAAAAGAACACCGAAATCACATTTCAACATTACCCTACAGCCACCTACATTCAAAAAACACTAAGAAATGCACTACCATAAACATGATACGTAATATCTCCGCTTTCGAAACAAACAGTGTTAAAAAAATCTGTGTTATTATCCAGGTGTATTTTGAAGAAGTCGGCATAAAATATTGTTTGCTTTATGTTTTGATTCTTCAATAGAAAAAATAATAGAACTTTCATTTTTTGTTTCTGCTCTGAGCATTTTTTTTCTTTTTTCAACATATAGAACGTTTTTTCTACATTGAACACAATGGTACACTAATAAAATTCGCCATTCCAGACTTTTTCAAGTCCAAAAATATAATAATAATAATAATTTTTCTTTCCTTTTTAAAAAAAAAGTGTCACATATGCTTCTTTACAAGTTACAAAAGAAAGCATACAAAACTAACTTCTCATGGTGTTTTAAAAGAAAGACTTGTTGTTACATTTGTTGTCATTTGTTGTATTCTCCTGCGTTCGGTAACAGGGTTGGTAATTGGAATTCGTTAAAAAGTTCTGTTCTTTCTCATTGGATTGCCATGTATGGCCAGTTGAAGGAACTACCAGACAGAAGCATGTCTCGAATCAGGGTTTCTATCGGTGTCTTACCTACCAAACGTACGAAGAATAGCTGTTCGATTACTTGCGAACTCACTGTACGCAGAGAAGGCAGACGGAGCAGTAATTTCCCGAAACGGTTTGGTTGGTTAGGATATTGACTCCGGACGTACTCTTCCAGGGCGCATTGGGACTTTTCCTGTAGATTCTCAATGTGGGCTGCGTCCGACAATCCGCAAGCATCTGTCAAATAAAAAAAGAAAGGAAAACTTAAAATGAGAATTACACTAGAGATGTGCGCGAAACCCGCATTTTATTTAATTGACACACACACACACACACACACACACACAGGAGTGCACACGGAAATACAGTTTGTGACTTCCAAACGCATACGCAATGCACTTTCGGAACTTGCACAACACAGTATAAAGACATACGCTACCTAATATGGGCACAGATGTACCGTAACCACCGCCACTTACACTCTAATGTGTATACCCTCGCTTTATCATGAAGAAGATGCATTTCTGCGGTTTTGAGATGGGATTGATTAACGGTGCCGTACTTCCCTTTTGCCCTAGAGAACATTACTTGCATTGTGAAATGAACGCGAAAGAACGAAAACCACGAAACTAAGCCTGTTATCATACAGACGGCTGAGTGCGCGCCGGGCTCAGCAATAAGCAGATGGCACAGGGAATGAATCATGACATTTCCCCCACAAATTGGGAAACGCCAGTGATAAAGAAGATCAACTTAGTGTGTGTGTACACCAAACGTTAAGAAATGGCAAAACAATACCGAAATTAAACGAGAACGTGTGGGGATAGGTTATTTGATGAATTTCGCTATTATTCATCACAAAACAAGATAATTGTAAAAAACAGGCGTAAACACAAATCAGGCCATGGTCAGTGTGGTACAAGTGTATATCCTGTATACATCAGGTGAAGTCTACGTTTGTTAGGGTATCAAATTTGTTTCCCGACGGTTGGTCGACGCTGATGAATGTCTTAAAAAAGTGATGGGGGCTGCACGATTCTTAGGAATGGGAACAAGGGGGACGCACGACGTGAGGGAATGCAAGGGCAGAGTATGGATGTCAGTCGATGCATACATACAAGGAGAAATGGCCAGTAAATCCTTGCCAACCCCCTCCCCCCCCCCTCCCCCGCCCCACTGACTGTTCGCTCTGTAGCGACAGACATGGTTAGTTTTCGGCAAATGATTGTGAAAACGATAACTCTGTGACTCTCGGAAAAAAGAAACTAATTAGATAAGAATCTCGGTTTAGCTGATATGTTCGATTCTACTATAATGACAGTGTCTGTTTATGAGATTAAACGCAGAAAAAAAGAGTTGTCCTACTAAGTCGAAAAAAAACACACACAATTTGAATACGGATTTTTATCGCCTGCATCCTGCTACAACAACAACTCGATATACACACCCTTCCCGAATACCAGGTGTTTTGCGGGCTGGGGAGTTATTATAGGTCTTTATAGTTTCGGTACTAGCAAAATACACTCACTGAACAAATATAGACGAGTCATATATTTCACTTTTTTCCACAACCAGCACAAAGTAATTCAGCAATTATATTTAAATAGCTTCCCTTGTTATCAATTAAACCCACAATACGGAGCAGGTTTAAAAATAAAACATCCGTCGGGTTCATCAAACATACCGTCTCTGCGCTGAGCATTTCTAACTCTACACTTCTATTTAGATATTAACATTTTTTTTTGAAAAGCGTTACTATTGTTCAGCGTGTTTCCCGTTGGCTGTAATTTGCTAATTTGACAACTTCTACACAAAAGAAATTCACAATAGCGCTGAAAATTGGAGGCAAAATATTAGCAACAACAAAACAATTGAGTATTTGCGGTGTGGTACAGGACTGCGTAAGTATGCAAGAACGCCCGGATCCCGTTTGAAACACTGATGGGTGTCGTCTGATGTCCAAATGCAAAAACACACTCCGATACTTTCCCGCTATGCTGGGTAAAATGGCGTCACAATAATATCACGGCGTAGGAACACGATCAAAAACCATAGAACCTTAGCTGCGAGTGAGTCGCGTGTTTCTCGTCAGATCTGAGCGTCTGCCCATGTTTTAGCATAATGATACCTAGTCAATTCTACCAAATTAACACACCTATCAGAGTCATTTAAATTGCGTTTTAAAAAAATGCTTCTCATGTTTGTGTGACTTTTTCCATTACATTTAGATAAAATAGACAAATTTTCTCGTGTGATCTCACATGCCCAAATCAGAACATGTGTCTGTCTACAATCTGTCAGTTTTATGTTACTCAAAACGAAGAACGCATTGATTAACGAAATCATGTAAAATTTAAGACCAAATAGAAAATTATAACGAATGGCTATGCATGGTTGGGCTCAGGTATATATTTTAATATGAAGTAAAAAAAAGAGCGGGAAAAGTTAACGAAGTGCTACAAACAAAAACTCATAGCCATATAACATTTAAGCGGCATAAAACAGATACCTAACGCTCACTAAAAAAAGTTAATGTGTTTAGGTGCCTTAATCTTTTATTTAAATGACACTGGAAAAATCAATAAAAAAATCAAAAAGTGCGTAAAAACAGGAAGTTGCAGTGAGTGAAAAAAAAATTGGGCTACAAAAGCGCGATTTAAGAAAAAAAACATCCAGCCGAATTCGACTATGCGTGGATATTCACAGCTTCTACTGGGCCTCAGCTGATGTGACAATAATATAAACTTCTTTATGGCGGAGCGGTCAAAAGAGTTTGGCATTAGGGCAAGTGATGACAGCCCTCGCCCCCGACTGAACAACACAGTGACCCCCTCAGTGACACGCTGACATACTGCTATTGTACGGCGATACGAGGTGGAAATTCCAACGCTTTCGAGTCGAAAATACAAATAAATAAATATCAAACGAAACAGCAGTTATGAGAGGGGTGTTCCAATATTGTTTACCAGACGAGCTTCCTAAATCGTGTTTACATTAACAAATGCACGATATTTAATAAGTCTATGGAATTGGTATACATAAGGGAAAACGCGGCGATACGCTAACACCGAAAACAAACGTTTTCTTGTTACCATCAGATTGCATCTGCAACCTCCCGCCTAACATGCTATACATGCGACAATTGCATTTGGAAAATAATAATTACAGTCCCTGTCCGACGAATTTGGTAACGACGAGCTGCACATGGCCCGTTAAAACAGCCATGCAGCAGAGATGAATCGCGTGACCCCCATCAATTCGTCGGTGTTACGGTGAAGGCAGGCCAAATACAAAGACGCCTGCAGGTTTGGGTTTTTTGACCATGTTTTGTGCATATTCTAGGGCATTTTTTGCCCGTTCTCTGGTAATCCCAACTTGTATTCGCGAGCGGTATTGTTTGACAACCATTGCCTTTTCACAGTACACTTTAATACAATACAAATAGCCTGGCCTATTGGAGTAACTCTTCAACCCAAACCGATCAATTAATACACGTTTTCAATCAATCGTCAAAAGCACCGATCTTCCCACAGAATCACACTATTTTAAAACTGCGTCATTCCGAAAATTCGTTTATCTTATTACGTTCGTGTATATGTCTAGGAAGAAAATGCTGGGTATCTGTCAACTGCTGTATAGCGTGTGTACACTGACTATACAGAGCGAGGCGCTGTAATGTACGGATCAGTGGAGGCCTATAGCGTACTAACATGCAAACTTGCCTATGTCGACTGTCTCGCTGTCAACTGCCCCGAACTTCGATCAATGAAAGTTGTTGAAACTCACCTGAAGTGAATAGTACTATGGCCTTCAGACAGCTGTACTCGGCGGAGTCGACATGTAGAGCCTTCAGTTTTTCCACTTGTTCTTGGAATATTCGGATGTGGTCCATGAACGCTACAACACGGTCGGCGGACATCGGACTGGTGTGCAGGCCGGAGGCGGCTAGCAAAGGAGCTACGTGTAATGGCATAGAGCATTGTGATGCATTCAGCACAAATAGCTCGCTCCAAACCATACGGAGCAGGGCGACTTGGTCGGTTACTTGTAGATCGGGAAAGAATGGAATGTTGCGAGCCCACTCTACAGCGCTGAATAAGAGACGGGCTGCCAGCTCGCATATGCCATCGATTCCCATCATGTTGGACTGCATGCACTGCGCTCCGTATCGCGACGTTGGGTATGGTTCTGCACGTAATAATAGCGATATAAATCCCGAAAGGTAGGAGTGCCCGTCAAACCGACCGTCAGTTAGGGCGTATTGGCCGGGTACTGGCTGAGTCGGGGGAATCCTGCCTCTCTGGACAGCTGCGAGAAAGGAAAGAAAAACAGAATTGTAGTTTTGGTCAGTAAAAACGAATTTACGCGCTCTTGACATGCCGCGCACTGTACAACATGCGTCCCAGCGAGCCTATCCCAGTAGTGATTGTGACCAATAACACTATAGGAACATGCGAATTACACACTCGCTTCAACAAAACGTTTACTGGCCTGTTCAAAACTAAAGTATATGCACTAAAATCGTAAAATGAACGAAACAAACTCACTTTGCTTACCTTCCCTGCGCATTCCCATCTTCAAACACTTCTTCAGCCGACAATATTGGCACTGATTACGATGGTGTTGGTCTATGGGGCAGTTGCGGTTCGCACGGCAAGTGTAGGTCAGATTACGCCGTACACTCCGTTTGAAGAAACTTTTACATCCTTCGCATGTGAACTGACCGTAGTGCTTACCACTGCTTTTATCTCCACAAACTACACATTCTATATGTTGCTGTTGACTTGCTGTTTGCTGGGGAGTTGTTGTCTGCTGTGGAGTCGCCGTCTGCTGTGGGGGTTGCTGGGGCGTTGAAGTTTGTTGTGGAGTGATGGTCTGGTGCGGTGCTGGTGGTGTCTGCTGCGGTGTGGTCGGGGTTTGTTGCGGAGGCTGTTGTTGGGGTTGGGGTTGGGTTGGCGGCGGCGGCTGCTGCTGTTGGTGTGGCGGCGGCGGCTGCTGTTGGTGCTGCTGTTTGTCGGCTGACAGGTCTTCATTAGGGTCCCTCCATGTACTAACTGCCATCGCCATATTTCGGCGGAGTACAATGTGTGCGACCGACTGTTCAGGCATAGAGCACGGGGGGAAAAACAAATAAAGAAAAGTTCGGGTTAAGGTTGAGATCTTTACATAGAGATCAAAACTTTAAAAGAAACATAATAGTACACGACTAACCTGAGCGGACAAAAGTGAGGGAAAAATAACCTAAGTCGGGCCATGACTAATATTGGAAAAAGCTCACCTTGTGAAGACTTGATTCAGCGACCTAGATATGCTGTCATGTAACTCTAGTACTGTGACAAAAAAGGCTGAAAAAACCGAAGGCGGCTTCAGCCCTAGTGCGGAGTAATTTTTTGAAGTGGGATGTGCGTGAATGTCTGTATATACTGAACTTTGACTCTTTTGTTGAAACTGTCGGGTTTCTATGACAATTATTGCCTTATATGGAAAGAAATGTCAGCTAGGTTCAAGGGGGTGATTGGAAGCTGATAATTAAAGGCGACTGCTTCTATCCTTGAGGGTAGTCAGGGCCTGTCATTCGGTGCAGCTAGCTCGTCGCTGATTGGCTGTCGCTGCCTCTACTTATGGGTGCCATATTGTCAATATATCCTTACGCTCGTTGTTTACTTAGGAAATCCACTTTATGGGGGTCATGTGGCTGGGACACCAATCAAAGCACCAAACACTGTTTATTGGTCGGGCATTACTGCATTGTTGAGGTGTGAAAAATGGGAGGATGATGACGATAAGTTATACATATGATAAATCATAGGACTGTATACAGAAAGCGAATGGAGGATCGCGACGGATCGAGACGAGTGTTTGATTTCGTCTTGTACTACGCAAGACGTACACAGTGTTATATACGGAACGACGGTTAGCGATAGAACCGACTCATCGTTCCACGCAACGTATGGTTCAGTGTTTAAATTTATTTTCAGTATATGTATATATATTTATATATTTGATAATTTTTCTTGTTGTTGACTTGGTTTTTTTTTAAGGTGGAACCTTTGTGATTACTCTCCAGCTGTCGTTGGTTGCGATATTCAATATTATTACAAGCCCGAACTCGGCAGGAAACATACTTGCATCCATGTCCCGTACGCGCAACTATGCCTGGCAATTAAAGTTCAAATCCGACTTAACGAGTACATAACACGTAAATAGCATTAATGATTATGTAACAGCGCACGTTTGGAGTTGACCTTAGACGACCTTCGGGTGGCAATAACTAAACAAAATTCGAAGACGTTGAGCTGCAGTCGATGTTTATATTGAGGCTGAGCATAACGGTAACCATTTTGAAGTAGTCCTGCCCTTTGCCACCGGGGAATTATAGACCTCGTAATGTGTATAGAAAAAGTGAGCGAATGGGGTACAAATGTCACTGTCATTACACAAATCAAGCCCACACTCGTTAAATCTGAGAACCGTGATCGCCGCAAAATTAACCATAACATGTTGTTGTGATTTTTTAAAAATAAAATACAGTGCAGGCGCGTGTGGTTGGCGAAACAGTTTTTTCCACTCCGTTCTCTGTTATGCGTCCTATTTTCCTATTTACTATGTTTCATACAATCGCGTTCTCGCTAGAGAAAAATGTAGCGCAAATGACGTGGTTAGAGGGCAGAGTCTGTGAACGCAGGGTGTCCATGATATGAGAGGTAGTAGGGCAACATGGGCCAAATGGCAGACGCCGAGAAGATAAATCGAACCAAGACACTGACAAACAAAGCCGTTCTAGCAATCATTGTACTGGGGGCGGGGACTGCCGACCCAAAGGTTTCGAACTACTTTACTCGTTCGCCCCATGTGCACTGATAAGGGCACTACAGCAAGCGTCGTCCCTCCCTCCGTGAAAAATATGCCTTTCTTCCAACAAAAAACAACTCGGGGAGATGGTTGCGTTTACAATCTCGGAGTTCGAATACTTATACTAATTTACCTAATGTATATTGCGGATATATTGTATGCATTTGAATACGCGAGAACGAATTATTCACTTTCAGTTCATAACCGGCAAAGATTCAAAACTTTACTGGCCATTACGAAATATACACATGCACATTCGTCAATCAGCGCTTGATGTGAGTTTTAAAGAGTTCTTTTTTTAAAATTGAACGGCGTTACAGCTAGCGTGCGAGGAGCACACTTAAAGACGGGAAAAAATCCCACTGTAAGCCGCCCGCTCTATTGTATTTTTCTTAAAGTTCTGCATAACCACACCAAGTCAAAACAAATGCCTGTCCACAAGGGTCTCTGCCTCTCTTAAGAATACCTGACAAAAGAGACCATTTTCAAAGGGCCAGACAGTATTGTTCGTTTATAATGTAAACATCGAGCACAATAAATCGGTGCTGCCCATAGGTACAAGCTATGCATACATATCGTCTGCCAGGGTTGTGAGGTGTTTGTGTTCTGACCCACAGTACAGCAAATCCATGACCCAGCCCGTTATTTTTCCCCGACCATTTTTTGTTAATATTATTATTTTTTTTAAAAATGTGCTTTTCGAGGTTTCCGTACAACAGCTATACCCACAAAGATATTAGCGAATCCAGACAAAATGATCAAGCGCGTGAAACAAGAGAGGTCGCCACCCCGTGTCAAATTGCCTCCAAACTAACACGGACAGGATTCGGTTTCAGGGTCTGAATTTCGGTCAGAGATAAAGACTTTTTTTTCTTTTCTGTGAGTACAAGTATATACAACACGAAACGGTTGAAAAGTCTTTACCCTTTGGCATAATAGATCAAGAACTACTAACGACCATTGACCTATTGCTTTAACCCAAACTGATTTCCTATACGATATCAAAGCCAAACCAATCACGGATATTGCCGTGTGTTTGGCGGAAATGCACTCCTCCTCCTCGTCATATCTCCTCAGGGCCACCGCACTGATGTATGTAGCAGTTGCCATCGAAATTACCATCCCCGGGTATTTTCCGAGCGACGCTGGAATAACACAATGCCGGGTGTTAATACGTAAGAAAAATGGATAATACTAGCAGTTTTCAATTACGACCAGCCCGCGGTAAAACACCACTGAACGAAATTACATGTAACACACCACCACCGCTATGCACCGCTGCTCGTTGTCGTCAAAATAGCGCCCTCTACAGGCACACCATTGTTCCTACAAACGGCACGCGAATCGGCTTTCAGGGGGGGACATAACACGACAAAGGTCAGGGTTAAAGTGGCAGACTACGTTACAAATACAAACACAACAACAAGTACAAGAGGACCTGCTGTGACCCGGAACGACCCCTGCTGTAATCGGTGTGAACACCGGACAATACCTGCTGAGTTGACGTGCCAATAAAAACTGTTAGCTTATAAAACAAAGTCGCTTAAAGTGCCCAAGTAAACAAGTTACGCAACCGGTCTTTGTTTTGAAGGAGTGGGCGTAGCTCCGTTCACAGCTAATAGTGTTAATGCCTTGTTTATTTTTGTTAGTAATTAAATAGATATCTTTATGTACAACCGCAAGTGACGGTGTAACACGCCGGTGAGCGCGGACCAGCGGTAAGCCATTGTATAGGAAAATGGTCGTTGTAATGTTTAACATATACGGGCGGGGGAGGGGCACTTGAATAAGAAAAAAATACAGCGTATGTTTTTATAGTCCCAGTACGCCACAGAAAGCCGGGATTTTGTAAGTCTGACTGCACGCAACAGATCATATATCATAATAAGAGCAACGGACTCGAAGTTTTAACATCTCTCTTAATATGTTAGTATTGACTAAACGCTTTTTTCACCTTTCAATTGCAATGTTCGACTATACTTCGAGAAACAGTGACAGGCAAAAGGAGACCCCTTCCAATTCACGACACATTTACAATATCATTGATATCTTTGCGTAATCCACATTAGCGTGAATGTCACGGCATTTCTCTTTTCTTCCCGATTTTTTCACTTTTTTCCAGGTCTTCATTTGGTAGCACACGTTCTATAAATAACACATTGCTATGTACTGAACGTACCAACGTTTAATTGTTCCGATGGGGCGATTTTCATTCCGGTTTTAGTGACGATCCAACCTCTTGTCCTCAGCTTAAGCAGCCTGACACGACAGTGTCGAAATTCGCCAGATATATCTAATCTATACCGGGGAATACGGTGTCTACTATTGTGATAGCACAATTGCTTAGTACGCAAATATGATCCATATCGGGATGACCATACATACCCCACCAATTAACACCAATACAGACCAGATGTGCCCCAGAGGGACAATTGTGTCTTAGCATGTGACTGCCCTTCTTAGATTGGAAAGGTCTGGCTGTGTGACTCTGGCATTGTGAAGGCTCAGTGGCTTCAGTAAAGAGCAAAAATACACGGCGAGAAGAAAATAAACAGTAATAGAATACTATGCGACATCAATTGCCCCAGGAGAAGCGACAGCCGATATTTCAGATTTTAGTGACAAATAAAAAGCAGACATCTTAAGAAAGGATCGCCTTTACATTGTTTAAATGTCAATCGGTTCTATTTCATTAAGAGCGAACGTTCGAGTTGCGTGATCTTTGGGGCAAATTAAGTTGAAAATTACATTATTTTATATATATATATATTTGTTATTATAACTTATTAATAAGGAGTTAAACAGATCACGAGGAGCGAAATCACGAACGGAATCCAGAGAACATGTTGTAACTCGCAAAAATAGAAAGTTGATTTTATGTGTATCATTAAGACAAATATAAATATAGAACCCATGATGAATGGTACCGAAACCTGACACATACACTGAATTGAGCAGCGTGTACGGAGATTTCTCGGCGGACAAATGCATGGAGGTGACGGAATGGTATTTTATTTGCCTAGAATATTCATATTAAAAATGTCTAAGGACAGAATGTACGACATCCATTATGAATACTGCGGCTACATATCCTTGTAAACGCCGACAGAAATCTCCACCTCAATGAAATCTTTGATAAGATCAGACTAACATGGTTGGTAATCCCACACAGAACTTCCATCATCTTTACACCTGTCCTAATCCCCCAATTCATTGAGGTGTTATTTTTCAAAAAAAAAATACTATGGCGAAGCTTTCTCCCAACAGAAGATGTGACCACTTTTTAACATCATTAATGGAACATGGTAGACGTTAATAAGAAGATCGGTTAGTAGAGTTTGCTGAATTAAAGATTAAACCGCTATCTCGCCTAGCTGTCGGCCACATTTAATAACTGAAAATCGAAAGTACTTAACGCCCTGTTTCATAAATTCAAATCGAAAATGCATGACTAAATCCCGATTTAGTGTTTTAAAATGTAAGATTTTTAGTGATTTGGGGGAAAAATCGCGGCCTGGGGACATCACGGGAAAGTGTGTTCGCGTCTAGAGAGCGCGAAGGCGGTTAAAAAGAAGCTTCGCCGTGATGAGTACATAGTACTGGCAAAGGTTTTATTATCTTGGGGTCCAACTTGTTATAGCGGGAGATTATTGGATGGGACATACAACACGTGGATGTGGCGACAAGCAAAGGTATACTTCTAAGTACTAGTACTGTATATTAATGACAAATATGGCAGGTAATCCGAGTTAGTGGAAAACTGTTAGTTTAACAGAGTTGAGAAAGTTATTAAATCTATTAGACTCGAAGTGTCGAGGTCAAAGGAGAAGAAAACAGCAACGCCTGTAACGACGGAGTAGCATTCATTGCCATAGAAACGAGCAATGTGTGCCGAACGTTGCGTGAACTAGGAAATTCCTGTACATTTTATTTTATTCCATAGTTCTGCCGCAACACAAACCAATATTGATCGTCAATCAATGCTATTCTAATTAGCATGTGATGTAACTTCAATAAAAATGTTTGACGGCAGGCTGATTTCATTCTGACACATAAATCTTACAGGACGGGGAAAAATTGAGTTATCGTGCCCCTCTCCCACACACACGAGTGACTCCACATTACACCCCAGTTTGTAGATTTGCTCAGTTACAATAGAAGAACAACACAGTGCACTGCGAAAGTCCTAGAAACTTAGCAAGAACGAGGAACACTGTATACAGCGGAGAACTCCACCAGTGAAGCTGTCAGAAATGTCAATATGACCCCCTCAAATCACTCGAGCTCCGAGATTTAAAACGCGAAGGTCGTTCATAACAATTATGAAGTTATATTTAAGTGTTACAACAATTTCATGTAAATTGAAGCCTGGAGCTATACGCTGGAAAAACAGCTCCGCCCTGACCCATGAAATTACACACGGTGGTATCACAAACTCAAAAAATGACAAGCCGAAATGCGAAAAATTGGCAACCACCATGCAGTCAGTGAAACGAGGATGGTTTTAGTAATGACTCACGCTCGCGACGAATAATTGGCCGAATACATTATTTATAATCATAAGTTTATGAAGTGTCTAACGCCTTTGACATTCACCAATTTCTGCCCAAATACGAATAAATTATTCATAACTGTTGCTGAAATTGTCGATTTATCCTAGTCGATTAACACGAAACGATGAGAACTTTGGACGTTTGGAGTGCCAATTACCAAATGGTGACAGTTTATCAAAGAGTGCATTATTTGGTTCATTTCAACAGAAGAGTGTATATTCCCAGAGCGTAAGTTACGGTCCCGCGACCTCGACTCCGTCGGCGACCAATTTCGATCATTGAAGTTCAAGTCTGTCCCGGAAAGTAGTCAGGAAAAGTTTCCAGTCACTTAAATTATACCGAAATCTCAGCCACAGTGCCACTAGGGATAATTTTTAAAAAAAACAGGAGAGTTTATCACGTGATCTAAGTTTGTGTCGTCAGATTTTGGCAGCGTGACTTTCGAAGTGCGAACACAGTACATGATGCGTGAAATCATCGGCAGCACCGCTTGCGTCATGACAACGGCTTTGATTTGGTGATAACTTAAGAAAATGAGCTCTTATTGTTAGTCATAAAAATGAAATGATTTGAGACAAAAATAAATAAAAACTCTGCCTCGATGAAAAAAAAGAGAGAACGAAGTTAATTTTGGGCTAAATTGTCCGACTTTTGGAATTAAGGATTCCATTTCCTGTAGTATCTAAATTAACAGTTAAACTAGCAATTTCGAATCCACGCAGGTGCTAATTTAAAGTATTGTAAAGGGAAGAAGACAATAATATAGTTGCGTCTACATTCTTTACTCAGTACTTTTCCGCTATCCTAATAATAATTCACCTATCAGCAGAACATCTATATGAAGCTCACTGGCATACTCACAAAAGGGTGCTTTCTACTATGTAGAAAGGCGTTTTTGTGCTTCCGCTGGTTGCCAGAACCTAGGAAACCAAATAGCCGAGCCAACCGGCAATACATGTATTGATGCACGAAATTATTACATAAAAATAAAAGCGTACGAAACTCGCTTATTCGTTTGCCAATAGCAACCGTCATGCAAATTGTTAACGGGGAAAATAGTATAAACAAAACATGCTCAGAGAAAGACGGGAAGAAATTGCACGACGGAGATCAAAAAGAACAGGTGAAGCCGTCAGTCTTGGCGGTTTCCCACTACGGTTAAAGCACTTCTCTATTAAAGTATAAAAATGCGTGGTAATAATCGCGCCACTTATTATTACTGAGCAGCTACAGCGGAAATTCGGCCCCAGATTGCACCTCTTATCCAAATGCTGTCTGAATGACGAAAAATAAATTATAGTAATAACGAGCAGACAATACGCCTGGGGAATAGTTCCTAAAAAAAATTGTTCAACAACATAGCAACGTCGAGCAGTCAGCGCGCGATAGCACCAGGTGTAATGAAATACCAAACGTACCCCACCCCGGTCACGTGATACAGGCCTATATGAGCGCCAGACTGGGCGGCCGGTGATTTTCCAGCTTGTGGATATATATATATATATATATATATATATATATATATATTTATTTATTTAAAAAAGAAAAACACACATACTATAGTGGTGAGACACTTACAATCATACTTTAGATAACCTGTTTCAATCAAGCCGATTGCCACTAAGAAGTCGTGCCAACCATCCTACTAAGCCAAGAAGTAGTCTTGATTGTTATGCTGTTATTACCTAAGAATTGCTTCTAGTACAATTTAAAAATAATTTTCTCCCCGAGAACTATTTTTCTTTCTCATAATTATCTACCGTAATTCACCCACAGAGACGAAATTCTCAACTCTTCGATTGCTTATGATAAGAACGGATTAAACGAAACCGCCAAAGTATTAGAATGTAGTCATATTTTTGTGATTTCTGTGTTCATGGTGTGGTGAGATGCAATCTGTCAACGTTGTAAATTCAATCACTGCCGCCCGAGGCAAACCGATGGTGAAACCACAAATTCACGTCAAGTCCAAATTAAATAACGAGAAAATCTAAATTGAGAAATTTGATAACTTCATTTCAATCGATGGTGGAATCGTTTTTATTTTTTTTAAACCGAATTTTTTTCTCGGGATAACTTTTCCGCGAACTGAGGGCTCGAGTCGAGTTGTTAAAACATGGTGGACAATTTGACCCACCTCCGACTCTCCTTTCGCCATGTTTTTTATGAGCAATTAGTCGTCTGGCTGTCTCCTCTCCGAGTTCCAATCCCGTTTTTTTTTATACCCGCAGGGCAAGCTGGTAGTCATTTCCAGTAAAGGCCTTTTTGCGTGATTTACGTATACTCACAAACAGAACAAAAGCGGAAGATGGCTTTTATATTTCATAATAATGGGGAGCTAGAAACGGTAACATGTAACAAGCCGAAATAGCCAACGGGAAATGAACACGGCTTGGTTAAGGTGACTTCTTAATGTCGGATTCACCTACTATCTATTCTTTCCATGTCAATTTCACTACTTATTATATTGATGTACCTTTTTTCATGGCGACATAACGAAGTAGTCATTTCATAAAATGAGGTTTCTAAACGTCGGCAACCTTTATTGCAACCTTTAGACGTTGCAATTACACATATAACTAGTGAAACATGACATCGCGTCGAAATTTCCTGACTTCGAATCTATAATGTAAGCAATTCACACGGGGGAAGGGGTTATAACCAGATAACAAAAGGTTATAATTAAGATTTAGATTTTAACCGTATTTTCACAATTTTGTGTAATCCTGCTCATCACAATTTTGAGCGTTGAAACGACTCATTGATGCCAGCATTTCTCAGAAATGGTACGAGGGGATAATGACCCAGGTGACAATAAACCTCAATGCATTGTACTATTAGTTATGTTTATTTATGGTTCCAAACACAAATCGCGCTGGTAACAAAACAACTGTTTCGCACTCTGTGAAAATTAAGGACTGGACTTCATTTTTTATTATGTACATTTTCCACAGAGCGCTGGGGCACGTGACAAGTGCCATTTACGCCATGTGGCTCGCATATCGTATGTCGGAACAAGTCAGGGGTGTGTCTAGGTATCGTTTAGGGTTCAGCGATAAATAAATATATAGATTTCACAACGGAATCAAGACAAACAAATAAAATAAAACTGTGATCACAAATAGTGTTTGCGTTACTTAGAACTATTTCATTGGGAACTGGTGCTCTCGGTTAAATGCCACGACTAATCAATATAATATTATGGTTTTCTCTTACATTTAAATGTTTAAAAATATTCGTCTGTATTCATTTCACGTATTTCAAGGAATGTTGAATTCAACAGGTGTCCATGGTAACAAGAAAAGCAAGATGTATAGAGAAAGTGCCCTTGTGTGGATAGCAGAAACGAACTGAAAAACATAATTTTGAAGGCAGAACTGGCAATGTTAGAGCGGTCGAAACAAACCAAATAAAAAAAACATCACAATATTAAATGTAGTACTAGTGGCTGAAACACATTTGAACTTGGTTGTTATTTTTAACCTTAGAAGATGTTCTAGGTTGTGTAAGATGGTATTTTAGTAACAAATATTTTTCACACAATGAAACACTTGTCAGATGTGCAATGGTCTAATATATAGCCAGCTGCGAGGAACACATATCTTATTGCCAGGAATGTGTTCAAGAAGAAGGGTGTATGTTCCATGTACGAGCTATATAGTTCAAGTGTTCAAGAAAATATCAGGTGGTATGATTATTATTGTATGGTCGTGGTTTGCTATCATTTTATAATAATGTCAATCTCATGTTGTCCTACCTCCCGAAAAAAACAAATTGGCTAATTGATACTCACGTATTTGTAACAGAGAATTTGATCGGTCTGTGGATGGAAAAAAGTTGCGAAACTATTCTTGAAATCTGACCTGTATTTCAAGAGATATCGGTGGAACAGTTACACACCACAAATGGCAATATTTGAAATCGGCTTGAAATCATTAACTATTGAAGGTAAGAGAACAGCAGGATGAACCCTCTAATACCGACTGGTGTAACATACATTACAAAGCAATACGTGTAAACGCTTAAAACGTACTACTTTTGTTCAAAATGCAATCCCTTCTACCACGCAAAATAGATCATTAAATAGCGTGCCCATATCAACGTAGATTGTAACGAGAAATAACACTCAACCGACCCTGTGTAATACACGGGGTCCGTATATAACATAGACCGGGTCGGTTGAACGTTATTTTTTGTTACAAGAGATTGTGGTCCATGTAGTAAATCTTTGATACCTAAAGTAGGCAGCCTGTACACCGAATGTCAGGATTCAATATGGCGATGTAGTAAATCAGCTACACGAATATTGTATTTCAATATTTTTTGTTAGCAATATCCGTGAGTTGTTGTGTGACAGAAACTTGCCGTGGGCACCAAGCACTGGGAGTAAACAGATGTTTCCAGAATGTTTGCATTTGATACGGAAACCATGCTTTTTTCAGAAACAAAACACCTTGTTTTTGTAACTACGAACTACTGTTCATTTGACGAAACAAAGAATTTGCGCATGTACTTTGAATTATTGGAGCGTACGGTCAATTCAACGTGCACGCGTTGGTTGTTGTTCCATGGATAGTTTTTTTACGTAATACACGCTAGCCAGTTTTACCCGTGCCGATACTCCACCAAGTGGCATACCAATATACGATTTAGAACAAAAATATCTCCCAAATAACTCGTAAATGTGCAATTCAACTTAATCATGACAAAAAGTCTCACGAAAGCGGCTAAGATCTTTTCCCAATCGCTGGTGAATTAGATGGCGATAAACTCACCTGGGAGAAATGATCGTGTCTTTCAGAAGTCAAGGATGCTGCTCAGACGATGACTCGGTGAGACGGAGACAGTCAGTACGACAATAGTAAAGACGAACTTACCCGGAGCAATTTATCAATGATAATGAGAAAAATCATTATAGAAATTGCTCACATTAAGGTGAGTTCTTGTTTGATATAAATACCGTCGGTAGAGATCACAGGTTATAGCAATCGTAAGTTTTAATTGGACCCCGGGACTAAGCACTCTTGGAAAATATTTGCTGCTCCAATACTCCCCGCCAAACAAACGACAAGAAACAAATTTGTGGCTGTGTTGCTCTCGTTAATACTGCCTAGCACTTGTAAAAGGGTAAAGCACCAATCGCAATGCCGCAGGACATGCCTAGCCTAAACCGATGGAGTTCTTCTCTCTCCATTCATCTCATCTTTATTAGCTTCACAACTTGAAACTTTCAGAAAGATTATTGATTACAAAAGCATAGAAAACGAAACTTGGATCGTATATGTTTAATATTTGATGAAAGTGCAGTTGCTTGTGAATTTGAAATACATTTTTAATAAGTAAATGGGTTCTGGCTTGAGGGAGGTAAAACAATATGCTCGCTCCCTATGAGAAACGAAGCCTGGTCGAGTTGATTTCACGATGATACATCCAAAGCCAACAATAGCAGTAGAGAGTAAGAAGTACTGAGATAATCACGAGAATACGTTATTTTTCCATTCTAAATTTCCATTATTGACTCAATACATATTTCTCGTACTTTCTGGGTTTTTGTTTTCCTGTCTGTAAAACGCTACACAAAGCAGACCACTAATATTCTCCAACCCAATCTTCTAATTATACTATTCCCCGGGGTGTACTCCGCTAAAAAAGCGACGCGTTTAAAATTGTATGCGGTCTACCAGGGTTACCGGTCCGCTATAGGGAGCTGTGGTTTGAGTCGCTCTATCTCATCGATGTTACAGCTTCACTTGATTTCAGACTCACTAATTGCTTTAACCATTCTCAACAATTTGAATCGAGCTAACCGCACACAACGCTGCTGGGCGAAATCGGTTGTGTTTACTGGTAACTGCCTAACACGGGCTTCTAAAAGGAGCATCGGGAAAGTAATGATCGGAAAAGTAGACACAAATTTGTGAAGGGTTTCTCAGAATGAACAGTGAACAATACTACAAAAATAGCTAACCCTCAAAACACGAATCATTATTATATATCTATTGCCTCAAATCATGGAACAAGATTATATTATATGTTCTCAAAACATGGATCAATATTATATTCTATTCCCCCGTGACATTATTCTATTCTATAAAACACAGACCATTATTCTATTCTATAAAACACAGACCATTACTCTATTCTAACAAAACACAGACCATTATTCTATTCTATAAAACGTTGAACATTATTAAAAATTATCAAACATAGACCCTTATTCTTTTTTCTCGAAACATAGCACATTATTTTACTCACTCGAAACATGGAACATGATTATAAACAATTCTCTCAAAACATGTACCATTAAACATTATCATATACTAACAACAAGAGCCATTATTTTATTGTCTTTAAACTTGCAACATTATTCTATTCTCTCAAAATATGTACTTTGATTCTATTCTATACATGGACCATTATTCTATTATTATATCAAAACATGGGACATTATTCAATAAAAAAAAAACATGGAACATTATATTATTATGTTAGCAATGCACATTACAATTAAAGAAGAGAAGATATCATTAGAAAATCTGAGAGAGGTCTACCTGAGGTACCTATATGTATAATATTAAAGCAATCGGATTTGCCGTTTTCAACAAGAATTCGAAAATATCACTTTTTACCAAAAATGACAAAAAATATTCATCAAAATTAGAGAAGTGAGGATATCATCACGAAATGAACAAGTCTGAGAGAGGTCTGCCCAAGGTACATATAAACCAAGTATCAAGGCAATAAGAAATGTGTTTTTTTTTCCGAAAAAGTCGAAAAAGTAAAACACTAGTATACCACTCTCGCAACACGTGGAACATTATTTTATTTAATTACTAGGAAATTTATTTTATTATTATAAATACATTGCATTTTATGAAGTGTTGTGTTGTTTTACATTAAAACAACAAAAATGTTGATTGACCCCAGATATACAGCTTAAATTGTTGAGTACCTTGATCATAATTGACCGAGGTACTCAAGTTACTTCTAAGCTTAATGAATGCGTATAGTATTCAAGGATGTACCTCGTTCGTTTCTGTGAAATGTGATTCATGTTATCACGTGACAAGTCATTATTCGAATTATTATATTTGTTGAATGAAATAACATTTCATAATGCATTTGCCTCTACCTGTATTCGATTTCTACACCACGTGACCAGCAACGTTTACCCGGTCATACGGTTTTGTTATGGCGTTTGTTTCAATAGATTTGCGCGTCTTCAGTGACACGCGTTTTTTTTAGTACGCCAGCAAATCCGCCATCTTGTTAATCGTCGTCGTTCATGTTGGTTTGTAGTTAATCGTATTACGACCACAAACATATTTTTCACATATTTTACCACACCACAACTTGGCGGATAAATATTTCGATTCGGAGCAACGCCAAATTTAACATGATGTTTAAGTAAATGGCCATTTGATGAACATTTGTGTTGACATATAGAGTTATCAAAATTCAGTCATTGCAAAAGTATATAATGCGAGCAGTATATTAGTTCGAATAAACCAGGAAAACAATCATCATCGAATAAAACACATTTCAGTACGATCGCTTATCGTAGACATCCGTAAACGTTAGGTCGGGGAAAAATCAGACGAAATTCCGACAACATTACATCACGTACGCGCATTGTGTCCGGGACACCTTGCTGGCACAAATTGCGGATCGTATCAGAGCCAGCTATTATAGATAGAGTTTCTAACGAAAACACAGCTAACCAAGTTTTAAATATAAAGCCTAAAAGCCATCGTCTGGTTACCTGAGCCGGCTGATGTCGTGATTCTTTAATTGGTCAAGCACTCGACCCCTACTTCAGGTACGATTTAATCATGCACGTACAATACACTGTGGCGGACGACCTCTGTAATCGGAGCCATACAAAGGAAACAATGTTAATGTCCGCGCAACAACAACCTAACGAGTCTGTCTGAAAAAAGAAAAGAAAAATGACATTTATCTATAAACAACGCAGCGAGTAAAGAAAGATCGGTCGTGATTTGATCCTTAAAGGCAGACACGTGTTTCATTGGTTCATACGCAATACAGCATCAGGAATCTGTGTACAGTCACCGGGACGACCAACATGGCTTTGAAAGTAGAAAGCTATTCGCAGTTCAGTTCGGTATTAGGCACTACGTGTACCAGTCCAGCGTTCATCAATCAACCAGTGCTGTGTGTATTGCATAAACGAAGACTCAAATCAAAGACAGAGAAGATACGACGTCATAAGGGCGAGACCGTTCGAGTGCCCCGGGTATAAATATACTACCAAAAGCTGGCAGTGGTGGTAGTATCGGAGGGCAGGAAACTGGCTGTCTGTGTTTATTTTGGAAAAACGGCCAAATATTATGAAAACAATATGTTATTTATAAGACAGCTTCCAAAGAACACAATCTTTTTAAACTAAAACCCCAAATAGCAACAAAATATTATGTCAGACACAATAGTAATTCAAGCTACGTCATCAATAATGAGCGACGTCAATGCGCATGTACTTCGGAATACTTGTACGAACTCTATTTATTTATTCATTATTTATAGAAATCTTTTCTTTGAATCGTACAAGTTTCCGAAGCTCTACTTTTTAATAGTACAATTAAACTGCAGCATTCTGCCTTCGCTTCTTTTTTTCTTCTCGTGGTTGACACGCAGTGCATTCTGGGATAAAATTGCCACGACCGACTAAGAGTACAATGTTCTCAATTTCCATAATCGAGTGTCAATCATCCGAGTTGTGAATGAACCGCGAGGTATTATGTTGGAGGCGCCTTAGGGGCGTTAAATGCGTCTTTTCCCGTCCACCAGGTGGATGTATCATGAATACAAAGATCAAGACACTGTAAAGTGGAGGTCGATGACGAAGTCAAATGACATCTGGTTATACGTTGCATAGGACGGAGAATTTCAATGTTTCCACCCAAACTGTCAATCATATGTTACACACATCAATGTTTTTTTATAAATAAACTTGTGTTGATTCACACACTACGCCCGGTTAATGCTCCATCTAATGGTCAATGGGGAACGTCAACTTGAGTGAGACATTAGTTTATTGTACTTTAATTTGTTTATTTTTTAAATAAATCGAGTTTCATTTTCTTGTCTCAGCGATCCCGAAGACGCGGCAATTTTCGCGCACACACACACACACACACACACACAAACATAGGCGCAGACAGAAAGTCAGATTTTTCTCGTCCTCGTTTTTACAATTGATTTCAAACCGGAATGTGCGTTTAATTTGAGCACTATTGGGAGCCCTACCTCATGACAATGCGATTAAGTCATCAGAAAACAAGCAAGACATTCTATGTTGAGATTGGTTCATGTCCCATGGTAACCTTTGTATAGGAGTGCATGCCTGGCGTATTGTGTCGTGATTTGTGGGGTCAGTCGATATATAGGGTGTCTGACTTTTTATTGGTGCGGTCCGTCCCGTGTCCTTGTAATTTTAAAGGAGTGCTATCCTGCGATCAGCGTATGAATTGTAATTCGAATTTACACCGTTGTACGTTTCACGCCAACGTAACTCTCTCTTATCCCAAATTAATTTAACACTGGCGTTGCCAGGGATACTTACGCTAAATTATATTTTCAGCCATGCAAAATGAAGAATTTTGTAATAGCCTAACGTAACTATGTACGTATTACCATAACTTTAATTCGCATTAAAGCTGCCATTCGGTGGTTCTCGCGTCTGCAAAGGCAAGTATTATTGAATATAGTCGGCGTGTTATACTATGCGGTGTTAAGTGGCATATAAAAGATATTGGTTACTCGGTAGCCTGCGTGTGGTTTATAAATATTAACTAATACTGTTATTCGCGTATACAAGCTACCTATCATTCACCATCTTTTCTATTGTTCGAATTCCATTGTGTTAGTATTTCACTACTACGTGCCTGGGTTACGTAAGTGAGCACCTGCAACGTTCAGAGCCTTTTAGTGTGCATGCATTTTTTTCCTGCGTTTCTGTGTAACAATTTCCCACTTGCATTTATACATTTACAACTAGTGGACATGGTTCCATTCGGCGACGGCGGCGACAGGAGAAAGCTCGCGTGGTAATGTAACCCAGATGCGGTTAGACGGTTGCCTAGGCGATTAGCTCCAGGTTGCCCGTTTATCAAAATGAATAAACATTTTTTTCAGCGTAAACATGAAACTTAATATATGTGGATTTATGAACAGTGTCATGTGATATGAAAAGATATGTGTGCAATGTGTCGTCTGCGCCTGCTTTCATAAATCGAATCTGCATTCATACAGCCTGTTTCAGGTCATAATTTCGACATGCACATGAGTTACTTTCGTAATCCAAAAAGGACGCATTGTTTTGTTTTGTTTTCGTTTACTACATCTACATATGTACAAATATGATCATTGTAACATTTCCGACGATTTGATACATTTCACAATTGTTCGGGCAATGCTGTGAAAAAAGAAAACGGTAACAAGTATGTGAAGCATTTTGGCGGGAAAATTATGGCGCGCTTTGATATGTAATTATCGTATGATAGAAAATTCCACACTAAATTGAAAGCAGTTTTTTTCTGGACACACGCTTAAATCGTATAAAATGAAGACAATTGATAAAACGATGAACTAAGAACACTGCATGGAAAATCAATTTGGATTTTATTTTCGCTCTCTTTTCTTTAGCAGACGGTAAAACATTTTGGGCTGGTTGTAAACTCCTCTGAGACTAATCTCAGTCGTGATCTTTATTTATAACCAAAGCCAGACATTCATTAACAACAACAGACATAACAATGGGTCGAAACCCCATTTGACCTTTTAATTAGAAATCATTAAGAAATTAACGGTATTAGGATCGTTATGACCGAGAATAACATAATTATTGACAGTTGTATGTTTTTTTTAGTTGTAATATTATCGTTTAAAATGTTTATCTATAATCGTCTACAGGGTGAATATGCGTGCATTAACATTTGTTTTAATGTGCGAACAAGTGTCTAATTTTACGGAAACATTCGATGTATATCTCCAACGAACGTAGGAGTTTTATTAACCGACTGTTAAAATAAAATACCATTTTATTATGTTAATCATTCGGCCATGTTTGCCCACGACCGTGACAACGAACGCGACTGGGCGGCCCCGCTTCGCGAAGAGCAATGTACTCGCGGTGGAATTTGCGAAATACACTGGCATCAAACGGGGTCAGAAAGAGCATTACACGAAATCTCTCGCAATAAATTGTGTCTGTATTTACACTGTCTTGTTTTGACACACTTTGGAAACATTTGCGAAGTATTTACAGCAACCGAAGTGGAACGATAAAAAATTTCCAATAAAACAAACTTATATGCGGCCGAGTCCACGTTGTCCCAATCAACGGTCGTTGTTTGTATAACGGTGTATTTACTATTTGAATGGCGTGGCCTTGTCGAGAATGTCTAAACATGAGCTGTCTGACGACCTACTTTCAAACTTGAACTTGGCGTTGTATAATCACTACGGATCAAACAGGACGACTTGAGGGCCATGTGGTATTTAAAACAATTCAACCGAAGAGGTAATGTAAAGCGAACGTGGTGGTTTGAAACCAGCCCGGGAATTTTCAGCGACCATGATGTTGGGTTTCCGCCATCGCGTCTGCTATATTATTATCGCGACTGTATTAAGAGGTGTCATTGTGATCATATATGTTACATTGATTGGGGTGGGGAGAAGGGGGCGAGCGATCGATATATTGACAGTAGGCGGCAGCGGCAGCGGCATGACTGAAAACTAACAGATCGCGACGTGTTAAATGGGTGCATGACCCTTCCACACTAACAATATGTTTTAAACCGCCCGTATACAAGTGACTACCAGTGCGTACCAACGCTACTCGTATAGTTTCAACACTTAACCTATCCTCGCACAAATGACTTCTCCGTTAAATATAGACTAACTACAGGTGCCGATCACCTATACTCAATAGACATTCATATCGGAGGCAAAGATCAACAATTTATTTCGAGGGTTGTGTCTCGACATTTGACCGTACCGTGCCCCAGACAACCATTGCCAAGCGCAGCCATTGTCACCGATCAACCCGCTTCTGAAAACCTAAGGTATTTTTGACGATCTATCGTAAAGTCCGTTGTTTTTTCTTTTCTTTTGGGGATACGCTGAAATTTAAACCTTTTCGCTTACCTCGTTGCGGATTGCGTCGATTCACTTCAAACTATACAGCGGTACTAATCGTATGATACCAGTCAAACCGTCCTTCAATCCAACCAGTGCTTGTGTGTATTGCATAAACGACGACCCAAATCAAAGACAGAGACGATACGATGTCATAAGGCCGAGACCCTTCGAGTGCCCCGGATATAAATGTCCTACCAAAAGCTGGTAGTGGTGGTAGTAGCGGAGGGCGGGAAACTGGCTGTATGTGTTTAGCTGCTTGCTATTAATGTACATAGCTGCTACGACCTATGACCCCCGCTCATCAATACTTACCCTTATTAGCAGGCCTAGCGTGCCCTCAGTTTGAGGACATATAACTAACCGGGAAAAATAAACCGTCAGATGCCCCTTAACTTGGAATTAAATTAGCTTTGCTCAATTAAGCCAGTGCAATAACGTGGATAAAAAACGTCACTCTCGTTTGGGGGGGGGTAATTTTCTGTAGAAAAATTGCGAGTACAAAAAGGTTTTCATTTTATACATCGCCTGAATGGATTAGAAAGGTCAGACACAAATGTAAAAATAAGAGCTATTTTGAGCGGGCTGGGTTATCGGTAATGCATACGGCTGCTGGTAGATGTCCAACAGGCGGGATGCAATGGAATGGTAGCGGGTCACTGAATACGTCGAATCTCTTGCCCCGGGGGTTGGGTAAACCTGAAAGAGCAGCTAGCAAAGTTCAAACTCGTGACAATTGGAAAGACTTGATTCAGACTTCGGTCATATGACCGGAGATCGATTTGTTATTGTATTTCGTGTATAAAGTGGGGGGGGGGTGGCGACAGAAACATAAATATACACACAGGGCTGTTATCTACGAGAGACATCGAGACACACTTTTGTATGGTGTTCTCCGCTATCGACCTACAATCAACACCACGCGACGCGCTCATTTTCCGCAACTGCGTGAGATCTCAAAACACATAATGCACACAGAAGGAGCGAGTGTGATTGTGTTTTGGTTAGCGGTTTCATTATAACATTGGCGAAAAAGAGATATAACCCAATGGAAATCTCAATTGTTAAACAGTTTGAACGATAGATATATTTCTTTGTCGGGGGTGTCGATCTAATCAAGTCCGCTCCGTACTATGTGTACGTTTCACTTCATCTGACTCGTATACTGCATCATTGGAAATCATCATAACCGAATTTCCTGCAATCGTTGTCTTAATTTGGCTCGTCCATCGATATATTGTTGTCACATTGTTGTTACCTGCGGCCGGGTATTACTCTATTTAGGAATGAACGCTGTGGTCTGTCGATATATCACGCGGCAGATGGGAAAATCCATATTTACCGAGGATTTTAGCGACCATAAACTTTGTTATTTCGAGCACGTGATTCTTTTTTGAATAGCGATATATGCGATAGAAATTGATTGGATATGCGTGAAAAATAATTGAACTTGCCATTTTATACAAGTATTGTAATTTCAATACGGTCGCCATGGAAATCTTTTTGTCGCTGACATTGACATTCTTTCGAAATTATTTTTTGTGAAAATATGTACTATCTATTTTCATGAAAAAATTAAGTACCTTAATATGATAAATAACACCAAAAAACAAAGGTATCTTTTTTATTATTATTTTATTTGCATTTTGTGTTTCGCTGTTGTTTCGCGCAAATTGGTCTGATATGTAATTTGTTCTGCGCATACTACTGCGCACTAGGCGGGTAGTTTAAATTGTAGACCCGTACAAGTGGCGGGATGTACACATTTGCCGAATTTATCATTATATGACTTTTGTGGTGCCAGATGGCCATACATACCGGGTACCGAATGTTATGCACATGTAAACAACACGTAGACCGCAGAAAAAATCATTTTCGTTTGAACAAAAAAATCATGTAATTACGAGAAATATACACATGATATGTGACATGACTTTCCGGCCTATGTTTACTCATTTGGTACACCAACGTGATTTTATATTATATCTAAAAAAACATACTATAAAATAATAAATGCACAATAAAGGCATCACATTAACAGTGAAATATTTCCAAGCAAATTATTTCTTTAATTCGCTGATTTAAAAAAAAAAAAAACGAAAAAAAAATCATTCGAAATTAAAAGTGAATTTGTGTGTCTGACTATAAACGCATTTGGTAATGTACATCAAACGAGCAAGACGTGTCTATTGGCCGCCGCGCTTGTTTACGTTTTGCGTGCGTGCGCGTACGTAGTTACTGATTAGCAAGAACCGATTGTTTGCACAATCAAAAAAAACAACGGCGTTGTTCGCTGATGCTCTTATTAAAGCGGAGGAGTCGTCACCTGCGCATGCGTTAGATGGCCATAGCTTGTCATTGTTTACAAACAAGCGTCTACCCACGAACCTTTGCGTTTTTTGCGTGTGTTGTTATCGTCGGTTGGGACTCAATTTCTGCGCGTGCGCAGGTGACGACCCTCCCGCTTTAAATATCATTGATCGACGTTTGTTATCAGACATTCACAAGCTAGTTGACAAAAATGTGAACAATGACGTCACAGAGCGTCGTCTTATTTTAAGTGTAACTGACACATATCATTGTATAAATATTGTAAGTTTCATTTGGAAAACTTCCTTCCTCAATTTTGGACATCGCATGCACCGGACGTACAAGGTTACAGCGGGTCACTGAACGTTTGCAATAAGGGAGCCGTATCAAAATTGGCTACAGTCTCTATGGAAACGGTCCTGATATCAGAAACATTACATTTCTGAATCTCGCAATGAATGGTATGGAGCGTGTCATGATGTGGGTGGACAAACGACTTGTTTTCACGGGTCTAGCAACTTGTGAGAAAAACGTAATTGCAATTGCAATAGCTATTTTTTTTTAAAGATGAGATTGAGTAGAAATGTGGCTTCTATTCTAAACTTATCATAAATTGAAAAATCGCGCACACGCACACACGACCCGATTCAGAGTACGACCAAATCTCTGGAAGACTGTACCGTCGAAAGACGACTGTTTATACTTTGCTACGCAATATATAAGCGATTTACACCGTATAAGTCTAATATCGGTTAGAATATTAGTATTTTGAAGTTCATACATCGAGTGCTAACGAGATGCAGTTTCCATAGCAACCATTCTGTAGCCCACTTCACGGCAACCGTTCGCGTCTCTTCTGCAGCCCGCATGGAAACCGTTCACATATCTTCTAAAAGACGGACAGGTTTAAAATATCCAGACAGTGTCTTGCGCGTAAACCACAAAAGAAGGTCAAGGCGATGAAATGGAATACGATCCCAACAATCCAGATCAGCTGGAGTGTAAACGATGTGACCTGTCTAGTAAATATGAGGCTGTGATAAACGCATTTGATATGAAACAGTCTTTTCAAAATTACACAGAAACAAGCAAGAAGGAAATATATTTGTTTTTATTTATTACAATCGAATATCTATTTGCTGTAACATTGTTGTTTAATCGATTTGAGTATACTGAATTACTGCGCTACCTGGGGAGGAGAGCACGTTAAAGCAAAAGAAGCAATTATAGGGATTATGTGTTGTTAAGACCTGTTGTTGTACCTGTGAATACGGGAGTTACTCAGGGTCTCATTAAAGTGTTGTCAAGAGCCTGACCTCACCAACTTTATATCCGACTCGTAGGTGTCACTGTTGACGTTATTCTGAACTTTGGGGCATTGCTAGCAAATTTAAAATGTACTAGATTTTCCTGGGTCAATAGTTTTGTGTTGACCCCGACTCTTACTATATTTATATGCAAAAGAGCTATGACGCTGAACGCATATTTTGTGAGTATGAGCGGAAAATTAAAACGCGCAGAATACGAACAGCTCTTTGCTCTGCTCACCGGGGCTTGGAAACCGTCGAAATCGTAATTTGAATTGGTTGTGCAAACTTTACAATGCTTATGCAAAGATTGTCTAGACCGCCTCTGTACACTCAAACATAATCAAGTGTATTAAAGGAATATTAAAGAGAGAACAACGATCAAACTCTACACCTTTTCAATTTTACTCATGAGGTTTCAACTGGATTTATATGTACTATTATTGCCAAACCGGTTTAATATTTTAGAAACCACTGTTGTTTTGTTTTGTTTTTTTTTAATACGAAAATCTTCGATTCAATTTGATGACCCACTCCCCCATGCCATCTTTCTCTATCACAAATACCCACACACGGGCGCAATAAGGATAATGATCGATACACTTTTTCAATATTACTCACGAAATTCTCAATTCCCTGGATTTATTTCTAATTGTCAAACCGATATATATTTTAGGAGCAACTATTTTTTTTAGATACAGAAATGTTCCATTCAATTTGATGATCACCCTAGTCTCTCTCAAACACATGCACAGTGTGAACAGAAATCTACATTTGTTTTTCAATATTACTTTATGTGTTGTTTTATAAACATTTTGTTAAACCAGTTTGCTTTTTTTAACATAGACATCCAATTTGATAACCCACCCCCAATATCGCTCGTATATATACACACACGCGCGCACGCACTTAGAGTCTAAGGCAATTAAAGATGTACATTTCCCACCGGAATATCGTCGGTTTTGGCGCCAAAATTCTGAGCGCATTCTGCATCACAAAGGAATCGTGAATTCTCGGAAATAATGGCGATGCGGAGACGCTTCTTGAAATATTTCAACTTCTAATTTCGATCGGCCTGCCTCATTGCGGTTCATTAGACATTAACAAATAAATCCATATTATAAAGTGTTACAATATTTAATGAAAAAAAATGTGAGAGAAAAGTAGAAACGAGCCAAGTTCTGTTGCAGCAAAAAAAAATTCGTCGCGCCGTCGATTTTGCGGTTAGTGCGGTTTAAAATGACATCGAAGCAACATTTAATATTTCATCGCGTTAGGGTAATGTAAAGTAATTCAATTTGTTCAATGCATAGCTAATATATTGATGTACAACGAATCGACCATGTATCGCTGCACTGAACGCACGCAGTCATGTTATCATGTTATTTTTTTTTTACAAAACTGTTATAAAAGATGAATTTCTTTCCCCACCATCAAATTGAAAAAAAATACTGATTTGTTAACTGCACACGAGTATTTAAATTACTAAGGAGCAAATTTGCGCATGCGTTATGATAAGCTTTGTTAAGTCCAAACTGATGAATTTTGCTGTATATTTCAAAATTTAAATGAATGATGTCAGTTACTTTTTCAACTGTGTATATTTCTGTGACACGTGACTCGCACGTTGTGCGCGATTTTATATTACTGGGTAATACCGAGTATACGAATGAATATAATTCAGCGAGGTGAAAACTGAGCGAGTAGTCAGTGGTTGTTTTACTATTTGGATAGTAACGACGAAAAGCAAGCAATTCATACAAATGATAATTCAAAAGCGGGTAACTTTTTTATAAAAAGAATCCGTTGCCATGGTAAAATTATCAATATCTCTAATTTGAGCGATACGTATTTCTGTGGGTCAATGATTTTAACGTTTGTTTTTTTTCTGATATAAAATAATAGCGCGTGACCTCTCATAAAATAGCAATCCTTTATTTTACCGGGGTACACCAACACGGGCTTATTGAAACTTTAACATAATTGTGCATTCTTTCCATTCATATCGGTAGGTCTTTCGTTATTAAAATGGGTCAGAAAGATGGTACACTAAGTACAATTTGTTTTCTTTATTTAGTTTCGAGTTACAATTTGTTGCTTTCTTCTGTCAAACGCGTGGTCCTAATTTTGTCTGTATTTATTTGTAATCCCCCTCCCAATTCCCCCCCCAAATCTAACAACCCCGGTGTTTCTGGCCAATCCCTAGCTGTAAATATTTTTTAGGGTGGTCTATTTGAAAAACAATTCTAACTGCTTCTCAATATTACGCCAATTTGGTAATCCTCCTTAAAGTGTCGCAAACGTCTCAACGCTTCGTGTTTATTTTGGGACTCATAGCGACGTACACATTCCGAGTAAAATACGTTGTTTGTTTAGACGAATTTCGAACGCGCGCTGCGTGACGACTGCGCATGGCGTGACGATTGCGGCGCCGCGCCACGAAAGTGGAGCTGCGTGATGTGCCTGAGATGATTTAACATTTTTAATGAAAGTGAAGTGCGTTTTTTTCGAAACTTTGATGAAGGTGACCTATAATAAACAGTATCCCGTCATGGTGTGAAAGCAAATGTGTCAACCTTTTTCATTTTGCAATCGATGTTAATGTGATATATTCGTCTACAATAACAATATATATGTTAGAAGTATGCAACATTTGAACTAAAAATCGGATTTTTGAAATTTAATTTGCACGGGGAGTATTTTCATAATTAAATTTAGCTGTCTGGGAATACATTTTATTAGAATAACAGTTACACATTGCGTGTTTCGACCCACTTTCCCTTGGTCTGATTAGTTATTTACGCGAGATTGATATAATCTACAAATTATGAAATGGTGTCAGTCAAATAAGTTCGATGATCGGAATTTTATAACCGTGCGGGGCCCGCCGGGCCGGGATCTCCTCAGGCGCGCGAACATACAAATTGAATGAATGAGCTAATAAATAAATAAATAAATACTGTATGTAGTACTGTAAAATACGTTATTTTAGCTGGAATTAATTTTAACTGAAAAGACTTTTTGGATGTTTTGTATGGAATTTATTTTCTCTGATTTTTGACAAGTTGAATTCAAAAATATAGGAAAAAAGGTATATTCGCTGGATTTTATTTTTATTGAATCATTCCTTCAGCGAAAATTACGTTGGCCAGACGGAGTGTGTGTTATGTATAGATGGGCCACGCGACGTGTGAAATACGCAACAAAACCAGCGGGCACCACTTTTCCATCCGTCGTTATTAACACGCCCTGGAAAGTAGGCGAATTCGAAGAAACTATGAAATTGCGGCATTAGTCGTCCATTTAAAGTAAGCGCTTTTCTAGTTTAACTGATTGATATGATGTGTCATTAACGCCCAGAATACATCGACTAAACGACTCCAATTTGAACATTTGCACATTTCCCGTTAACCAACTTGAAACAAATTAAACGGGCATAAACGTTTTTTTTCCAACTACCAAGTTGCATGCAGCAGGTGTCTGTGGTTTCTCTATGACTGATGAAACCTAGCATCTCAGTACCTCCGTTCTCCCGGTGTTTTCTTACACGCCTTCGTCTGCCCTTTCCTCCTTTATTTTAATCACCAGGGCCATGACTACAATTACGGATGTCAAAGTTTCCGCCGTGTTATATGGGATACGGACTCGTTTCGTCGACATTGATGACGGCGTTGTTTGATATTTGAGCATTGAAAAAAATAAATGTCGTCTCGATGCGACCTTTGTGAGTGTACGGGGTTATCGTGATTAACCGGCTTTCGTAATGATCTTCGACGCTCGTCGTTTCACTGCCACCTCTCAATAGAAACCCGTCGTTCTTTTCTATTCCAATATGCCTTCAACCGCGTGACGGTTTAACACATGGCAGCGGGAAGAATAACACACGTTTATACATTACAAAGTACAGGGGAAAATGTCCCATTCTTCTCTAACTGCGATCAGCCTGTTTTCAATCAGGCACGTTTTCTACAATGGCGGTTATTTTGAGAGTTGAACCGCGTAAAGAGCGAATTTCAATGCAAAAAGCCTACATACGTTCAATATGAACGCCGATTATTTGACACTATACAATGAGGGTACGCAAAAAGCAATTTAGATCGTGACATTTTGACCGTATTTTTCGATGCAAATATTAAACATGAAGTTCATAGCTTATTAAGTTATAGGTTAAGTACACGTTAAGAAGCAATCTAACCGTTGCTACGTACTCTGTTGACAACACGCTGTGGCATCGGTCTCTTTCTGTTCTCCCCCTCATCATCGCATGTTTCCGTTGTTGTTGTCATGTTGATCCTCTAATTCTCAATCTTTTTCTCATACGAAAACTGAATATCATTTCCTTCCTTTATGTGCGCGTGCTGAGGTCAAATGTCACCAATGAGATGGTTGGTGATAAGAAAGCAAATAAAAATGTCCACCCCGGACTGACAGACAGATATAAGGACAGACAGACAGTGGCGGATCCAGAGGGGGGGGGGCATGCCCCCCAAACGCATGACGATTTATAATATCTGGATTACGCATAGCTTCTCTGCGATTTACGCTCCGTATATCTTAAGCGTAGCTTGGACCCCCCCAATACATTTTGCTGGATCCGCCACTGCAGTCAGACGTGCGGACAGACAGACATACGGACATACGACGTTTTTTTTTGTACCCGGCGTTCGGTCTCGAGACTCGGTCGATGAGAAATGCCAGATAACCCCACCATTGCGGCTACTTAATGTAATAACTAAATATGAACTGAAAATGCGGTAGTGACAAGGTCACGTGCTTAATCCAATTTAAACTGGTAACTTTAGATGAAGGTTCGAAATATATACAGACATACACTCTACTTCAGCATTTATTTTCACCTCTACATTCACAACAAAATTCATTTTCTGAGCAAAGCAAATACCTATAAACAATGTCGCGGTGTGTTAATGCATATTATGTAATATTACATTCTTAAGTGTTTTTTTCAGATTATGCCATAAACACAATTACTATGACGTAGATGCGAATAATAAGCAAGGTAACTTTACAAAAAATACTACTAGCATTAGAAAAACTGCGAAATGTGGGGACACTTTTTTTTACATTAGGTCAGTTAAATCGAGTGAAAAACAAGTTTAGTAAATTAAATCGGCCACTATTGATGGTTCTCATAACTGCAAACATATGTAAATATGTTCGAAAATGAATGGAGTAAAAAAAGACACAGCAGAAATAGATGCAGCAATGAAAAGGACACAGAGCATTGTACGACAATATTTATACACGTATACACCGAGGTCGCCTTTATATTTACTAGGTTCGAAAGTAAAACGAATAACTAGTAGAGATATATTTCGAGGTAGATTGTATTTATTGGAGGGTCATGCCAAATGTATAGGAAGATAGTTTATTGCTGTCGCAAATTATTTCAGCGATGAATAAAAGATGGAACGAACACAAAGAATCGTATGAAAAGATTCAGTTCATCAATAGACCCAGATGCGATGAAAATGCCGAGGATGAAATATACACAGAGTGGCTAAAAGCTTCTCACTTCACTTGCATAAAAAAAGAAGAAAAAACATGGTCATGGAAATAAAATGTTTTTCACTCCGTATGAGTTGAAATTAACACTTTTCATAAAAAATGCTTCTTCGTCGACAGATTTGCAAAGCTTGAAAAGATACAGCGTCAATGTTCGCGCAC
Organism: Saccoglossus kowalevskii; assembly: GCF_978046115.1. Taxonomy (NCBI): domain Eukaryota; kingdom Metazoa; phylum Hemichordata; class Enteropneusta; family Harrimaniidae; genus Saccoglossus; species Saccoglossus kowalevskii. The sequence continues at coordinate 29,176,174 of NC_140653.1, read as the reverse complement.
CGCGCTAAGCCAACGACGCGAACAATTAGTCGACGAGGCAAAGGTCTGAATAGACACACACAATGAAATGAAGAATAGCTATATACATATACTGTAGTATTAGCCTTCCTATATAATCACGCCGGTCTACGTCATTGATCCCTGCTTGATATCATGCCATAAGTAATCAAATGTACTAAAAGATCACTTAATACCATAATCCTATTTCTTCATACCAGATACAAGTCGGTGTGAAGGGATTGTAAAAAAGTAAAAAAAAACACTGTCATGCTCATCTAACGTTGGCTTTTCTTGTTATATTTCCTATCACTGTCAATTTAATGAAAAAGGAAAGCTTTGTACTGTTATTTCAATATGTTTTAATTCGGCTTGTGTGATTTGAATACGAGGATTGACTTCCAGGCGAAATGACATTGCTTCCACAATACGGGTAAGCGCTTTAACAACCTCGGAGGTTACCCATCTCATACATTCTGAAAATGAATGGCGGATTTCTGTTTGTTCTTATTCAACTTTTAAATAAGGCAACTGTATGGAATGTAGATTACATCGGCTCGGTGTCAACATTCGATTTCAACTCCTAAGCACTGAGAGCGGAATTAGTGACTTAATCGGCTCCTCGAGGGGGATATAAATGCAGAGACAGACGCGGTTCAGACCGATTACATTATCAATTGTTTCATTCATAAGTACATTTATTTTACATTGAGTTGATTTGGATTCTCTCTCGTGATAGAGACGTATTGTAAAAAGTGGGTATTGGATCATCGTAATAGACTAACAAAAGGTTGTATTACACCACCCGATTTCAGAATTCATCGTTCTACACAGTATGTGAGTTCTCTAATTTCTTAAATACCAATAAAATGCATCCGTCGTGCTTTTCTCCGTGGTCATGAGCCTAAATCTGTCCCACAGCCCGCGAGCTTAGACGCTCCAACCACCGGTTCACATACCTCCTAACAATTCAAGGCACATCCTGGACCACCCGATCCCACATCAAGTCAGTGTTCGGCGTCCATGCGGATAATATTAAAAGAGTCGAATATATCAGACTGTGTTTGTCGTGAGTGTGCGGTAGGGGGGGGGGGGGGTCCAGGGATATACATAATATATATGGTTTTTGATTTGTAATGTCAACTCTAATCGCATTGTGTGCTTAGTCTTCATTAACCAAATTCCTCAATCGCCCATCGAGTAATTTTACGCTTTCTAACTTTCGCTTCTTTATTAGGTGGATAACATCCTAACTGACGTGGTCTATACATTGCATCCTTTCAACTGTACACGTATTAAATCACATGTGAAGACAATGCCTCATGTGCGGTTGTTTAATGCTTCCAATACTAAGTGATTCCGAATGCACACGGCGTCCCAACTACCGAAAACGAACGAATCACATTGATGGAATAATAGTACTTTTCGGTACTTAATTTGCCATCCCATTTTGTGAGTAGTTGTGGTTTTACGCTGTACAATCACACGTTAACAAAGTTTGTTTCTCAATTATTTTGTCACTTTATCTACCAGGATCTTGTTTTCAAATTGAAATGCAAAACCACCCTCATATTGTAATAGTGGTCGTCTGAGTGAAATCTGCGTCGGCTCCGATGGCTTTTCTAGTCTATTAAATCGTAATAAAATTTCATTTTCGTAGAACGATGCAAAATGAATATTTCAAGGTATCACACGTTGCCCGTTTTTATTTTTATTGCCACGCCACGTTTCATGTTTCCTTTCGAGCCGTATGTTCTAAACATCCAATATAATAACTGACTGGGTAAATGTCATGGATATGAACGGGTCGTGGTAAAAATGCTTCGTCCCACCGAGCAATATAACGGTACCGAAAACATATACACAAACACAATAATCATAGCAAAACTCCGATAGCGACATGTGACAGTAGAATGCAAAATGAACGCGGTGGATTTCCAATTTAGGACGTTTTCAATACTAAAATAAAGTTTATTTTTCCAATGTATTTATTCGCCGGCAACACGTCATAGCGGCGGGGTTAAAAAAAGTAGGGCAAAAAAAAACAAAAAAAAACAAAACAAACGTTTCGTACATACAAGCATTCAGTGGATTTTCCACTTCAGCAACATCTCATGAAATTATCACCAAAATAAAACACTCTAATAGAAAAAGAGGTAACAAAGCGCGCATGCTACCTCGGTTTTGAGTGTGAGCCAATTTTGACCAATACGCGGTTTAATGAGTAAAATGAAAATGGCTCTCGCATCATTGATTCATTTGGGGAATCATAAAAGCCGATAGCTTTGATCGATGAGGGATGTATCCGATACCGACCCATGCATGCAGGCCCAGGCATCCATCCTCTTATTAGCCGTATTTCGGGGGGCGATTCATTTTTAACATCGTTTATAGTCTTCCGTTCAAACACAGAATGCATGATTGCAAATTGGTAAAAAAAAGTCTGAGTAATTTATTTAATTCAAATAGATTTGTTAGCCATCTGAAAGTGTGCCGTAATAACCAATGTCTGAGCGGCTAATATTACCTAACTGATGACGTCACAGTGAAGGGGAACAATAGTAGTTCCGGATATTATTCTCATGCATGTACGATATCTAATGACACGATTACAGATTTAGACAGTTGTGCAATATAATCCAATAGATACAAATATATATAAAAAAAATATAAAACAACTAAAATAAACAAACATAACAAAATATATATTAAATTACAAAAACGCAGTGAATATGATGAATGCTTTGTTTAGACTCATATTTTCAAATGAAATATTTGATTATTTTATTTCCGTAATAATTGCAAGCGAGAATCGGGAATAAATAAATCAGCCGCCAACTTGAACCTTTTTGAGGTACACGATTATTTAGACCGCTACGGATTGCGACCCGGCTGTTAAATAAAACTGTTCGAACTTCTCTAAATATACATATTTAACTATTTATTAACTAAACGAGTCGCGTTCAATGAACGTTGTCACATTGGGCCCAGCACATGTACTATGACTTCCGAGCAGTACACTGCAGATGGTAGCGGCCAAGTTACTAGCAGTCACGCAATCCTCTCAGACTATACGGCTAGACTATAGGAAATATACACATCTTTAATAATCAAATGTTGAAAAACAATAATTTAAAAGCGGACGACTGAAATGGCATACTAACAGTCTTAGTCGTGTACGATTGTTACTTTCTTTTAAATTGCCACCTGACCACAATTTTCACTGTAAAACGGTAATTAGTTATTAATTGAGACTGGTACATTATAAACAAGTTAAGTTACCGCATTTATTGTCGGAGACGTTCCAGATCTTATCCACAAATTAACATTATTAGCCAATGTTGAAGTAAACGGAACTGAGTTAATTCCATCAGCGAAAGGACGCGAGTCCTTTTGAATATTTTCATGCGGCCTTGTCGATAAAACACTGTAACAGTTGCGTTGTATTAACACCCGTGCAAAGGGCGTCGACTAGGGTGTGCGGAGGTTGTCCACAGTGAATTGCAAACCACGCTATGCTCCCCGGGGAACAGGACCCAACGCATGTCTACTGAATTACGCAGCGGAGGATTAAAAATGTGATTGTGAGAAAATGTTCAATTTCAAGGTTTTCTTTTGAGTGCAGGGTCATAGGTGTTGACCTGAACGACCCCATAACAACCGTAACCTTCGTCAGTTGCTCAATGAGTCGAATCTAATAAAGTTTCCAAATTGACTTGGCCGCCACTTAACTCGTCACCTGGCTATACAAAACCTGGGTCACTGACACTTTGTTCGGGAATAAAGCGCCCAGTGGACCGACGCATGTCGAATTGAACGCGAAAATTGTACCCGCTCACTGGGATCTAAATCGGTTTGTAACTCGAACTTCAATAATTGTTTAATATAAATTAATGCAAACTGGTTCAGTGTCACCGCCAATGATTGACAAACATACGCATCTCCAGCACAGAATTTCGTACCCAGCAGCATCCTGGAGTTGATAGATGTGCTGTGACCAGTGGAGATCGTTACGCCACCACTGTACGCGCGAAGACATCTTATATATACATGTATATAAAAAAAGCACAGGCACTGGTGCAACTGTTATATGCATAGTATTGTTGCTATTTGTACAGAGCGAACCATTGGGTCGGGGTCGTGCCCGCAATTAGCCCTTTAACACATGATACAGTCAGAGATCTACCATTCAGCGTATTAGCCACAGTAGTAGATATGTACATATTATGTGTGAAACGGGCATAGTTTTTTTTTTTTTTTTTTTTTTTTTAAGTGTTTTGGGATTTAATAAAACAAAATAAAACACACATCGAATGTTATGATTTAATACGCACCAAACAAGCCATAAGGGCGAATATAAGAATCGAACATATCGGCCCCTATGAAGTGAGAAAAAGCGACAATTAGCGTCACTGAAAGAGCGAAACGACCCGGGGATCGTGCATAAAGCCTTGTAGCACCTAATTCAATATTCATCACTCATGCCATCTGCCGAGTAGAAAGTTGTCTCCATGGTAGAACATTGCACCCGGAATAAAGACAGGTCTGATATAATTCTCGGGAAACTATGTTTTACTTGTTAGCGACAAGTTTTAAATTGAACGCTAAAAAACTGTGTGACAGACGTCTGACGTTTGCAATATGTACTATAGTTGCCTGGATTGGCATGCATGAGACACCCCCCCCCCTCCCCTGTTCTGCTTATTTTTATACCACGAGCATTGGCTTCTAACGGACATTCAGACAGCGAGCGAAATTGCATTCGGTAAAAAGCACGCTGTCGCACAGATTGTGAGTTTAGCAGCTTAAACCATACACCTGTTACCATGGAAACATATTTATGGTTTGTATTTGTAATAATTTAAATGTCCTACAGAGCAGAATTACTGTGTTTTTTTTAAATAATTAAGAATCGAGAGTGGAAAATAATGTTTTGAATTTTCTCGTCAAATCATTTAACTTTTAGGGTCGGCATATGGTCATCCATGATGATAGAAAGATAACTCGGTGCTGACAAACAGGACTATATTGGGGTTGGGATACTCTGACTGCCGGTAGCTGTTCTGTCACGACACACAAAGAAAGCGAAAAGTGCATGCAAATCGTAATATAAGGCCGCGAGATAAATCGTATGTGCACTTTTTTCGACATATGGACAACTACCAATGAATCGGTGCGTTTTCCGACGATAATAAGTCTTACTCAATGTGATGTTTAGACGACTCTGACCCAACACACAATGATCACCGTGCCCAAACTCTTGGGACAACAGTTATCCAATTTTTTTTGGCGATTTTTCTAAAAATACCACCACACGGGTCAAAAACACAACTCCCCATCTTTCTATCTACTTAAAATATTTTTTCGCGATTGTTTAGTCGACATTTGTCTTTTTTATTAGCGCATTTGTCCGATTGTGTATGATGGTACTAAACAGACCCAGAGACAATACAAGTTTTTTGATTACAAAATGAAGACAATTCTTCAAAACAAACCAGATGACACAAATGCTCATGTTCTGGAAAAACCTTTGATGTCTGTAGAAACTCAGAACTTTGATTCGCAGCGGCGGACCCAGGGGACCGGTTTAAGCCGACCTCCACCCCACCAGTTTCCGTGAACACTTTTATCAACTTGATTAATACTTTAATATTGCATTTGACTTTACCATAGCAGAAACACGAATCAAAATAATCACGTCCACAAGCCCCCACCCAACCACACCCACCAACCGCATCGTTTGCGAATTGTAAAAAAAAATAAAATAAATATACCCGAGCAGACCACGACTATCACGTGATTGGCAGATGGTGAACATTTAAATACATATATATATATATATGATATTATATCTTTATTTTTAATGTACATATCGACTCGACAGCAAAACAATTCCGGCGAACAGCGCGGATGGGTAATGTAATGTGAAATATCTTAGGTCAAAGGTGGAGCGAAGCGCTTAACCTGTTTGATGAATGCACATATGGAACCAGGAGAGGATGCGAAATGTTGAAAAAAAAAATGATTTTACAAAGTTCTGTTAATGCTAGAGGATTTACATTAGTTAGGTCACAGGTGTCACTCCCCAGACTACTTAGTGGATTAAATAATAATAAATATGACGGCCTTCCGTGTCGCGACAATATAAACACTGTCGTTTTGATTCAAAATATTTTTGTTCTCATTATTATAGTACAGGGGGTTCCCGGCAGACCAAAATGATATATTTACCAGTTTTATTTTTGGACATGGCAAAATCGAAGAGGCTGGATCTGAAAATATTCAAACATACTGCACATGGCTAGAAAACCGTTTGTCTGGTTTTGGTATGTTAGATTAATCTAGCTGACACTAAGACCGGGATGTTACAATGACAATACAACGGTTCGATGAATGTAAATTGCACTGCAGGAACGCAAAGCAATATAAACACGGTAAATAAATTACGAGAACAGTAAATACCACTAATCTTTTCCCCCAACGTAGTCGTATTTAATATACGAGTCAGCCAGTGATGCGGTGTTTTCTAGAAATATTTTGTTGGCGTAATCCAAAGATCATTTTTAGTTTTGTATAACCACAGACAATATAGCCTTACTATACTGCACATGCTATAACACACACCTAGGTACACGCATTGACTTCGATTAAGGCTAAAACCGGAATTGGTGTAGGCAGATGTTAGCGGTGCCGGCTTTTGGGCAACGGGGCGAAACCCGCTAAAAAGAAAAATATATGCATGGGCTTGAAACATGCACCAATACGGCGATGTAAATATGACGAAGCGTATCACTGGCCTTTAACCGCGCAGGTGAGAGGAGGCGTGGTATTATATATGTTGAATATCGATTCCCAACCCCTGTGTTGTGGGGAAAAAGTAGCACACAACAAAAGCCAAGTTACATCATGAAAATCGTAAATGGATTTCCGTCAATATTGCGCCTAACTGGAACACACGTGCATGGCAGCTGGAACCCGACTTTCACCACGAAATAGACTACGTACAGAACAGATACATGTATATTTCATGCGACGTTTTATTTCATTTGAAATATAGTACAATGCCATGGATGAGCTAGTAGCTTGTAAATGAAATGAACTCCATCCGATTATTGCATACATACAACAGTCTACGGTATAATAAGCTAATTTGATTTCTCTTTCTCTCTGCTGACATGTCAGCCAATTATGTTATATATGAGGTTCGTAAATAACAGGTATTATGTTTGATATGCCGGGGCTGAATGGACGGAACAAATTAGCAAAATAGGAAAACTGGCTTATTCTTCTCTGTCAAAACAGGTCGTCTATGAGGAGTCACCGCGATTTGAATGATATTCCTATATTTTTTTTCCGCTTCAGAAACAGTTCAGAGAACCTTTTGCACTTAGCTATTTAAAAGTCACAGAAAGAGTAAGAGCGGCGTCTGGGTCCGTTTAGAAGGGGGGAGGGGAGCCATAACACGATCAAGCAGTTGCACAGCGAACGACCGACCGCAGCTAGTATTTGTATTTTGTGGAATCCTATCAGCTCCCCAAACCATTCACGGAGTAATTCTTGTTCCCACAAATACATCACAATCAACTGTTTTCGAACAGGAAGACAGAGTTTCCGTTTTTTTCAGAAACCAATAGAAACTTTAATATCCACGATATGAGGCCATTGATTGTGCCAGCCACATTCAAACATTCTTGGAGTTAATATTATGTAAGAACACCGCTTCGTCACTTTTCTTTATAACATATTTTACTTTCATTTCCTGACGACGTTTTAAAGAGCGAGGAAAAATCAATTTTTCTCGCAACCACAGGGTTACTATAGTGCGTGCCGCAAGCATCGCCAATGTGTTGGTTTAGATTGCAACATTATTGACACTGCTTTTAGCAACAATTTAAAAAAAAAACAAGACGCAGCAGTGTTGCCTGTGCGTGTTTTCAGACAGATTTCATTTCCTGTTCTTCAGCCCGAGTTTTCAATAAGCTTCATTTACTAACCAGCCAATTGACTTGGTCTTGAAGTTTTTTTGACAACCCTAATAATGGTGCAAACAAATTCGATTAAAGCTGATTGCTCGACTTTGCATAGCATGACAATATAATATGGCGTCTCCCGGGAGAATTGCTTTGGCCAAGTAAAAAATAAAAATAAAATAAACTTCGCGACTGAAAAATAAAATAAAAAAAATAACAAGAACTGTAGAAGATTACCGTAAAACACTTATTAGTAGCTGCATGTATTTACATTACTGTTGATTACCTTTAATTTAGCTAACTCTAACATCATTTTGACTGGATTAGCTGAGGTGACATGCCAGTCAACACAAAATTAGAAATAGCAAGATTTCCCAAGTAGCACCAATGTTAAAAAAATGCACCTTTAAATAAATACACATCTAAAAATCACAAAGTAAGATTTTAAAAACAGTTGAAAATTGGTTAGTTATTAATGCAGTCATATCACACATACCCAAATCCCAGTCCTCCATTCCCTTCCCACAAATCCCTCACACATCCCAACCCAATCTAAAGTTATACTACACAGATAAATAAAATTGTGAAAGCACATTTGTTAATTTTTGATTAAAATTTGCTTTCTTTCCAGCTTCAAAGTAACATTTATACTGTAAAAAAATATTCTAATCTCATTGGTATACAAAACCTAGAAATTGACTAATGTTTAGAATATCATTTGCATAGATTCCAAAGTTTCGCATAATAGGTATAATTTTGGTAAAATGGTGGTATTAGAAGTGTTTATGCTTATCAAAAAATACACGGAATTCTGTGGTATAAATATTAATTATGCAAATTAGCGCTATGCATTTCAATCATTATACATTTGTATACGGAAGTAGGTTCATCATCCCATGTCCAATTGTTTTGAAAAGTTCAAAGAAATCCTACGGTACCAGTTACCCATGTGTTAATTTGTGTTATATTTCATGAACAGTACAGGAAAACAAAACAAATGAAAGCACTCCCGTGTGCTGACTGTAGTGAGGCGTAAGTAACTAATTAAACATTCAAATGTGAATATTAAATAACATTGCACAAAAATCTTCAGAAATGCCATGTTTCATGTAAATTGTAGATATCAATTTAAATATGCAAATACTTCAGCAGATATTGGAAAAACTAAAGTTAAAAATGTAAACAAGCTTGTTAAGTAAGCTGAGATATGTCATGGACGTGGAAAAAAAGCAGAGTGATCTATAAAACAAACCTCATCTTTCACAGTTCCCCAGTGAGGAAGTTGCTCTCAAAATCATTAAATATGCAAATGAGCTCATTACAGTAATTTATCCATTATACATTCTGTCATCCAAATCCAACAAGTGAAACTCTTGAAATTTACAAATCTCAACTTAAACCAGGAAGCAGTTTACTACAAAAGTGTTTAGGTTAAATTTCATGAATTACAGAGTAATTACAAATTAATGGGAGGTGTGTGGAGTTGGCAGATGAAGCTGAACCACAGGGACTGATTGTGGTATTTATGAGAATTAGTCACCAAGAAGGAATTAAATAAGAAGCAATAGACATCCATCTTTTCACAAGTCTTGAACAAAATTCAGCAGTTTTGTGAAGTGATGGGATTCAGGGGAGCATGTCTGACGCCAGAAGCATACTGACTAATTTTGTATAGCAACCACTTTCTAAGTTGGACCAAGATCCGTCTGGACCAAATTCTTATCCAAACACTGAGTTTTCAACAGTAGCAAGTGGAGGCATGGAGAATGTTTTACCCTGTTTGTGAAGTCGGAAAGTCTGCTATTTTGTGATGATGACTAGCCAAGGTCTCTGACACCACAGGACAGATGCCTTGGAGGTAGCACAGACACCCAGACAGAACATTCTCCTGTTCAATGGAAGTTCCTGACTGTGTAATTGTAGCAGCACATTGTGGCAGGTAACATTTGAACTGTTTCTAAACCAGAGGCTACTAGATTGACCACCGAAAACACAAGCTCCATTGAAAGGCAGCATCGCTTCAGATCGTATTCCATAATACACCGACAAACACAACTAAGCATTCTATCATCTGAACCAGAATTGGTGGATTTTATGAGCTAGGGGGGTCTTGCACGAGTAGGCCAGAGTTACAGTATCATTTGACACACTCCCCATTGCCAGCTTTGAGAGAGTGTGTTATAAGAAGTACATCATGTTGAATCACATCTAAGCAGCATTCAAAGCGATATTTCTACAATCTATGGAAAACAGTATCACTGAAGCTCAGTGCCTAGAATTAAATGGTCATTCTAACACACTGACTTCATTTGTACAACACTGACACCAAGCAGTGTTTGACATGAAAACTGTTGTGTGATTTTGTAGTGTATGACCGCTCTGATTGCATTCTCCTGGACTGACTTCCGGGGTGACAAGCTAGACTCATCAGCTGAACAATGAATATGTAACAATGTTCTAAACTCTACGATTCTAACCAATCTGGTAATCAATAGTAGTAGTAAAAATTAGGGTACTTATGGAAATAAGAAGTCAGGCACTGAATCAAATCAGAAGACCATATAGCTACAAAAGTGATGGCAATCTACTTACAAGTCAAACAACACCTCTCAGGGATCATCCATGCTTCAGTCAATTCATAAAAATTCCAAGCCTTGAAAGTTTGCAGTTGCACAAACTTTTGTGAATTCTCAAAATGCTTTTAATGAGAATGCAAATCAGTCAGAGTTTGTATGGGAACAAAGTCAGTCACAAATTCAATCACCCACAAGTGCTACCCAAACATTTCTGGAATATCAATTGGAACCTAATGCGCTCTAGCGATCGGCTTGGGAGACACTCACACCAACACATCTTCCGCTAATTTGTCATGACTGGGATCAATACTTTGGAAAGTTAACCCATTCTTTTGATAATCCTAATTATCTTAAGTATACAGCTTCCTTCCTTTAAGAATTGAAACTATCTTTGAAGTTTTATAAAATGAACTCAAACTTCATTATGTAAATTAAGTGATTAGTATGCACAGAATTGAAAAAAATGATAATCAGATTTACAGATTATCTCAATGTAGATACCTGTACATACCAAATGTACAGTGAGTGATTCTTGAACTGAGACAATAGTGAAATATAGAGAGACGATAGAGAGAGAGATACAAGCAAACAGGCTCCTAATCAACAATTATATTAAATGAACTAAACCATGCAACAAGTCAAAGAGCAAATAGTGAACAAATTCAAACATTTAAAAAGTATGTTTTACAAAGCCAAAACCACCCTTTTAAACCATATACAGTGATGTCAAAAACGTTTTACCAAATTAATTTTCAGTCTGAAAAACAGTTGTAAATTTGTACTTGCTTGGCAAGCTATGGCAAACTCTGACAGTTTCTTGCAGGAATACATATCAGAGTTTAATAATATGAAAGCAATCAAGAAAATATATTAACCCCTACAAATCCCAAACTAGACTTATCACTTGTATTGAATATGAAAACAAAAACATTTGGCAATCTCTTGATTATCCATGAAAAAAAGGCTGGAATGGTGCTCATTGTAATTCAAACCATCTACTGTGGATAATCAAGTATTATTATAGTTCAACTGTCGAAAAATTGTCTCTCGAAATTCTTAGAAGCATATTTACGACTCTGCCACACAGGAGTTGGTGAAAAAACCTTTTTTCTTGATCGTCTAAAATTTGTTTCTGATTGTTGCGTTAATGACAGCGATCTGTCAGTTCCTCTATGTGCTGCAACACCTTCTATTATCATATCTCCGCCACTTGGTTGGGGTGGACAAGACTGATCTGTGAACCTCTGCGAGAGCATGCTTCTGCCGTGCATAGTGTGTGATCTTGTTAATGGTGGACAGCTAATCTTAGCACTGTCTTTAAGCTGCTCATAGAAATCATAGTTATCGTCGAATGTGGAATAACCTCGCAAAACATTCATCCTCTTTGGCCTGTTCAGGTGTATTGGTAGAGGTGGGTTGTCAGGTGGCAGCGGCAGAGTTGATCTCTTTTTGTTTGTTTGTATTGCGACGTGTTTATTAACAACAAACTTTTTATCTGAATCGAACGAGAGATCCACGTTTGTTAAACTGCTTGGTTCCCTCGGTAACCTGTACCTGTCTGCACACATTTCACTAAACTGGACGGCTTGGCTTGATCGTTGGCCATCTCCATATAATGTTTTGGATCTTGTAATGTAAGCACCAAACGTGTTTTGCAAAGGATATGGTTTCACCATTGTTGGTTTTGGTGACCTAGGTGGGGTTAGTAGTTGGGGGGATGGTGTTTTGTCTTCCTCAAATGTCCAGCTATCTAGCCTTTGCTCATCCTCAGCAGGTTGTTGTTGTTGTTGTTCCTCCTCCTTCTCCTCCTCTTCCTCCTTTGGTTCTTGCTCCTCTTTTTCATCATCATCATTATCTGCATTCTCTGTAGAAGACTCCAATCCTTCACCCTCACTAGTTGAAAAGTGGGATTTAGATTTCTTGGGCAAGTCCTCAACACTAGACCCGTGTGATAGGTTCCGTTTTGGTAAGGAATCAGGCACGGGGGAATCCCTTGGTGAGATGATCAGATCTGGAAGTGGCGTAGGGGCATAGAACTCCGCTAACGTTAAAGATCGTCTCAGAAACTCAGGCGGCAAATGAACAGCTTCCTCATCGGATTGGTCACTTGATAAATCTGGCTCACTGCCGACTTCAGTCTGTTGGAAGCAAACAATAAGTTTTCACATTAGTTATAAAGAAAACTCACTGAACAGCTTCCAGCCTCTGGATGATATGAAAACATGTGACCAAATTCCAGAAAAAGTTTATGCAAATGACTTTAAGAATGGAAACATACCTCTAAATCTGAATCATTTTCTTGTTCATATTCGTAATCAGCATCTTCAGATAATCTCACTTTCTTAGTTTTTGCATTGCTCATTGGAGCTTTCATCTCATTTTCATCTTCAACGTCATCTTCTGTGTCAGTGCTGCCCTCCCTTGGCTTCCAGACTGAAATATTAAGTCAAACAGGTTATCAACGTTGATCAGAATAAACACCAGGTGCATACAGTAACTGCAATGTTGTTTTATCTTCTGTGGATTCAATTTTCACTTAAGTTCTATCTTGATCGAAGAAAATTTGTTAGCATCATTGAAATTAGAGCTACAAGTAAATGAGTTTCTACCAAGACAACGATCAAACAGCTGGCATTTTAAGGGAGTGGCCAGTCGTCAATATTTTTGTTTTTTGTATTCAGATGCATGTATTCAGGTGTATTTGATGGCATTTTAATAATTCTTATCATCAAATCATGTTTTGAATATCTTACTGTAAAATACTTTATTTTAGCTGGAATTAATTTTTGTTTAAAAGACATTTTTCGTGTTTTGTATGGAATTTATTTTCACTGATTTTTGACGAGTTGAATGTAAAAATATAGGAAAAAAAGCATATTCTCTGAATTTTATTTTCACTGACTCATTCCTTCAGCAAAAATTAGTTTCAAGCGAAAATAAAGTATTTTACAGTATATGAAATTATTTACTGGCATGAGTGTAGCTATAAGAAACTATACAAATGACAGAATCTACAATCTGACTATACACAAATACATACAAATTATACTATTATTAGAAGTCATGGGAAATGCAACTTTCTGTGTATAATATGTTGTCCAAACAGTAGTTTTTTTTTTTTTTTTTTGGGGGGGGGGGGGTAATATAATTCAGTTTGGCTTCAGTAATTAAGCAGTCAAAAATAGCAAGGCCGGTAAGCAACAAAATCATGCTTACAGTAGTTGAGAAGGTAACGAAAATACCAATTTTGACCAGTGTTTATTTTATGTACTCAGACTTGTATGTATAAATTTGAATATTGTTTAGGTATGTTGTTATTTCTACTTATATATAAAGCAAAACAAGCAATAATGTCATGAAATGAACAAATCTCAATGAATACCACTAGTGAATACGAACAATTTGAAAAATGTCAAAGTTGACGATCAAACTTTCTAACAGAACATTCAAAATTGTTTCTACACTCTCAACTTGATTCCTCAAAAAATATTGCACAGAACGCAAATCACAAATGATGGGGGTGAATAATTATCGGTCTTTCATGTGAACCCTACCAGATTCTCTGTGGCTAACAGAAAATACATGTGAAAGCTAGTTTGAAATGGCACTGAACCATTTCAAGCTTATTTTTTTTATACTTACTTGATTAAACTTATGAAAAGTAATGCCCTGCAATGTTCATATATACAGATAGCTACACAAAGATTGATTCCTTGTAAATATCAACAAACCCTACTTTTAGGATCTTGTACAAATCGACACACAACAGATAAAAGTCCGTCATAAGAATGAGACTCTTATAATTGTTATTAGACAAGATCTTATAATCAAGATTGTTATAAGAGCTGGATCGTTTTTTTTTTCTTCCCAGGTAAACCAATCAAGCTTGCAAAAAAACAAACGACACAAGTATAGCAGATCCTTCAGGCAGTGAAGGGTTTGGAAGAGGACTGACCAAGTGGAACCGACTGGTATGGGTGCATTTTCTTTGTTACAATGATTAAGTTTGGACATTTCTATATTTCACAAATGGAGCATGAAGAACAGACTCCCCTATATTCCCTCCTTTCACAGGCTGAGTGATGCTCTATTGAACAAGATTCTTTTCAATCAAAATCGAGAAAAAAAACACACGACGCGACGGTACTTAAAACAACTGAAAGAGTGACTGGTAGGTGAACTATGGGAAGAACTGAAACTAAAATTTGGAGCATAATGGTGGGTAAAAGTTTGAATAGCAATGGATTTACGAGCCATAAATACTGCCCACATGATGATAACTGGGTGTATGTCAGCCGCAAACATAAATGTGGTAAACCAGAGCCGTAGTTGAAAACTACCTAGCATAATATTAATAGGTAATGAGATCAATACATTGCTCCATAGGGCTATAAAAACCAGCCAAGCTCATCTAAGCAATCTGCCAGCTTGTATTGATAACATCATTACTCTTCTCGTACCCGTTGGGTTTTTATTACTAATGCAAGTCAAAAGGAAGGATATAATTCATCTCTTTGGAATACAGACATTTTCAATATCCCCCCTCCCTCCCTCCCCTCTATATCTTTAGCTATCTACGGACAAATCCCTCGATGGTGAGTTTAATGACTTGTTATGCTACAGTTGTTTCGTCTGGCACGTCTCATTGAGAGACAATTGATGGTTATGATGTATGACATGGAGAGATTCCAAAATGCCTGCAAAGTTAACAAAAGAAACCCTGAGAGCTAAAGCTATCATGACTGAGTTCCGACACACTGCTATCAGTGCAATCGACGATGAATCAGGACTTTAATGTTATATCTCATCTCCTCAACTGTAGGCGATTGTAAGGTTTCATGTTACAGAGATATATCAATTTGTTGTATCTGCATTATTTATGGTTTTGTAGGGGACGGAGTGACATACCGTACTCTACACCTGCCATCCACATTCCACAGACGGCTTAACTCAGGGTTTAATAAACAATCTGATATTACCAGTATGGTATTTCAGTTCTCTATAAACTTATTTTTTTTTTATCCAACAAAGTGTTGGTTGATTGGTGCTATCATCCGTACTGGAATAATTTCAGTGGGAAGGCGAGAAGAGATACACACTGTCAGGGTATTGATGCTGTTGAATCAAACTGACGAGGAGAACATATGCTTCAACACACCAACATTTTCGAATACGCTCCAAAAATAAAAGGTATTAGTTAAATGATCAAAAAGTTTTTACAATCAAAATAATCTAAAAAAATCAGTTTTTAATAATTAAAACACTGATGAATACATTTTTTCAGCATATACTTACCGGGTATGCCGGCAATTGACATAGCGTGCCACGAGCCGCATGCCAATTGGCTAATGTGATAACCACCTGTGTTTACTTGCATAGGGCGATACACTTTATAAGATGTTGGTTTCTCTGGACTCAGAGTGTGGCTGTTCTTGCCCCACAGATAAAGTAAACCATCAACTGGAAAAAAAGAAAACAAATTAATATAGTAGTCATGGATTTCCGAGTTCAACAATCCATTATTCTATAGAACACTTGAATAATGTAGCTTAAATGATCAGGAATCTGGCAAATCTAACACAGGTATGTAACAATAGGCAAAATTTTGACGAATTGGCCACTGGGATCTCGTTGAAAGCGAGAGAACCATGTGAAAAATACTATCATTACCTACTGTAGTTTAGGGGAACAGTGAACGTGATGACAGGAGATGGAATGCAAATTGAAAGATTAAAACTAAATCTTGTGGTACTTTCATGTTCACGACGGTCATTTACGTGTAAGACCCATTACAGTAGGGTACACGCCTTCAGACAGAGATCACAGTAAGCCTCATAAAATCAGGTGAATGCAGTTAAGTTA